>NC_142653.1:67900000-68268750 GCF_055504915.1 Nelumbo nucifera
CTTATTAAAATCAAGTCCTATAATGGTTACAAGTATTTTGTTATTTTTATTGATGATTGTTCAAGGATGACATGGATTTATTTAATGAAAGAAAGGAGTGAATTATTTTCTATTTTTCAAAAATTTCATGCTAAAATACGTATCCAATTTGGTGTTCCAATAAAAGTTATTTGTTCAGATAATGGTTATGAATACTTTCTTACTTCCTTTCAACAATATTTGGAACAACATGGCATCATTCATCAAACTTCATGTGCATCTACCCCTCAACAAAATGGGGTGGCTGAGCGAAAGAACCGTCATCTCCTTGACACTGCTCGATCTATTCTTCAGCATATGAATGTTCTTAAATGATTTTGGAGTGGCGCTGTGCTTACTACTTGTTTCCTTATTAATCGGATGCTCTCTTTCATCCTTTACGGTCTGTCTCCCTTTTCTATTTTGTTTCCTACCTTGTCTCCCTTTCCATTAACACTTAAGCCTTTGGGTGTGTGTGCTTTGATCACAATCTGAGCCTTGGTTTAGACAAGCTGGATACACGCTCTATTAAGTGTATCTTTCTTAGCTATTCTCGGACCCAGAAGGGGTATAAGTGCTACAATCCCATCACTCAAAAGTCTTTTGTCTGTCTTGATGTCATCGTTTTTGAGTTTGTACCATTCTTTTCGAGACTTGATGTACCTTTATCTCCACCATTGATTCCTCTTCCTCTTCCAGTTAGTGATCCCGTTCTAGTTGTTCCTATTGTGACTAAACCTTTACCTTCTCTAGTGCAGATTCCTAATGAACGACCACCAATCCGGCATGTATATACTCATCGACAAACACTAGCACCTCCTCTGACTTCTACCTTGTCTGTGGATCCTGTTGTTACTCCAGTCCCAGAACCTTTAGAACATGATCTTCCCATTTTGTTTTTGTCTCTCATTTTTCTGCTTCACATCACTAGTTTGTTTCTTTGTTTTCTTCTATATCTATACTCAAGGATGTCTAGGAGACCCTTACTTCACCCGGGTAGCATCAAGCAATGGAGGAGGAACTCTCTGCTGTTCAGCATACTCACACGTGGAAACTCACTACTCTTCCTCCTGGTAAGCATGTTGTAGGTTGTAAATGGGTGTATATTGTTAAATACTTGCCAAATGGTAGTGTGGAGCGGTTAAAGGCCCTACTGGTTGCTAAAGGTTATCCTTAGTTGTATGGAGTGGACTATATAGAAACCTTCTCCCCTATGGTAAAGATTGGTTCAGTCCGTGTCTTAATTTCCTTGGCAGTTATGTATGATTGGCCCCTATTTCAGCTTGACATTAAAAATGCCTTCCTCCATGGTGACCTTATAGAGGAGGTATATATGGAGCAACCACCTGGGTTTGTTGCTCAAGGGAAGGATGGTAAGGTGTGTAGATTGAAAAAGACAATTTATGGGCTGAAATAATCTCCTTGTGCTTGGTTTGGGAAGTTTAGTGAAGTGGTGAAAAATTTTGGAATGAAACAATGACAGGTGATCACTCAGTGTTTATCTATGATTTTAAAGTCGAAAAGATTTTATTAGTAGCCTATGTGGATGATATTGTCATAACTGGCAGTGATAGATTAGGGATTGACAGACTAAAGACCTTTTTGCAAGACCATTTTCAAACGAAAGATCTTGGGAAGCTGAAGTATTTCTTGGGTATAGAAGTTTTTAGATCAAAACAAGGTGCAAACCTGTGCCAAAGAAAATATGTCCTTGATCTGTAGGATGAAACAGGACTGTTAGGTGCGAAACTAGCTCAAACACCCATGGAACCAAATGCTAAGTTAAGCTGCGAGTGAAATATTTGATGATCTTAGAAGATATAGGCGGTTAGTGGGGAAGTTGAACTACCTAACCATCACAAGGCCAGGCATCTCCTTTGCTGTTAATGTGGTGAGTCATTTTATGCAGAACCCCTAGATACCTCACTGGGATGTAGTTCTTAGAATTGTAAGGTACCTAAAGGGAGCTCCACGCCATGGGTTATTGTACAAACCAAGAGGAATACTTGAGGTAGTTGGGTATACAGATGCAAATTGGGCAGGCTCAATGTCGGATAGAAGATCTACTATATGTTACTGCACATTTCTTGGAGTAAATCTGGTGACATGGAAGAGTAAGAAGAAGACAGTTGTAGCAAGGAGTAGTGTTGAAGCCGAATACAAAGCCATGGCACACACTACATGTGAGTTAGTATGGCTGAAAAATCTCCTACAAGAGATTGGATTCTCAATAGACAGACCTATGAGATTGTATGTGACAACCAAGTTGCAATCCACATCTCATCTAATCCAGTTTTCCATGAGAAAACAAAGCACATAGAGATTGGTTGCCATTTTGTGAGAGAGAAGAAAGTCCTTAATGAAGAGATAAGCACAGAATACATCGGCTCAGGTGATCAATGGGCAGATTTGTTTACAAAAGGTTTGAGTTTAGGGAGAGTGAACTATATATGTAACAAGGTGGGATTATATGACATATATTCTCCAAGTTGAGGGGGAGTGTTAGAATTGGTCATACAAAGGTAGATTAGTCTTTTCATTTTGTTTTAAGTTATATGCTGATGTGGCAATTCTGGTTTTACTTTTATAGTTCAGTTGTCCCATACTTAAGTAGGGGCAGTTTTGTCCTTGTACTCTAATTATAATATAATATAAATTATAGTCTACTAGTAGGGTTTAGACTCTCTAGTTCGACAACTTCTTCTTCTTCTTCTTCTCTCTCCCTCTCTCTCTCTCTCTCTCTCTCTCTCTCTTTCCTTCTCTCAGAGCAAGACTAGTTCAAATTGCTAAAACATAGATTAAATTTATCTCACTTCTTTTTCATTTTTCTACACACTCAATCATCTTGGAGGCAAATCCTGAACCATGTTTTTTCGTAGCTCACAAGTGGTGCTTCCGATTCAACAATAATAACGGTAATTATGGAATTTCATTAATCTATGATTGAAGAGTGAGAACCATGAAAAAGAAGATGTTGAATAAGAGTATTTGAAGATCCAAAAAGAGTAAGTATGAGGTAGAGGATCATGCTTTAACAAGCAATGTTTGTTTTATCGGCTTTAAATACTGATAATGTGATATGTGATAATTTATGAAGTGATTCAGCATATATGAAACTCCTTAATGTGAAGTTAAATCATGGTGGTTGTTAGATAGAGAGGGCGTGCAGAGATAACAATATATAAGATTGCATCCAAATATGCACAAGAAATCCCTATAAATGAAACATAATGGTAAATCCAGAGATCATCTAAGCCTCATCCCAACTATGCCACACAAGTCATGTTTCACCATTCCATTATGTTCAATGTCATAACCATTTTTAAATTATGGTTATTAAAATCATTTCTTATTATTTCCACCCAACAAAATATGCACAAGGTTAAAGAATAAATGGTTGTTCTCCTAATTTCTCTAGGTTTTCTGTTGACAAGCATATTGGCATACAAATATAGGGTTGATGAACTAAGTTTTAGACATGACTCTCCTGACAAAGGTTCATGCTTAACAAATGAATTCATTTTTTCTATAAAATAAAATAAGTATACAAAATCTACATCTCATAGAAGTAAATCATATTACAGAAGGATGCATCAATAACTCTAGATTGTAAGGATGACGAGAACTTATTGGGGCTCTTTAGACTCTATGTCACTTCTAGTTGCATCTAAAGAAATAGACTTACTAACCTGATTTGAAATAGAACACAAAATAAGATGATGCAAATATGGGGAAAGTCACAAAGAAGAGATTTTGGGAAGAAACCCTTACAATAGAAGGTAGAATGCTAGGACTAGATGTTATAGAAGGTCGAGAAAACATTGTGGGACCTTTTCGATTGGCTTGATCCTTGGTTGTTCTGTTGTTCTTCAAGCTATTATCACAACCAACTCCTAGTTTCTTATCATAGAAGAGTATTTTATAAAGGAAGGTAAGATCCATCATATGGATGGCCAAACCATGCTAGATGGTTGGGATAATTTTCAAAAAATTTCTTTCTACCTTTCGGGAATCACATTCCCTAGTTTTAGAAAAACTGCATTTTTTTAGGATCGTTCTTGCACCGAAACCGGATCAGATTTGAAACCAAAAGAAGGGAGATGTATACCTGATACAGATTCCACAAATGTAGCTCCCAAAGTGGTAGTTCACGCCCAAACTGAATCCCAAAACTAGCTTCCACTAAAAATGGCACAGGTTTTAATAAAGCCGGTTCAACAACACAGTTTTTCAGCAAAACTGCAATCCAACCATATGGATTGAATAAGGGAGGTGAGCACGATTTTTCTCTGCAATTTTCTTGCAAAATTCTAAGAAGGAACTGATCAAAATCAGTCCAAGAAACTAGAGATCGAATTAGGGTTTCTGGGCAGCAAGAGCAGATAGAGAGCTGAAAGCAGAGTGATTTGAAGCAGTTACATCTCTTTTCTTAAACCTTAAGAAGCACCACTCCTAATCGAATTAGGAGGTTTGTAATCCAAATTTTTGTTTGGATATGGACTCTATCAGTGGATAAGTTTTATCCTCTTATGAGAATGGGTGATCCAAACCCATATTCGCCCAAGTCACACGACAGCTTAAGAAGTCATGTGACAGCTTGATTAATCTCATTAATCATAGGCTTTAGGCCCATTAAGCAAGTGGATCACGTCCAAAAATAGTTGTTGGACCATTTAGGTTCAATTTGTTTGGCGTAGAGCCCCAACAATGACCTCACATAAGCCCATAAGAGTTCAACCTAGCCTCTGTGGAAAGGCCTAGCCAAATTCACTACTAAATGCAATGAACCCCTGAGTCCATCAGTATGGACTCAATATGGTCCCAACATTTATAGTCAAATGATCCCTAAGTCTAACCATCCTATGAAGGCCCAAGGATAATGGACTTAAGTAAGATATAGTCCATCAGGTAAATAGCCTTTAATGGCCTCTTACACTCAACCTCTCAGCCCACAATGATCAAACATTGCCCGACAGGGAAGGACCTCTCCCCTAGCTGCAAGGTGCAGTGTTGCACTCTCTGCATGGATGAGTCCTAGGAGTTAAAACCTTTTGTAAACACTTTTATTAAAACATAATATATATGTATATATATATATATATTATGGCAAAGTAAGAGTACCAGTGGAAGCAAGTTCGCCTCCCCACACGATGCGGTTTGACCATGACTTCCTAGTGGTCGCCACTCCTCCGTAAAACCCCATATTAGGTCGACCTATCCTACATACCCTCTGAGTTGTTGTTTCAACATACCATTTGGCAGGTGAAATTCCCTACTGACACAGGCATTGGAGTATTGCGAGGTGACCAGCTAGAGTCTTGTATGTGCTATGTGGCTACCTTGAAGACGAAGGGCAAGACTACTATCGACATCGACTTGGAGCCACCACCCGAGAATACAGATGGCAAGTAGTAGATGAAGAGGTGGGGAAACTACTGACAGTGGACTTCATGAAGGAAGTCTAGTACTTGAGCTGGATAGAAAATCCGATGCTAATATAAAAGGCCAATAGCAAGTGGTGCATGTGCGTCGATTACACAGACCTAAACCGAGTTTGCCCCAAAGGCCGCCTGGTTGACGCGACCTCTGGATTCGAGCTATTGAGTTTTATGGACGCATACTTGGGCTACAACCAGATTCTGATGGACCCAACAAACCAAGAAAAAATGGCCATTGTAACTGAAATGGGCTTGTACTGCTATAAAGTCATGACATTTGGACTAAAAAATGTTGGGGTGACATTAGGTAAGTTCCTTGGGTACATCGTCAGCTGACGCGGTATCGAGGCGAACCCGGAAAAAATCTAGGCAATCCTAGGCATTCGACCTCCTAGCTCGATTAAGAAAACCCAAAAATTAACTAGTCGAACAGCTGCCCTAAACCGATTTATGTCTAAATCTGTTGGGAAGTGCCTACCCTTCTTTAAAGATATAAAGAAAAACCAAAGTTTTAAGTGGGCCGAGGAATGTCAGCTCGCTTTCGACAAGCTAAAAAGATACCTCAGTTCGCCTCCCCTGTTGGCCAAACCCGAGACCGGGGACGAGATCAAACTTTACCTCTCCACAGTGACAAGGTGGTTAGCGCTATCCTGATAAGAGAAGTAGATAAAGTACAACGACTTGTCTACTACATGAGAAAATTCTTGCACGTTGCTAAGATGAGGTACCTAGACATAGAGAAGCTTGCCTTTGCACTAGTACTAGCAGCCCAGAAACTAAGGCCCTACTTCCAAGCCCATATCATCGTAGTCCTAACCGATCGACCTTTGAGGCAAATCCTTCAGAAGCCCAAGGTCTTGGGGAGACTGACGAAATGGGCAATAGAGCTCAGCAAATATGACATCCGTTATGAGCTGCGACCAGCGATAAAAGCGCAGGTTTTAGCAGACTTTATTGCCGAGTGTACCTTCAGCTCGCTAACCCGTGAAGTGACCAAGCTCGTAACCATGTTGAAGGCTTCAACCAGTGTGGCACTAGCTCCAACTCACGATCTCGCGAGCTGGGATGAGGAGCCCTAGATACTTCATGTGGACGACTCGTATAACCAGAGTGGAAGCGGAGCTTGGTTGATACTCTACGGACCTAGCGAGATGAAACTAGAATAGTGCTCCAGTTTTTGTTCCAAGCTTTAAACAATGAGGCCGAGTATGGGGCACTCATAGCCGGACTGGCACTAGCAAAAGAAGTCAGGGCCAAACATCTCATGGTAAACTAGGCAAATGGTGAGTATGAGGCTCGAGAACTCGCCATGCCAACCTATCTAGCCAAGGTGAGGGAACTCCTGCTCAGCTTCCACTCTTGGCATCTCCAACAAATTCCGAGATTGAAAAACATAGAAGTTGATGCCCTCTCCAGGTTGGCAAGTGCAATAGACTGGACCAAAAGAACAATCTACATAAAAGAGCTACCTCTCTCATCGATAGAGAAAGGGGCAGAAGAAGTCGCCCAAATATCAACTACAAATCTGAGCTGGATAGATCTAATTTTTGACTACCTAAGACAAGGCATATTGCCGAAAGAATGAAATGCAGCTCGACGAATAGAATGGCAAGCAGCTCGCTACGTGACAGTAGGCGAGTGGTGTGTCCAGAAGCGTGTCGTTAACCACTTTGGAACACCAGTTTTAATATTTGTAAATTCTCTGATTCTCAAAACAACTACGAAACGCAGTTAGTGGTGAGAAGGGGTCGTATCCATAGGGAAGCGAGGGAAAAATAGTTACGAACTTTAATCTGGATAAAACAACACAAAGGGAAGTTGCAGAATCACAAAACTTTAATTAATTAAATTGGAATTCATTAAAAATAAAATTTGAACACTACTGAAAGTGAAAAGTGCATAAAAATAAATAAATAACAAAAATAAATAAATAAAAGAAATTAAATAAAAATGTCTGTAATCCGATCAGAGGTAGCAGTCTCCAGATCTCTCCTTTGACCCTCGAACTTTTCAAGCTAGGCCTTCCGTCTTACCTGGCCGAATTCTAGATATGTAGAAAAAAATCAAAGAAAAAATTAAAATGAATAAAAGTAAATTTACAGGAAGGAAAAATCTGACTGGAATTTAAAGAACAGAAGTTAAATCTAAAATTGAATTAAAATGGTTGGGATCCGATTCCAGAGGAGGTAGTAGTGGCTTTGGCGAGCTGCAAGCAGAAACCCCTCCTCTTGCCTGGGCATTCTCCTCTTCCTCTACCCTTGAACTTCTCATGATCATCCTTTCATCTTACCTGGGGGCAGAATCCAACCCCTTCTCAGGGCCCCTTGGATCCTTTTATAGAGAAGGGTGGATAAAACTGGGATTAGAGAAAAAAGGGGGGTAGTAGCTGGGTTTTAGCAGAAATATGGGCGCCCCAAAGTTTAGAATGAAGGGTCAAGATTGTCCTAAGGTGATCCGAAGGCTGAGAAGAGAAGAAGGGGGCGCCCAATATTATGTAGGGATGAGATTTGGGTGCCCATAATTGGATGGTGGAGATTTAGGTGCCTAGGGCTGAAAGGTGGAGATTACAAGGAGTGGGTGACGCTCTAGAGTGGATGGCTGAGATAGAGAATGGAATGGAGGGCTAAGATCTAGTGGCTAAAGGATGAATGATGAGGATTAGAAGTTAGGTGGTGCCCTAAGGTTAGAAAGCTAAAATGAGAGTGCCCTAGAATGAATGCTAGAGATTTGAAGAGATGGAAGATGGAGATTAAGCAGCTAGGGGCGGCTAGGGTTTGGTAAGGATGAAAATGAGTGGAAAGGTGCCCTAGGGTTTTCTAAGGAGCGGGGAGTATGCTAATACAGTAAGAGGGACGCCATTTTGGGTTTAGCAGATAGGAGGTGCCCTCCTATGCTTAGTTTTTCACAAAAGCACCCACTCTCTCAGCTGGCCGTTACACCAACTTCCCAAAAATTGCATTTCAACCATGAAACTTCCCCAGTTTTCCACAAGATTTGCACAGAGGCTCTTAGAGGTCACAATATTGAAATTAACTGGGAAAAGGGACATTTTGATTATTCTAAGACCTAAAATACCCCTGAAATGATGCCCTTAAGGCAACAAACTACAAAGTTATCACACCCCCCAACTTAACCATTGCTAGTCCCTTAGCAATGCAGCCTTAAAATTACACTGAGTATAGAGATCATTCCCATTGCAAGATCATCCCTGACAAAATTAGCCAAGTATCCTGATTCAAAATTCTCAAACTTTGTATAGATCGGTGTTGGGCTTAAGGGGTAAAACAGTCTTGCTTTGAATATTACAAAAACTTGGCTTAAAAATCTTATATACCCTTCCATTTGTAAACTGTCTTGATAAGCTGAGATTGATTTTTAAAATCAGGTGGGTATTCTTCTTATCATTTCTGACAATGGATTTCTACCCGTGAACATGATATGCACACTTATTTTTATTGCTACCTTCCACTGTTTGACGCAAATCTCGACACTTTCCTTAGGTGAAGAGACCTGATTACTAAGTGTTAGGTGATTGTCTTTGGCATTCCCTTTTCCATTTGACGCGAATCTCGACACTTAACTTAGGTGAAGAGACCCGGTTACTAAGTCTAGGGTGTCCATTGACCTTTTATTCTCTTTTTTATTTTTTTTGCAGAAACATTATTCAGGGTAGTCCACCATCTCTAACAATTTGAAGAATTTTTTGTCTAATTTCTCAATCTTTTTCTTCTTATCTTTACAGGGGCAAACTTGTTACCAATTTCTACAAAATTCAATATTCTTCTATCAGTTTCGTAAACTTTTTCTGTTTGGGAATCTCTTTTAATGGAAAGAATTTTTAAATACTACTTAAAGGACAATGAGATTGTATCGCAGTTAGCTCCTCCTACTACACCATAACTAAACGATGTATCAGAGAGGAGAAACCAGACTCTATTAGATATGGCCCGATCACTTCTCGTTCACTCAGAACTACCTACATCCTTTTGGAAATATGCATTGGATACTGTAATTTACATGTTGAATTGGCTTCCAACCAAATCCGTTCTTAAGACTCCTTATGAGCTCTGGACTGGTAAGAAACCAAGTGTGAGACACTTAAAAATTTGGGGTTATCTGGCACATGTTAAAAGAACAAGTGCTGACAAATTGGAATCCAAGACCAGTCATTGCCTATTTGTAGGCTACCCCAAAAGCTCTGTAGGATACTTGTTCTATGACCCAAGAGAACAAAAGGTGTTTTGTAGTCGAAATGCTTACTTCTTAGAAGAATATTACATTCTGGACAATCATCGTCAGGAAATTGTTCTTAATGAGAAGAGCCCAGAAGTAGTGGGAGATGTCCCACATGCTATAGATAACACCCAATTGAGAAGATCTACCCGGGTTTCTAGGCCTCTAGTTCATTATGGCTATGATCAAGAAAGTTACTTAATGGAAACCACGATCAGTGAGGAAAATCCCTTGACTTATATGAAAGCTATGTTGGACATAGATTCCTTGAAGTGGGTATATGACATGAGAGCCGAGATGGACTTAATGAAAACCAACAAGATCTGGACTCTCGTAGACCTATCCCATGGAGTGAAAGCAATTAATTGCAAATGGATCTACAAGAGGAAGAAGGACCTTGATGGGAAGGTTGAGACCTATAAATCTCAACTTGTAGCGAAGGGGTACACTCAAAAAGAGGGAATCGATTATGAGGAAACCTTTTCGCCAGTGGCCATACTTAAATCCATACGGATCTTGCTAGCTATATTAACACATTATGATTATGAGATTTGAAAAATGGATGTCAAAACCGCGTTCCTAAATGGATATTTTACTAAAGATATCTATATGCAGCAACTGCAAGGTTTCTTTGCTGCGGGTCAGGAACACATGGTGTGTAAACTTAACCGATCCATTTATGGACTTTAGTAAGCTTCAAGAAGTTGGAACATCAAATTTGACTCTACCGTCAAACAATTTGACTTTGAGCAAAATCCGGATGAGCCCTGTGTTTATAAGAAAGCAGTGGGAGATAAGGTTACGTTCTTGGTTCTGTATGTAGATAACATTCTACTCATTGGGAATAATGTAGGACTGTTGACTACAGTGAAAGTATAGCTTTTGTAGCAATTCTCCATGAAAGATCTTGGAGAAGCCTTCTATATCTTGGGACTTCGACTCTATAGAGATAGATCGAAAAGGATAATAGGATTATCCCAGTCTACTTACATTAACAAGATCGTCAAAAGATACATCATGGAGAACTCCAAGAAGGGATTTGTCCCTTTCAGACACGGAGTCACTCTCTCCAAGGGTATGTCTCCCAAGACTCCCGAAGAGATTGAAGGCATGAGAGAGGTTCCCTATGCCTCATCCGTAGGGAGCATCATGTATTCCATGTTGTGCACTTAGCTCAGGCCATGAGTGTGGTAAGTAGATACCAATCAAACCCAGGACAAGAGCACTGGACAGCTGTAAAGAACATACTCAAATACCTTTGAAGGACAAAAGAGTTTTTCCTAGTATTCGATGGTAATTCACTACAGATCCTAGGGTATACCAGTGCTGACTTTCAGTCAGACCTAAATGATAGAAAGTCTACATCTGGTTACATCTTTACGATGGGGTCCTGTGTAGTTAGCTAGAAAAGCAATAAACAAGGGTCCATAGTAGATTCCACAACCGAGGCCGAGTACATTGCCTCAAGTGAAGCTGCCAAGGAAGCAGTATGGATGAAGAAGTTCATTCACAAATTAGGAGTAGTTCCATCTAACACATCACTCATTCCACTATTTTGTGACAACACTGGAGCCATTGCTCAAGCGAAAGAGCCCTAAGCTCACTCGAAGTGAAAGCACATCGAGAGGAAGTACCATGTACTGCGGGAGATTGTTGGTAGAAGAGACGTCCAGATTCAGAAGGTAGCATCAGTGGAAAATGTAGCTGACCCATTTACAAAGCCACTGACACAGAAAGTGTTTGAGAAACACGTGGACAATATGGGACTCCAGCTTGTACCCAATTGGACCTCAGTGCAAGTGGGAGCTGTTAGATAGTGTATGCCCTTAGCTTCAATCAGATTGATGTACATTAGACATTTATTGTAAAAGTGACGGGTTGTCGAAGCCCTCAAAATTAGTGCTAGTCCCACAATAAATTTTTTGCAGTAAAAGTGGTACTAGGTCGAATCCCATAGGGAGCTAAACAATAATCTCTCAGCCGAATGAATAATATAACTGAGTGGGAAAATTAAATAACTAAAATTTAAAAGAACAAGAAAGCAATAACAAATTCAACTAACAAGATGTAATCAGTCTTACCGAATTCTGATTCAAGGGTTCGGGTTAGTCAATTGGCCATCGATCATAGGTAGACTTCGGTGGTCTTGCAATTCAAGCATTTAACCTTAGATTTATTAGGATAGCCATAATAAACCTTGTGTTTTCCTAATTCAGCTGACCAAATCCAGCGTTCAATCAACACTTATCACTAATCGACTGGGTACGATAGTGTTCCATATCAAATAGTGATAGCATTAAGCTTTGTGAAAACAGTTAAACCAAAATAACAATAATTGACATATCTGCAATTATCAAATCTTGTTCCATCGATTCCCTTTAGGTTAAAACATGTCAATACATTGGTCAAAGGCTGTCACGAACAATTGACCCAGAAAAATATTAACCTAATTGCTACTTGTACCATTATTCGTGACAATTACGGATCACCGAACTATGGATAGCAGTAGGAAAATCAACATTAACTAATTTGTCAGACTAATTAACATTAACATCCAATGAGAATATGCACAAGAACCAATGAATACTTGAATTTAAAAAGAAAGAACTTGAATTAGATACAGAACCTCACGATGACAAAATCGAACCTCCCCCCTTGAACCAGAAAAAGAAAGCTTAGTTACTCATGAATTTCGATCCCTCCATGCTCTGCTTCTCAGTAGGCTGAACAGCTCTTCTTGGTAGCTTGAGCTGCTTGATGATTTCTTGGATGATTTTAGTGATGCCTAAAGCTGGTCCGCCCCCCTCTTTATATAGCAGAGGGAAAGGGCTATTTTCCAACTCCTTCTAGGAGATTAACCTTAGCTAAATCGTCCTTATCAGTTTTGAACCAATCATATCCTATCTCTTATCTAATGATCTAGTCTCAATCTTCTTATCTCTCTAGGATTACATTCAAAACTTTAGATCTGATAAGACTCTCTCTCTGGAGATTACATTCAAAATTGGGACTCTTGGCTCTTGAATTTGAATTGGGCTGCTTTGATAACTTGGGCTTTTTCAAGGTTCTTCTGCGAGTTAGGCTTCAGCTATGAAATGGGCCTGGCTATGACCTAGCTTCGACTTCGGGCCCGGTTTCGTATTCGATGTGGATCGAATCTATCAAAACCCAAAATATAAAAGTTGTGGGCCTTTCTTTCGTCTTTTCTAATGCCTCTTGAATTGTCCAAATCGTAGTCCGGAATTGAGAGTTATGCCCAGATTATTGACTGTTGCCGAAACTGTGCAAAATCATCCGATTTGCCCTGTTTTCTTCCAATTGCCTTCTTGCTTGCCCTGAATCGAAATACAAGAGTAATGAGTCCACTTAAGTGCTAAGTTAATGTAAAAGAATGAATATTAAGGGATAAAAATTGGGTTTTTTTTGTTTCATCAAATCCTCCCACACTTAAACTTTGCCCGTCCTCGGGCAAGGCAAAACTCAAACAAAACAAACATGCTTCAGTTCAGACTGATTTTTAATCTCTCTTTCTCTCAACATAAAGCCTAATCCATTGCATTCTTCAGTCTAGACTTGGTAACCTTCCCCTTCCATCTCTTCCCTTTTTCTCGTCCAAGAGTGATCGCAAAACTGTGTGCAGATGGTTATTCTGTCTTCTTTAGTAATGTGATTACTATTAAAAGAAACAACAGATTCATCGCATACGGGGAACTAGAGAATGGTCTCTATGTTCTACATCATTCTCTAGAAACTAACATAACCGAAACTACATCGGTTGAAATCCCCAAGAAGAGAGCCCGCGATACAGTTAATCCCACGTGTCTGTGGCATTACCAACTTGGCCACATCAGTGTTGACCGAATCACAAGGTTGGTAAAGGATGGTCCGTTGGATTTTCTAACTGTAGAAGATCTTCCCACCTGTGAGCCTTGCCTACAAGGCAAGATGATGAAACGACCATTTAACGGTAAGCCTGAAAGATGTACAGGCACACTTGACCTAATACATACTGATGTATGTGGTCCCCTGAGTGTTAGGACACGGAATCAACATGTGTATTTCATCACCTTCACAGATGATTTTTCACGATATGGTTACGTGTACCTAATGAGACACAAGTCTGAATCCTTTGAAAAGTTCAAAGAGTTTAGACAAGAGGTCGAGAAACAGTTAGGGAGAGAAATTAAAGCCCTCCGATCAGATCGAGGTGGCGAGTATCTCTCTGACGAATTCAAGGACTAATTAAAGGACAATGGGATAGTATCACAATTAGCTCCTCCTGCTACAACACAACTTAACGGTGTTTCAGAGATGAGGAATATGACCTTATTGGATATGGTCCAATCGCTTCTCATACACACAGAGTTACCCACATCCTTTTGGGGTTACGCATTAGAGACTGCAATTTACATACTGAATCGGGTTCCAACCAAATCGGTTCTGAACACTCCATATGAACTTTGGACCGGAAAGAAACCAAGTGTCAAACACTTGAAGATTTGGGGTTGTCCAGCACACGTTAAAAGAACGAGTGCAGACAAGTTGGAATCCAAGACCAGTCGTTGCCTATTTGTAGGCTACCCAAAAAGCTCTGTAGGTTACCTATTCTATGACCCAAGTGAGCAGAAGGTGTTCTGCAGTCGAAATGCGCAATTCTTGGAAGTTGTTCTTGATGAGGATAGCTCAGGAGCAGTGGGAGGTGTCCCACAAGTTCCAGGTAGTGACCAACCTAGAAGATCCACTCGGGTATCCAGGCCACCAGTCCGTTATGGTTATGACTAGGATAGTTACCTGGTGGAAACCTTGACTAGTGAGGAGGATCATGTGACTTACGCGGAAGCTATGTTGGACATAGATTCCCAGAAGTGGGTGGAGGCCATGAGAGCAGAGATGGACTCAATGGAGACCAATGGAGTCTGGACTCTGGTAGATTCGCCCTCCGGGGTAAAAGCAATCAGTTGCAAATGGATTTACAAGAGGAAGAAGGGCCCCGATGGTAGGGTTGAGACCTTCAAAGCTCGTCTAGTGGCAAAAGGGTACACTCAGAAAGAGGGCATCGATTATGAGGAAACCTTTTCGCCTGTGGTCATGCTTAAATCCATTAGGATCCTGCTAGCTGTAGCAACATACCATCATTATGAGATTTGGCAGATGGATGTCAAAACTGCATTCCTGAATGGAGATCTTACTGAAGATATCTATATGCAGCAGCCGCAAGGCTTCATTGCTGCAAGTCAGGAAAACATGGTATGTAAACTTAACAGATCCATTTATGGACTTAAGCAAGCTTCTAGAATTTGGAACATCCGTTTTGACTCTGCTGTCAAATCGTTTGACTTCGAGCAGAATCTGGATGAACCCTGTGTCTACAGGAAGTACAGTGGAGATAAGGTTACCTTCTTGGTTCTGTATGTAGATGACATTCTACTCATTGGGAATGATGTAGGAATGTTAACTACGGTGAAAGTATGGCTTTCGCAGCAATTCTCCATGAAAGATCTTGGAGAAGCATCCTATATACTGGGTCTTTGACTCTATAGAGATAGATCGAAGCGGATAATAGGATTATCCCAATCTGTTTACATTGACAAAATAGTCAAAAGATATGGCATGGAAAACTCCAAGAAAGGAAATGTTCCTTTCAGGCACGGAGTCACTCTCTCCAAGAAGATATCTCCAAAGACTTCTGAGGAGATTGATGGCATGAAAGACGTTCCCTATGCCTCTGCCATAGGGAGCATCTTGTATGCCATGCTGTGCACTCGTCCTGACATTGCTCAGGCAGTGAGTGTAGTAAGCAGATTTCAGGCCAACCCAGGGCAGGAGCACTGGACTGCTGTGAAAAATATACTTAAGTACCTTCGAAGGACAAAAGAGTTTTGTCTAGTATTCTACGGTAGCTCACTACAGATCCAAGGGTATACAGATGCCGATTTCCAGTCGGATCCAGATGAAAGAAAGTCTACATCTGGATATGTTTTCATGATAGGATCGTGTGTTGTTTGCTGGAAAAGCAGCAAACAGGGGTCCACTGCAGACTCCACGACCGAGGCTGAGTACAATGCCGCAAGTGAGGCTGCCAAAGAAGCCGTCTGGATGAAGAAGTTCGTTCACGAGTTGGGAGTAGTTATGTCCAGCACATCACCCATCCCATTGTTGTGTGACATCGAGAAGAAGTACCACGTACTGCGGGAGATTGTTGGTAGAGGGGACGTTCTGATTCAGAAGGTAGTGTCAACGGAAAATGTAGCAGACCCATTGACAAAGCCACTATCACAGAAAGTGTTTGAGAAACACGTGGAAAGCATGGGACTTCGGCTTGTACCTGATTGGACCTAAGTGCAAGTGGGAGCTGTTAGACAGTTTTGTATGCCCTTAGCTTCAATCAGAATGATGTACTTTATGAGTTTATTGTAAATGAAAAAAAGTGCATATTTGATTCATGTTCCCTTAGTATGTTTCTGTGTAATACCCTTAAATTGGACACTTAATGAGACTCGTGTTAGTTTAGAATGTTCACAGCCAGTGGGTCGGTCTGGGGAGACCTGTCCAGATAAGGTTGACACTGGGGTGCCACCAAGTCGGTTGGGGTGGCCTGTCTCAACTGCCAGGGTGAGACCCTAGGCACATACAGTGTAGAATTAATTGAATCTTTGAACTGGACCAGATTTCCAGTATTTCCCTAGACCTTGGAGATTGATGGGCAAAACTGGAAAGTTAAACCCGACCCTAGACTCGATTATGATACTGCACTAGGTGTCGGATTGGGCTATCTATGATGTACCAATCAGTGAGATCCTTAGCGGGGGTCAAAAACCTGGGTATGTTGGGACAGTCTGAGAACTCATATGAGTGGGTGATCATAGTGACAGGATCAGCCCCTTTGTCGGACAAAGGTAATGATCGGGGATGCACTCTCACTGATGGAAACCAAGATTGCCGGCAGCCGATTTCAACCATTGAGATTTGTTTTGCAAAGTATATTTTATATGAGATATAAAAGTATGTATATTATGGTTCCTAAAATGTTTGCAAGAAGGTTTTAATTCCCGGGATCCATATAAGTAGAGAGTACTGAAGGGATGGGATATCCATCACATGTATGCCCAAGTCTTGCGGAATGGACTGGGCGAATTTCAAAAAAAAAAATTTCTCCCATCTTTGTAGGAAATCAAATTCCCTATTTTAGAAAACAAATTTTCAAGGATCAATCTTGAACCATGAACCAAATCAGATCTGAACCAAGAGGAGTAGGAAGGAGGATGTACCTGATACGGAGAAACAATATCTCCCAATGGAGGTGTTCACGCCCAAGGAATGATCCAAAATCTGCTCCCACTGAAGATGGCGCAGTGCAGGATAGAGCAGAATCAGCAATGTTCTTCCAAAAGAACTTGACCCTTCGCAAGAATCAACTGGATGGCTGGTGAGTATAGCTCCAACCAATCTTTTCCCAAAAGATGGGAATCAAGATCAGATCTTGATTTCTCCCAAGAACTGGAGATCGAACTAAAGGTGATGGCGGCGGCAAGAGAGAATTCGCATGGTGCAGAAATCTCTCTTCTTGTGATCTTCAACACTGAAGAGAATTGAACATCAATCACTAACTGTATCGCCCCCTTCTTTCTTTCATAATCTTAAAGGGATCAGCTCCTAATCCCATTAGGAGTTGCTAATCCAAATCATATTTGGATTAGAAGTCCCTTTAAGTGATAAGGGATAACCCTTATCTTATCTGCAAATCAGATCAGCCATCTCCTAATCTAATTAGGAGGCTTCCAGATCTAAATCTCATTTAGATCTTGGACTCTCTAAGTGGATAGGGTCTAGGCCCAATCCTATCAGCTGATCCATATTAGAATTGGCCCCTTTTAATTGACTGATCGAATCAGCCCAGTTCGAAATGGGCTTAAGGCCCATTAAAGGTTATGTACTCACTTAGTCTTCCAAACTGCTGCCCAGTTGGGCTTCCTTGTATGGCGTGGGACCCAAACATTGATCTACACATCAGCCACATGGGTTCAGCCCAACCTTTGTTACAAGGCCTGGCCGAATACACTGTTATGGACAGTGCACCCCTTGAAACCCATCTTATGGGCTCTATGGGCCCAACACGTACTCTAAGTGGTCCTTGGACCAAGCCACCTTGTAACACCCAGGGACTGTGGGCAGATGCAAGATTAGCCCATCAGGTATTATCCTCAATGGTCTTACACTTAACCTCTCAGCCCATAATGATCAAACACTACCCGACAAGGGAGGACCTCTCCCTCCACTGTAAGGAACAGTGTTGCACTCTCCGCTTACATGGATCCCGGGAATTAAAACCTTTTGCAAATCATTTCGAAACCATAACATATATATATCTTTATATATAAATATATTTTGCAAAACAAAATATCAACAATTGAAATCGGCTGCCGGCAGTCTTGGTTTCCATCAGAGAAAGTGCATCCCCGATCATTACCTTTGTCCGACAAAGGGACTGATCCTGTCACTGTGATCACCCACTCAGATGAATTCTCGGACTGTCCCAACATACCCAGGTTTTGACCCCCGCTAAGGATCTCACTGATTGGTACATCAAAGACAGCCTAATCCAACACCTAGTGCAGTATCATAATCGAGTCTAGGGGTCAAGTGTAACTTTCCAGTTTTGCCCATCTATCTCCAAGGTGCAGGGCAATACTGGAAATCTGGTCCGGTTCAGAGGTTCTATTAATCCTACACTGCATGTGCTTCAGGTCTCACCCTGGTAGCTGAGACAAGCCACCCCAACAGTTGGCCGCACATCAGTGTCAGCCTTGGCAGGATAAATCTCCCCAGACTTACCCAATGGCTGTGAACATTTTAAACTAACACAAGTCTCATTAAGTGTCCAGTTTAAGGGTATTACACAAAAACACACCACAAGAACATGAATCAAATGAGTATTTTATTCATTTACAATAAATTCATAATGTGCATAATTCTGATTGAAGCTAAGGGCATACAACTGTCTAACAAGTGCAACACTGTTCCTTGCAGCCGAGGGAGAGGTCCTCTCTTGTCGGGCAGTGTATGATCATTATGGGCTGAGAGGTTATGTGTAAGACCATTGAGGGTAATACCTGATGGGTTAATCTTATATCTGCCCACAGTCCCTGGGTGTTACAAGGTGGCTTGGCCCAGGGACCACTTGGGGTAAGTGTTGGGCCCATAGAGCCCATTTGATGGGTTTCAAGGGGTGCACTGTCCATAATAGTGTATTCGGCCAGGCCTTGTAACAAAGGTTGGGCTGAACCCATGTGGCTGATGTGTAGATCAATGTTTGGGTCCCACGCCATACAAGGAAGCCCAACTGGGCAGCAGTTTGGAAGGCTAAGTGAGTACATAACCTTTAATGGGCCTTAAGCCCATTTCGAACTGGGCTGATTCGATCAGTCAATTAAAAGGGGCCAATTCTAATATGGATCAGCTGATAGGATTGGGCTTAGACCCTATCCACTTAGAGAGTCCAAGATCTAAATGAGATTTAGATCTGGAAGCCTCCTAATTAGATTAGGAGATGGCTGATCTGATTTGCAGATAAGATAAGGGTTATCCCTTATCACTTAAAGGGACTTCTAATCCAAATATGATTTGGATTAGCAACTCCTAATGGGATTAGGAGCTGATCCCTTTAAGATTATGAAAGAAAGAAGGGGGCGATACAGTTAGTGATTGATGTTCAATTCTCTTCAGTGTTGAAGATCACAAGAAGAGAGATTTCTGCACCATGCGAATTCTCTCTTGCCGCCGCCATCACCTTTAGTTCGATCTCCAGTTCTTGGGAGAAATCAAGATCTGATCTTGATTCCCATCTTTTGGGAAAAGATTGGTTGGAGCTATACTCACCAGCCATCCAGTTGATTCTTGCGAAGGGTCAAGTTCTTTTGGAAGAACATTGCTGATTCTGCTCTATCCTGCACTGCGCCATCTTCAGTGGGAGCAGATTTTGGATCATTCCTTGGGCGTGAACACCTCCATTGGGAGATATTGTTTCTCCGTATCAGGTACATCCTCCCTCCTACTCCTCTTGGTTCAGATCTGATTTGGTTCATGGTTCAAGATTGATCCTTGAAAATTTGTTTTCTAAAATAGGGAATTTGATTCCCTACAAAGATGGGAGAAATTTTTTTTTTTGAAATTCGCCCAGTCCATTCCGCAAGACTTGGGCATACATGTGATGGATATCCCATCCCTTCAGTACTCCAAAATGCACTAATATCTCTGCAACAAGAAAGCGAACTAGTAGAACAAAGTAATACCCAAAGAAAAACAGAGAGAACAAAGATAAAACAAACCTCTACGAAATACCAAATAATATTTATAGTGAAAAAAAAGAAAAACAAAAAACATACCAAGCAAATGGGCGGCTCTAGCTCCTCCAAGAAAAACAAAAGACCGTTTCTCCTCTAACTCACCATTCAAGGGTAATTTGGTCATGAAAATTGTTATTTATGCTGATATGAACACCTCTGTTAAGAAGCATTAACGGTGTACTAACGGAAGGTGAGTTTTGAAAAATAAAAACTTACTGACATGGTGAGTTTTAGACATTTTGAAAAGTTGTGGTGAGTTTAAGAGAAATATTAAAAACTCATGGTGAGTTTTAGACAATTTCCCTTAAATAAATAAAGGGATAAGTAGACTGCACTCCACCTCAAAATTCAACTACACACCATTAACAATTCAAAATTTCAAACAACTCCACCAATACCTGCTTGTGTATTGGTATCAATTCCGAGTTGGCACCTATCCCAACTGTACCATGGAGCTAAGATTTATTGGGGTGGACTGAACAATAAAAACCCCTTTAATAAAACCCACTTAAAACAATGATATAGCGGCATTTCAAATATGCTTTTTACGGCATTTTAATATTTTCCACTGAAAAATTATATTTAGTGGCAATTTTACTGCATATATATAATGGCAATTCTTAAAATTGCCACTAAAACTAAGGGTCTGTTTGGTTCGCAAGAATAGGGGTCCGGAATCATAATGGTCCATTCCGATTCCAAGTGTTTGGTTGGGTGGAATCGGAATCCGATTCCCATTTTGGGCAGAATGGCAATCCCCCATTTTCGAGAGTGGCCATTCCTGACCCACCCCACCCCCCGGAATCGGAATCTCATTCCCGCTCTTTCACATAAAAAAAAAAAAAGAAAATGACAAAAAAAACCCTCAAACCTCTCCCAACCCAATTCCAACTTTTTAACCCTCACTCCTCTCTCTCTCGTTACTCCCTCATTCGGTAGTTGGAGTTCGAAGTAGTAATCTGAAATTCAGAACCAAAACTCCGGTGACGGTGGCAACAAGGTAAATCACCGTTGATTTTTTTTCTCTCCTATTTCCTATTCTTCTTCTTCCTCTCCTTCTCTCTCGCACTTTATTTTTTCATTACTCCCCAGTCTTTTCGCTGCAAACTTGACTAGACCACAACAAGGTTTATTTCTTTCTTCCACTTGTTGTTTCTGCTCACCCAAAGGTTTGATCCTTTGATGTCATATATCAACTGGGAGACTCTATATGAGATATTGGTAACCTGATTCATGAAACTCCAATCAGCTCTTCTTGTGTATTCGCTAGGCTTCCGTATGGTGAAACTTTCTTCAAAAAGCCTACTGGTCATTGCTCTAATGGCCTTCTTATGGTTGACTTCTTTGATAATTATTCTTTATATCTAAAAATCTCATTTTATATTTTCTATTTAATTAGTTTTTCATTCACATCTTTCTGGGTTTTCTCTTTTCTTTTAGATATAACCGATGTAGATTTTTTATTTTTTTATTTTTTTATTTACCACCTTATTCCAAGCTGGCGGTTTGACCCAGCTTGTATTAGTTTGCTTTAGAGCTGGATTGGTAAGGGTAAGCTGGGTCGACTGGGTCAGACCCGATTCAGAGTGTAGATTTTTTATTAGATTGTTCATTGTTCTTTACAATAATCTCTCTCTCTCTCTTGATGAAAATGAATGAGTTTCCATTACTCATGACAATCATCAGCAATCTAATAAAATTTTATTTCTATTTCTATTTCTTCTTTTTATGTATTGCAGCTTCGGCCCTTCATCTCCCTCTTCTTAACCCTTACTTGGCAAGGGATGCCGACTTCAGTCATGGAGTGAACTTTGAAGTATCTGGTTGTACAGCACATGACACATCCTTCCTTGCAAAAAATAAAATTCTACCTCCACTCACCAATAGTTCCCTTTCAGTCCAACTTGGTTGGTTCAAAGACCATCTAAAGTCCATCTGTTACACCAATACAGGTATGTCACATTGAACACTTTATTAAATTTGCTCATTTACACCACAGTTACAGTTCTAATTAAGAAGATTACTCTTTAGTTTCAGTTATTGAATTGCCCTTTTTCTTTGATTAATCTTTGTTTAGAGTGTCCCACAAGCTTAAAAAGGCCTTATTTCTAGTGGGAGAGATTGGAGGGAATGACTATAACTATGCATTATTTCAAGGAGAAAACCATAGCAGAGGTTCAGAGTTATGTGCCTTATATTGTCCAGAAAATCAATGATGCTACTAGAGTAAGTCTCTTGTCTACCTCTTCCACATTACCGTTTTATATTTTCTTAATAAAGGTTCTTTAATTTGTAATCTTGATTGATTAGTTTTTACTTAGTTGAAATATTAATGCTCAAACTTCATCATCTCATGTTGTGTGCAGAAAATGATAGATCATGGTGCACAGACAGTGATTGTTCCAGGGTATTTACCAATAGGATGCCTGCCAATTTATCTCACAGCTTTTAGAAGCGATGACCCAATGGCTTATGATGAACTTAAGTGCCTGAAAGGCTTGAATAACTTGGCAATGTTACACAACGATAACCTCCAAAGAGCCTTGAAACAACTGAGGAAGGAGTACCCTGATGTCACTATTGTATATGCTGACTACTACACAGCCCTTCAGTGGGTACTAAGCCATGCTCCTCTTGGTAAGTTTGCTGTCATCTTCTATGGACAAACAATCATTTTATAGCTTGTTAAGGATAATGAGAATCAAGAGTCCTCTGGAGATCTGGATCTATCCTCCTAGGATAATCCCAATCTACTACTTGGGATAATCTCTATCCTAATCCTACTGTAACTCATATTTTCTGTGATTATCTTCTTATCTGTACATTCTCTCAATTCATGTAGAACTCCATTCTAATGTAAACATCTCATCTATAAATACCATACGTCTGATGGTATTCAATACCATCGACATTATTCTTGATCTCTAGTTATTCTCTTATTCTCAGTTCATTTCATCAAATCCACTTCTCTTCCGCTTCATGTGTTTAGTGATGCAGATTGAGCCAGATGCCCTGATGATCGTAAATCCGCATGTGGCTATTGTGTATATTTGGGAAACAATCTCATTGCGTGGAGTGCCAAGAAACAAGCAACAGTAGCTCGTTCCAGCACAAAGGCAGAATTTCGAGCCGTTGCAAATTCGGTGACAGAACTCATATGGATCCAGTCCCTCATTGCAAATCAGGGTTTCTCATCCACCTCTCCTCCAGTTGCTTGGTGTGATAATGTGGGGGCCACACACCTAACTACACACTCGGTGCTCCAGGCATGCACCAAGCACATAGAGGTTAATTTTCATTTCTTGCGAGATCTAATTCTCAAGCAGAAACTACTGGTGAAATTCATCTCCTCAAAAGACCAGATAGCTGGCATCATGACTAAGGCTCTTCCAACACCACAGTTTCTTCATCTCCGGTCCAAGATGCATGTCTTCACAAAGCCATTTTGTTTGCGGGGGTGTGTTAAGGATAATGAGAATCAAGAGTCCTTTGGAGATCCGGATCTATCCTCCTAGGATAATCCCTATCTACTACTTAGGATAATCTCTATCCTGATCCTACTGTAACTCATCTTTTCTGTGATTATCTTCTTATCTGTACATTCTCTCAATCCTTGTAGAACTCCATTATAATGGTAAACATCTCATCTATAAATACCATACGTCTGATGGTATTCAATACCATCGACATTATTCTTGATCTCCAATTATTCTCTTGTTCTCAGTTCTTTTATTTTCTTAACTTAGCTTGATAGGAAAATTAAAAACCAATTATCAATCCCTTTTTCCTCATTCCATATATCTTTATCTTGGAGTACAGGATTTGAAGAGAAATCTCTATAGAAAGCCTGCTGTGTAACTGGAGGAGACTACAACTTTGATTGGACAAAGATGTGTGGAGCCCCTAGGGTTCCAGTTTGTCCTGTCCCAGAAACACGTGTGAGTTGGGATGGTATCCATTTGACAGAGAAAGCTTACAAGTACATGGCAGATTTCCTCATGCACAGCATAACACCAGAAATCCAATGTTTTAGGTGCAATAATCACTAAGCTTGATTAGAAAGATATTACTAATTCAATTGTTTGGTTCCTCAGTTTGGGTCTAGTGTTTTATCCTTCTTGTTTTCTTTTTTTTTTTTTAATCTTGTAAGGTAGCCAATAAACATTTATTTGGCCCATTGGATTTCGTCTGTATTTGACATCAAAGTTAAAATGTTGCATTATATTGGATTTCCTTTGGTAGTCATTATATACCCTATATTGGTATGGTTTCGGATGTTAACATTGCAATATAATAGTAGTGTAAAGAGTGATGTGAAGCATAAAAGAAGCCTACAAGAAAAGAGGTGTGTTATGGCAGATTTTGTAGCGGAGATTTCCATTGGTGGTTTTTATATATCATAATCTTGTTCTAGTGATGTGTCTCTTTTCTGATACGTAAACTTACATCACAATGTAATAAAATATTCAGCATGGCCTCCTTTGCCATTGCCCCTGTTCAAAACAAGAATAATACCATGTGATATCCAATGATACTTATTGCAGTTCGACCTTGAAAATCAGTACTTGGAAAACTTTATACCATGTTGTGATACGCTTGTTTGTATTTGAAAAAGTCCAGAAAATGATATTCTGACCTGTGATTTTGTCTTCATTAAGTGCTACTACAAGACTTTGTGAGAGTTGTTGCATGGAATGATGATCATGTTGAAAAGTAAGCCAAAAAGTCCAAAACAGCCAAAGAATTTAAAGCTTAAAAATTCCTAGTTGATCAAACTCTGAAAACATTCCTAATGCATTGATTTATATTTGAACTCCACTTGTAAATGTGGCTCTGATAAGATATCAACCTGTAGCAGAGAAGATAACAAACCACAGAACAAGAAGAACAAGACAAATAGGTTAATGTGCTTCATTTTAATAATCCTACATCCATAGGGGATGAGACGATCAATCCACTATTGTGAAAACCAGAATAGGTTATAGCCCTTGAAGCACCAACCTATCTCATTTGCAACCCTAATCTAATACAACTTAAGACTCCAACACAACAGTGACGAACTCTGATCAAGTGGCAAACTTACCTACTGAGGGTTTTTGTTCTAGGTTGAGTGGTTTAACCCTTTGACCTATGCTTTATATTTTAAAAACTATGCATTCATATGATTCATTCATGTGATGAGAAGTAACCACTAATCTTATGCTTTATATTTTAAGAACTAAGCACTCATCTTATTCTTTCACGATTCTAGTAGTGAATCTTTTGTTGTAGCCATATACTAGTTTTATGGAATGGGAAGTAACCACTAATACAATTTCTGTATTGTATTCTAATGTGCCCATTTTTAGGATTCTTCTTAAAACATATATCAAGAAAAATCAACTCCTTGGTGTAAGTGATCAGAGAATATGCTTTTATTATTCTTAATATATCTTCATCTAGACTTTTACTTGTGGCAAAAGCAATAATGTGGACTTTCTTAGTTGAATGCCTAGAACATTCTGAAACTATATATTTGATTATTACAGAAATACCTGCCCAAGATTGTTTTTGTTTTGAGAAGCTGAAGTATTAGGTATTCATTAGAAAATTGGATAATGATGTAGAGAAGAGGTATCTGCACAATTGGCAGCTATACATCCAGTAAGAAAATGGCACAGAAAAAGTATTCCATGTATCAACTCCCATACTGCATATACAGATATAAAATTAATATATAAAAACCAAAAATTATGAGTATAGCAATTTGTTGATTTCTTTGGTTATGGTTAGCCATGATCAAATTGTTAAATTCCTTTTCCTTTGGATATTGATGGCATTGCTTATCTGAACAAGCTGATATCCTTTTGTTCAAACATGAATGCTATGTTTGGTTTGAAGGAAAAAGTAGGGAAACTTATACATGATTTGTAAAGGTTTCCCTACATTTCCCTTCCTTTCCCTACTTTTTCCTTTAAACCAAACACAGCCGAAATGAAACTTTTACTTCTTTGATACCTAGTAAAGCTAGCTCATTAGTACTCTATTCTTGATAGAATGTCTTTCAAAGTATAGTCTGTAGACAACTGCTAAGTGCCAAAATAATTATTTTGTTGGAATGTGTAGATCATCCCCTCCCCCCTTTGGTGAGAAAAGTACCATTAGCTCCCCTAAAATTTTATCACTAGTTAGTTGCTATAATTTTGGATGCTTCGTTCATTTCTTAGAGTTTGCATCGACTGTCCCCTAGGGGCAGAATTTTTTCTGTCCCATCCAATGGAAATCGAACATGCCACTCTCCTCACTCTTACACTTCGAACTGATGGAGTCCAGACCTAACGGAAGTCTGGACTCCAAAAAACTGTGAAATTCAATTAACCCACTTCATCTTTCTCTTTGTTTTTTTTTTTTTTTCATAAAAGCAGTGAATGATGCTTTTTATCCCATGTTTTCTTCAATTTCTTTATATAGTTATATCTTGTCTTTCCAGAGTCTCCAAAATACAAAGCCCTATCAGTGTGGGAAGGGAAAGATGGCCAAAAATTGCCTTCCAATCCTGAAGAGGTTGAGGACCTATGCCGTGATTCTGCTGCAAATCCACTGATTGCATTCTCTTATAATGAGCTAAAGATAATAACAGAGAATTTTAGGCCAGATCATGTGTTGGGTGGAGGAGGATTTGGTGTTTATAAAGGATATATTTCTAAGGATTTATGGGAGGGGCTTCAGCCCCTTCAAGTAGCAGTCAAGGTTCATGATGGGGATAATAGTTTTCAGGGCCATAGAGAATGGCTGATACTTTTGTCTTTGGAGATTATTTCTCTATTTTTCTCTACTATTCTTTGGAGATTATTTCTCTTTCAATTCTACTACGAACTTGGTGGGTTTGTAGGCGGAGGTTATATTTCTAGGACAACTCTCTCATCCAAATTTGGTTTAACTCATCGGATACTGTTGTAATTTGTGCATTTTCCTTGCAAAATTTCCATGTTTTTCTTTTTTTTTTTTGCAAAATTTCAGGTATTTTCATGCATTTTCCTGCAAATTTTCTGTATTTTTCTGTTTTTTCTTAAAAATTTCTGCAATTTTCATGCATTTTCTGAAATTTCTGCAAAATTATTGTAATTTCTACATTTTTTTTGCAATTTCTGAAAATTTCGAATATATTCATGCATTTTCTGAATTTTCTACAAAATTATTTTAATTTTTGCATGTTCCTACAAAATTTCTGCAATTTCTGCATTTTTTTGTATTTTCATGCATTTTCTGCTTTTTTTTATTAGGGGTAAAATTGGAAATCATGGCTGATTCTAATTTCAGCCTCTTAATGAACCAAATAGCATAAATACGAAATCCGATTCCGATTCTGGTCTGAACCAAACAACCAAATGAAATAGGCCATTTCAATTCCGATTCCAAAAAATTCTGATCACAAACCAAACGAACCCTAACATTTAGTGGCACTACAGCAAACATCACGGTAGAAAACGCCTCTAAATAGCAAATGAATATTTTTCGTACTTTAATACGCATAGATATAACATGAGTGTTTATTAACAAGATATCATGAAGTGTTCTAATGGTTTGACAGAAAAGTTAAACAAATTTGGGATAAGGTTAATTAAATGGGTTTGGGAATGAGGACAATTTTCAAAGGTACCCTACCTATACCATTAGTATTTCCGTTCACAGTTTTAGCACATAGTTTGGCATTCACTAGTGCCTACCAAAACTCATTAATAGACACACTTTATTTCCTCCTAAACGGTTGAGGCCATGAAGTGTGTACAAAAGAAATATGTGGTATAGAGTATAGAGATACATTATGTGGGTAGGTGAGGAAATTTCTAAGCAGGATGTATGGGGAAAAGGAAAAATTTATTAACGTCATTATATGCATATACCAGAAAAGCACTCGTCTCATAATGGATTGTTCTTTCCTCTTTCTCTCTCTTTCTGTTTAGAGAGTTTTCCTCTCGAGGTTTTTCTCTGTCTTTGTCGTCGGTCATCTGCTTATTACCCATAGAATTCTTTTGGGGTGGCTCTTTTCAGAGAGTCCCCATTTCCATTACTCTCTTTTTTCATTTTCTGTTCTTTTTTCTTTCTTTTGTTCCTTTTCTTTCCTTCTCCCTTGCTTTTACTCTTCTTTCTTCCTCCCAACTAATTCTTCCCTCGCCTTTCCCACCGTTCTTTTGTTCAACCATTTCCCGCTGTTCTTTTTTTTTTTCTTTTCCTTTCTTCACCTCTTTTTTGTGCTTTTATTTTCTTTCTGCAGGGGTTTTGATAAGGGGGTTGCTTTCTCTTTAATTCTGTGTTGGGCGATTGATATCAATGGTTGCTGCTTTGTGTTTGTCATCCATAGTTAATTCCGTTCATATATAGTTCTCCGATGGATGTAGTTATTGATGGCGGTTATATTCTCTAGTAACGGTTTTTCGGGCTTTGCCATCTTTTGCATATCTATTCCAATCATACTTTTATCGACACTTTACAGTTTCTTTTGGGAACCTCTTCTGTCATTTTCTCTCTCTGTTTCTGGTGGATTAGAGATGTACTGATTTACTATTTCTGTTGGTGATTATTACTTCGCCTTTTGTTTAGTTGCAGAAGTTCTTTATGTTCTCCTTCATCCACTTTTATATTTTGTTCTTTATGAGAAATTGTATCTAGATTTTCCTGATTGGCCTTATTATCAATTCTATGTACTCGTATCAATTTCTTGATTAAGACTTCAAAGAAAAATTATTGGATTAGCGTTAAAAAGATGCCTACATTATAAAGCAGTAATTAAATTCAATTTATTAATGAAAGGGAAAGTTATATGTTCAAAAATAAATAAATAAAACGGAAAGTTATCTATAAAAAATATAAAAAATATTTATTGATTGGTCAAGAAGAGCTTGGAGTTGTGATGTGGACACAATTAATCCAAATTCGATATGGGTATAATTAATTAGATTTAGTTTTCTAGTAAAAAGACCACAATGAATTGGTTGTGGGTGAGTTTAAGTAATCTTGTATTTGTTGCTTTTGGTTTACCTAATGTCAAAAATAAAAAAAAAAAACCCAAAAAAAAAAAAAATAGCAAACAAAAGGAATCATAGATACGGACATCCAGCAATATCTGAGTCCACAAAGTTCCAGCCTCAGGGCATTGCTGCCTTGCAAGATCTAGATTTGGATTTCATCATTTCAGTGTGGATGCAGGATTAATATCTAGCCCACCATAATATAAATCCATCCCTTTATCCTGTAAAAACATTTTTAGTAAAAAAGCATGGACTCTGGCTAATGACATAGGGGACGTTTGATAATTGAAGTGGATGAATTGAAAAGCTTATTGTGGGCTCTTTAATAGCTAAAGTTAAAGATGAATAATCACTATACCCTTAAAAAATTATTATTTAATTATTTTATCAACTAAAAGACAATTCAATAAGTCATTCAATTCAGCAACTTCAGTCATTATCAAACCGCTCTTTAGTGATCCATCTATAGTTGAACCATCAAAATATTTGAGTTAGTCAATGGGTCCGATGTTAGACATTAAATCCTTCTTTACCCATTTCTATCATTAATAACAAAATCCTTATTTGTGTTTATAAAAATAAATATGATGAATATTTTTATATGAGTTTTTTTCCTTTTCCACATTTTTGTCTATTCTATTTTATTATATATGATTTATAAACATCTTGGGCCTAAGATGGTTGAACTACTGGCCCATATAATATATATATATATATATATATATATATATATATATATATATATTCTAACTATTCTAATATTTGCTTGAATTAATTTTTTTTTGTGGATGCAATATTGGAATTTGAAAAATATGGACAACTTAAATAGTTTATGCTTTTCTAAAATCATATTTAAAAACCACTTTTTCTTAATTGCTATATCTAATTTTATGCTAAATTAATTTTCTAATATAATAAATATAATTTTGGATAAATGAAAGATTAATTTTATAGAGAATTAAAATTTTCAAAACTAATATATAATATTTTTTTAGGGATTCAACCAGCCTAATCAATTGTTTATTATTTTTACTTTTATTAGACAAACAATCTTTTATAATAATAATAATAATAATAATAATAATAATAATAATAATAATAATAATAATAATAATAATAATTATTAATATTATTATGACTGAAAATAAGTATAAAATGTAAATATGCAATAATCATTACTTAATTTAAATGTTTATATATATTGAAATTTTGGTTAATGAAATTACTGTTGATTAATTCAAATTAACAGTAATTACAGTAATTAATGTATAGTATTTTGATAAACACATTTAACATTTATGATAATTATATGTAATTTAATAAATTACTACAAATACATTTAAATTAATGTATTTATTAATTAACAGTAATTAATTTTGATAGATAACAACACTTATTATTCATTATTATTACTGATAAGAATAATATTAATAATTAACTTTACTTATATATTTATGAATTAATATGAATATTAAATGATTATAGCCAAATTAATAATTACAATTATTAATATCATTATTAATTATCAGTCCGAATTAATAAGTATAATTATTATCTCTAATTAATTAGTAGTAAGTAATTTTGTTAATTAATTATTATCAGTAATTAATTATAAGTAATTATTATTATTAATTGTATAATACACTGCAATACCATACAATTCAAAATGACAAACACATCAATACCCATTCGTGAATTCGCATCCATTCTATGATGGCACCTACCCCAGTTGGCACCTACCCCAACTGCTTAATATTTCTGGAGGTAGATCTATACTATTACTATACGAATAAAAGATATTAAAAATCCGAATGGATCCAGATTTCTAAACCTTTCTTGACTAAAATACCCGAAGTTGACTATCTAAAACATTACTTTGAACTAATAATTTGGTTTCAAAATTTGATATTCATGTTAAGACTAAGAGACTCATGGAAGAATGAGGGGGAGTTTCAAAAACCTTTCACAATTGAAACCAGAAACGAAAATTATTTTTCTGTCCTCTGTTTATTCAACACTAATTAACATTATTTCTACGGCATTGATTTTGAATGTATTCCCTCATATTTTCAAGTAACAGAGAAGTTTCGGGTAGTTCTGGGAATACCAAGAAGCCATGAATCGCATTTGGGTACTCGATCATGCTCACTTCTTTGCCGGAACTCTTCAGCCATTGGTAGTATCTTCTCTGCCAGTCTTGTAGCGGATCCAACCCACCGACACACACTAACGTAGCGGGGTAATCCAATTCCGAAATATCGGCAGTTTTCGGTGCCGAAACATTCGCCGCCTCATGGTCCCGGTTCGAGCCCTCCGGCAGAAAAGCCTTCCACAACCAGTCCGTTCGGTCCATCGAAACCAGCCGATCGGCTCTGAATCGGATCTCGGACTCGGTCCGCTCCTCTCCACCAAAGAACGGTTGGATCGATATCAGTCCAACCAGTTTCACCTCCCGAAGCGCAACTTCTTTGCCGGCTCGGCATGCTACATGATGTGCCAAGTTGGCTCCGGCGCTGTCTCCCGCAAGGAAGCACCGAGAAAGATCGGCATTCGCCGGAATGGCTTCGAGCTTCCGACTGTCAAGGAACTTAAGAACGTCGAAGCCGTCGTCATAGGGAGCCGGGAAGCGGTTTTCCGGTGAAAGCCGATAGTTGACGGACACCACAACAGCGGGCATCTTCCGAGCGAACTGGCGGCAGAGAATGTCGTAGTTCTTCGCGTCAGCACTGAGCAAGACGAATCCGCCGCCGTGGAAGAATACGATCACCGGGAGGCCGCTACCGTTGCTGGCAACTTTCTCGGTTGGGACGAAGAGGCGGAACCAGAGGCTCCGGGAGGGGTCCACCGTTATGTCGGCGGTCCTAACGCCGTGAACTGGTTTTCCATTGGGCCGAGGGTTTAGTAGATCAAGGACGCTGAGTAGACGGCGGTTGACGGTACCGTCAGCGCGACAGGCAGCTCTTGTAATGAATGAGAAGACATAGATTAAGAGCCTCGTCTTCCACGGAAGCATCGTCGACTTCATCTCTCTCTTGCTAGCGATTGTTGTATCGTAAATTACATAAGAGTGGATGAGTTTGGAAAGATTACAAATGCAAATATCTAGAGTGCAAAGGTATATATTTTGTATGTATTTGTACTGTACATAGCACTCTTTCCAAACTGAGCCATGATAATCAGGCGTTCAAAATCTGCCCCCCCACAACGTCCAACAGCACATCCCCGCCGTGTATTGAAAACATCTTGTGGAGATATGCTGTGGGAAGTTGTGGGAACAATCTTGTGGGGATTGATTTGAACTCTAATATGCATTGTGTTGTGATCGTCAATAGAAAATGCGGTGACGTGTTGATACGTTATTGGGCAGTTGCGACCTAAATGGGACCCAACCAACTGCTACTTTAATTCAGTACTGGTGATTTTGATTTTGACTTTTGCTTAACAAGAATCCGATGGTATTGAGCCAATCAGAATATGCCACGTCAGTTAGACATATAAGGCCCTGGTTTACGGATCTGACGTGGTGTACCATGGTCCATGTATCAATATTGAGCAGTGCTTTTCCCTTGATCCTCCATCTCAAATGATAATGTGTTATTGGGACGCCTCAGATTATATATTGTTGTAGGTTTCGCCGTGGTCCCGTGGAAATTTAATTAAAAGCCACCTCAGTGTGAAATCAAAAGCTTTTACAAAAATAAGGAGACGCGGAGTTATCATCCACCGTTAAAAAAGCGGATGTACCTACAACCTAAAGTCTATTCCGTTTTGGAGGGATGAAGGGGTGTTCTGTAGATTGAATCACACTTCATCTTTAATTCATACCCTGTATTTTGATTTTATGCATCTCACCTATATGTAGAGCTACTATAATTGGATCAGGCTTAGATCGGATGCAACAAAATTCACATCCGATCTGATTAATGAAAACCTGCATCCAAATCCAACCAGATTTAAAGACTCATATTAGAATTCAAATCCTAACGGACTTGAATTGGATTTGGATTTAACCAAACTCTACTTTAACTTTTTTTAAAATATCAGAAAATTTTAAAATTTAATTATTTTCATATATAATATAATATATACAATACATTGTTATAATTTTAAATATAATTATATAAAATTTATATATTAAAATTAACAAATATTAACATAAATACATCATCTGTAGCTGAGATAATCAGATTGAATGTCAAATGGGCCTCAGATTTTTGGGTATTAGTAACATGCCTAACAACATGTAAGGTGATCTATGTTGTTAATAAGAAAAAAGCAATATTTTATTTTATAAATATAAAAAAAAAATCATTAGGTTGCCAAGAGTACTAAGTTTATATGAAAATAATAATTAACAAAATATACATATATTTAATTAAAAAGTAATAAAATATACACATATTGAATTAAAAAATGGGGGATAGATTAGGTAAAACATTCCATGCAAAACATGGAATCATTTAGTAAAAAATTCCACAGCAATGTGGATCAATCCACGATAAAAACTTATGGATGAGAAATTGGCTTTTGGAGTGAACCGATCCATGAGATAGTGTGGTCGTTCCACACTAGAGGCCAACCAAACACCTTAAGGCTCCGTTTGATTTGAGGGAAAGTTTAGGTGGCATGGGAAAGGGTGGGATGGGATGGGATGAGAAAGTGTGAAAATTTTACTTTCCACCGTTTGGTTGTACAAGGGAAAATAGTGGAAAAATTCATTTTCTTATATTTGTTTTTTTGAGAAAATTCATTTTCTCATGTTTCTTTCCCTCTCATATTATGAATTAATGAAGTGAATTAAGGGCCAAACAGCCAAACTAGTTGATGTAATCCAACTTATATATATTTTTAGAATCATATTTTAACGATGTTGATTGTAACCATCACATTTGACACAGATCAATGATGGGCCCACGTCATTTGAATTTCATATGGCAAGTTATGGCCCCATGCAACAACAGCTAGTAGTCCTATTTTGCAACCAATCGACCTGTAACTTTAAATGTATTGCTGCCCTTGGACAATAGAGCTAAGTTGGATTCCTAATGATAGATGTTCATTAATCAGTAAAGCTTAAGGCTTGTGTTATATGTGCGTCAAAAGAATGATAGCTTAATAGCATAAGAGTGAACACTGAAGGGTTGGGATTAGAGTTTTGTAATTTTACTGGTAAACAAAATTTAGACTCATTCAAACATTTATAGTGTCTGGACTCCCCTCTTAAATCATTTTGATCTATTTAGTTTTGTGCTCTTCACCATAGTAAGATGCAAAAGCATATCTAAGATGTTGGGTCTTTTTTTTGCATATTGCCAAAGACCATTCTTCAATTAATTTTATAATAGGCTAGTTACTCCTCTTAAACTAAAATAATCAAAAAATTGTAAAGCAGAATTAGATGCCATTAAACTTGCAAATTTCAAAGATGTCAAAGCCTAAGTGTTGTTTCTCCATCATCCAACTTCATGTTAGACCGTATATGCCCTTAGTTCCAATCAGAATGATGTACATTATGACATTTAATGTAAATGAATAAAGTACATATTTGATTAATGTCATTATGGTGTGTTTATGATTAATACCCTTAAACTGGACACATATGAGACTCGTGTTAGTTTAGAATCTTCATAGTCGTTGGATAGATCTAGGGAGATTTATCCTGCCAAGGCTGACGCTGATGTGCCGCCAAGTTGGTTGGGGTAGCTTGTCTCAGCTGCTAGGGTGAAACCTGAGGTATATGCGGTGTGGGTTTTCTTGAAACTCTGAACCGGACCAGAATTCCAGTATTGCCCTAGACCTTGGAAATAATTAGAAAAAACTGGAATGTTACACCTGACCCCTAGACTCGATTATGATACTGCACTAGGTGTCAGATTGGGCTGTCTTTGATATGCCAATCATGAGATCCTTAGAGGGGGTCAAAACCTGGGTATGTTGGGACAGTCCGAGAATTCATCTGAGTGGGTGATCATAGTGACAGGATCAACCCCTTTGTCGGACAAAGTGAATGATCGGGGATGCACTGTTTCTGATGGAAACCAAAGCTGCCGGCAACCGATTTCAACCGTTGAAATTTGTTTTGCAAAATATATTTATATAGAGATATACTTATATATATTATGGTTTCAAAATCTTTGCAAAAAGTTTTAATTCTCGGGATCCATGTGAGTAGAGAGTGCAACACTGTTCCTTCCAGCTGAGGGAGAGGTCCTCTCTTGTCAGGCAGTGTTTGATCATTATGGGCTGAGTGGTTAAGTGTAAGACCATTGAGAGAAATACTTGATGGGCTAATCTTGCATCTGCCCACAGTCCTTGGGTTTTTACAAGGTGGCTTGACCCAAGGACCACTTAGTGTAAGTGTTGGGCCCATTAAGAGCCCATGGTGATGGGCTCAGGGGTTCACTATCTCTTACAGTGAATTCGGCTAGGCCTTGTAACAGAGGCTAGGCTGAACCCATGCGGCCGATGTGTAGATCAATGTTTGGGTCCCACGCCATACAAGGATACCCAACTGGGGAGCAGTTTGGAGGCTGAATGAGCATATGGACTAAATGGGCCTAAAGCCAAATTCGAACTGGTTTAATTTGATTAATTAAAGAGGGGCGGTTCTGGGATTTAGATCAGCAGATAAGATAGGGAGTTATCCCTATCCACTCAGAGAGTCCAGATCCAAATAATGATTTGGATTAGGAAACTCCTAATAAGATTAGGAGGGCTGATCTTTATCTGCAAATAAGATAAGGGATTATCCTTATCTCTTAAAGAGAGTCCAAATCCAAATATAAGATTTGGATTAGGAAACTCCTAATGGGATTAGGAGAACCTCTCTTTAAGGCTATAAATAGAGGAGGAGGGCGAACCTCAATTCATCCTCAGTCTTATAGAGACAAGAGAGAAGACAGCTACAGTTAGACTGGCGCCATCTTCTGCTCTAGCCTCCTTCTATTGCTGCCGCCCTTGCCAGTTCGATCTCCACCTGTAGGAGCGATCAAGAAAGGTTCTTGATATCTGTTTTTGGTGAAAAACTGATCTGAAGTCGTGCTCACTCACCCTCCTTTGAATTCTTGCTGAAGAGTTTGGTTCTTGCTGAAGAACCACCTGTTGATTCTGCTCCACCCTACGTTGTGTCATTTTCAGTGGGAGCAATCTTTGGCGTTTTCCTTGTGCGTGAACACTTTCGTTGGGAGTTACTGCCACTCCGTATCAGGTATATCCCTCTCCTACCTTTTGGTTTCAGATCTGGTCCGGTTTAGGTTCAAGATTGATCCTTGAAAATGCACTTTTCTAAAACCGGGAATGTGATTCCCATATGGGAGAGAGAGAAATTTTTGAAATTTCGCCCAACCTACCTGCAGGGTTTGGCCATCCATATGATGGATCTCTCATCCCTTCAGTGGTATCAGAGCTAGGTTTAAATATTGAACCGAAATTCATCAGATCTGAAACTGCGCAAATGGGTAGAAGGCGTTCTACCCAATTTGCGCAGATAATTGAGTTTCTGGGAAATTGGTTCCCAGATTAAGGGTTGTTGATATGAAATCGCAATCTTGAATGGCGCAGGAAAACTGCGATTTGCAGTTCTTTTACTTTTGGCCTGTAATTTTTTTTAATTTTCTAGACTGAATGTTTAGGAATTCAATTTTATGTAATATTAATAGAAAATTAGGGGTTTTTCTATTTTATTTCAATCAAGATCAAAGTTGATCGTGCATGAGGAGATTTCGTAGATTAGGGTTTCGCTATCTGCGATTTGCAGTTTGAGAAACTGCAAACTATAATCTAACATCTGTTTTGCAGGTAGCAGATCTGTGAACAACCCTAGTACTGATTCTTGATTATCTTTTATCAGTAATTTAATTTCAAATCAATTCTTGAATTAAAAATCAAACCCTAGACCCATTCAAACCAGATTAGACCAAACTGGTTGGGCCGAATCTGTGGTTCGATGGGGGCTGTTCTCAGCCCTATTTTTCACTCTTGGGTCAAGGGATTGATAGTTAATTGCAAGATATAATTCGGCCCACACCTGTAAAGCCCAGTTTTAATGTGTTAAAATTGCTTAAGCCCATTAACTGTACAAAAGCTATATGGGCCAAAGTGCTCACTACTATTCAGCCCATATACGTAGATAATATTAATCAATAATTTTATGGATAATAATTGGGCTTTAATAATGGGTTTTACAGATATTAATTGATTGGATCAATTGTGTTTTCATGCATGTGATGTATGGATGTGTGATGTGCAACGTTCATGGACCATAAGTACTTGGCCCATGTTAATACAACAGTGGCTCTTGCGCACACCATGGATGAATGCACATCATTGCCATAGTGCCCTTAAGATCATTGGATGATATCCCTTCGTGGTGGGCCCCACACATCCTCAAGAGGAATTGTGCGAAACCCTAGCCATTTAAGTCCCACCGAAATCTAGCTTTATGAAAGTCAGTGGGAGCCACTTTGGTTTGACCAAATCAAACTAAGGCGTAATAAATTTGTTCGCTCCTGAAATATGGGTGCAAGTGATAGGGAGATTCATATGATGAACTCTCTAAAGGCCTTCCATCATTAGCATGAATATGGGTCCTTCAGTAATAAGGAAATGCACCATAAAATTGGGCTATCCATTTGCTGCTGGATCTGTTGGAATGTTTCATAAAATGATAGGGGCGTCATAGACCGATGTGGGAGGGGCCTATCCTAAAATGGAAGACTCTCTCACGGTACCTTGGCGTTCACGAATATGATGGGTGAGTACTCACTGGACAAAAAGGTTTAACCCGAAATGGCAATGAACCTTGTCTGACAGAGGCCAAAGGGAAAGCTCATACGATGAGTGGATATGATCCTTCATAGAAAGGTGGTGGGGTTATGCAGCTGAAACAGTTGGCTCCATGCACCCTATGTGATTTCCCACATTTCCAGAGACATAATTCACAGTCTTCGTCATTGAGATGGGAGGGAAATCTTGGAGATGAATAAATCGAAATGGAGCATAGATTAAAAGCCATGTCTATGTAGATAACATGAATGAAATTAGGTTGTGGACTAATATTTGTTTTGCCCTTTATCAGAAATGGCAAACAGACAATTCGCTAAACTGTTGGACGACAACAAACTTAAGGGCCCAAACTATGCTGACTGGTACTGTTAGATAGTTTTGTATGCCCTTAGCTCCAATCAGTTTTGATGTACATTAGACATTTAGTGTAAATGAAAGAAGTGCAAGTTTGATTCAAGTTGTGTGGTATGTTTCTGTGTAAGACCCTTAAACTGGACACTAATGAGACTCGTGTTAGTTTAGAATGTTCACAGTCGTTGGATAAGTCTGGGGAGATTTATATTGCCAAAGCTGACACTGGTGTGCTGCCAAATGTTGGGGTGGCCTGTCTCAACTGCCAGGATGAGACCCAAGGCACACACAGTGTAGGATTACTTGAACCCTTGAACCGGACCAGATTTCCAGTATTGCCCTGGAGTTTAGAGATTGATGGGCAAAACTAGAATGTTACACCTGACCCCTAGACCCGATTATGGTGTTGCACTAGGTGTCGGATTGGGCTGTCTTTGATATGCCAATCAGTGAGATCCTTAGCGGGGGTCAAAACCTGGGTATGTTGGGACAATCTGAGAATTCATCTGAGTAGGTGATCATAGTGACGGGATCAGCCCCTTTGTCGGACAAAGGTAATGATCGGGGATGCACTCTCTCTGATGGAAACCAAACTGCCGGCAGTTGATTTCAATCGTTGGAATTTTGTTTTGAAAAAATTTATATATATGATATATACTTATGTACGGTTTCAAAATGTTTGTAAATAGTTTTAATTCCCGGGATCCATGTTAGTAGAGAGTGCAGCACTGTTCCTTGTAGCTGAGGGAGAGGTCCTCTCTTGTCGGGCAGTGCTTGATCATTATGGGCTGAGAGGTTAAGTGTAAGGCCATTTAAGATAATACCTGATGGGCTAATCTTGCATCTGCCCACAGTCCTTGGGTTTTTATAAGAGGGCTTGGCCCAGGGACCACTTAGTGTAAGTGTTGGGCCCATAGGGTCCATGTGATGGGCTTAGGGTGTTCACTGGGCTTTCTAGTGAATTCAGCTAAGCCTTGTAACAAAGGCTGGGCCGAACCCATGTGGCTGATGTGGAGATCAATGCTTGGGTCCCACGCCATACAAAGAATCCCAACTGGGCAGCAGTTTGGAAACTTATTGAGCATTAGTTACTTATTGGGCCTAAAAGCTCATTTCGAACTGGGCTAATATGATCACCCACTTAAGGGGGGCGAATCTACAGATAGGATTGAGATTAACCTTCTAATGAGATCAGGAATGAGCTGATCTAATTTGCAGATAGGATTAAGATTATCCCCTATCCAAATACAGATTCGGATTGGGATAACTCCTAATAGGATTAGGAGGTTTCTTAATCACTAAGAAATGAGAGAAAACCCTAATCAAGAATTACAGGAATTCGACCTAGGGTTTTGCAGTTAACACTCTTTGCAATCTGAGATAGGATCTCATCTTCCCTAAGCTGAAAACTGCGTTCACGCCACTTTCAGCCTTAGGGATCTCCTCCAGCCGCCGCCACCTTGCTGCATAGTTTGAACTCCATTGAAGGGAAAATCAAGAAATCTGTTCTTGATATCAGTCTTTGCTGAAAGGGTGATTTGGTTCGGTGCTCTAAGCCTCCAATGAGTTCTTGTGAAGAGTTCAGTACGTGAGACGTACACTGTTGGTTCTGCCCCACCATCGCTGTGTCATCTTCAGCGGGAGCAGATCTTGGATCATTCTTTGGACGTGAACACCGACGTTGGGAGATTTTGATTCTCCGTATCAGGTATAACCCTTCCCTTGATCTTTGGTTCAGATCTGGTCTGGTTTGGTTTGAGTAGATCCTTGAATATTTTGATTCTAAAATCAGGGAATATGATTCCCAGTTGGAAGAAAGGTAGGAGATTTTTGAAATTCGCCCACCCATTCTGCAACCTTTTTGGCGTCCATACGATGAATCCACCATTTATTCAGTGGTATTAGAGCCACAGGTTCGAATCTTGAACCAAGAGATCAGATCTGAACCTGCGCAATTCGGTAGAAGCCGTTCTATCCGGGTATTGCGCAGTTTGCAGTTTTGTTTCAAGAAATTGTTTCTTGTAGAGGCGATTGATCTGAATTTAATTTTCGTTAAATCTGAAATTTAATTTAAAATTGTTCTTATTTTATTTCTGATTTAATGGATTGTTCGTACATGGAGTTCGAAGGTCAATTTTGGCGCAGAATGTCTGCGTGCCTATTATTTGCAGTTTCTATTCATTTTGGTCTGTAAATTAATTTTTTTTTCTAGACTGAATGTATAGGATTCAATCAAGAATGTAATTATTTAATAGAAATAAGAGTTCTGTTTTTTTTTTAATTTCTTGATTGAGAAGGTGGTGGCGCTGGAGATTCGCAGATGAAGAGTTCGCTATCTGCGTTTTTGCAGTTTGGGAAACTGCAACACTGGTTACTAACCTCTGTTTTGCAGGTTGTACGAACAATCCAGATCTGTTTTTGAATGTCAAAACTTGGAATTTTAATTTCAGATCTTTCATTGAATTGTTTTCTTGAATTAAAAATTGTTTTTTGGACCGTTTCGGACCAGATTGGACCAAAACTGTTTGGACCAAATCTAGGGTTTGAAAGGGACTGTATTCAGTCCTGTTATTTCCCACTTTCAAGTCTGAAATCAATTTTTAATTGGAAGAACCAATTCGGCCCAACCTGTAAAGCCCAGTTTTAAGATGTTAAAACTACAGAAGCCCATTTTGTGTAAAAGGTATATGGGCCGAACTGCTAACTGCGATTCAGCCCATATACCTAGATGTTACTTGTTAATGTTGTGTTTTTCAAATGGGCTAATTAATGGGCTTTACAGTGAGTAATTGATTGGATCAATTCTTCCATATCATGTGATGTGTGGATGTTTGATGTGCTGCGACCATGGGCCATAAGCACTGTGCCCATGATGATTCGTTAGTGGCTCCTGCACACACCATGGCTGAATGCACATCATTGCCATGGTGTCCCCTAAGGTCATTGGATGACCCCTTCCTTTCATGGTGGGCCCCACAACCCTGAAAAGGGACGCGTGCGGAAACCCTACCCGATTTGGGCCACCATAAATCTGACTTTATGAAAGTCAGTCGAAGCCACTCTGGTTTGACCTAAATTAAATAGGGCGTAATTTTTGTTCCCTCCAACAAATATGAATGCATGTGATAGGGAAATCCATATGATGGACTCTCTAAAGGCCTTCCATCATTAGCACGATGATGGGTCCTTCAGTAATGAGGAAACGCACCATAAAATTGGGCTATCCATTTGCTGCTGGGTCTGTCAGAGTGTTTCATAAGATGATAGGGGCGTCATAGACCGATGTGGGAGGGGCTTCACCAGAAAATGGGAACTCTCTCACGGTACCTTGGCGTAACCTGAATATGATGGGTGAGCACTCACTGGATAGAAATGTTTACCTGAAAATGACTCTGAACCTTGTCTGACAGAGGCCAAAGGGAAACTCATATGATGAGTGGAAATCCGTCACAGAAAGGTGGTGGGGTTATGCAGCTGAAACAGTTGGCTCCATGCACCCTATGTGATTTCCCACATTTCTAGAGATATTTCTCCGTCTCCGTCACTGAGATAGGAGGGAAATCTCAGAGATGAACAAATGGAAATGGAGCATAGATTAAAAGCCTTATCTATGTAGGTAACATGAATCAAACTAAGGTCATGGACTAACGTTTTGCTATTTTATCAGAAAATGGCAAACGAACAATTTGCTAAGTTGCTTGACGACAACAAGCTTAAGGGTCCAAACTATGCCGATTGGTACAGAGACCTTATGCTGGTCCTGACTTCAGAAAAACTAGATAAGGTGGCAAAGAATCCTGCACCGGATCGTTCGGGAGACAGGGCTTCAGAAGCCTGCAGGAGGGAATACCAAGAATGGGAGGAGAAAAACTCCTTAGCCCGCTGCTATATCATAGCTTCTTTGGATAATCCGATACAGAGGCAGTTCGATCAGATCGAACTCGCCAAGGACCTATTGGATAGTCTGAAGATTATGTACGAAGGGCAGAACCGTTCTACTCAACAAAAGGTCCTGAAGCAGTTCATGACCGCGCAGATGACCAAGGGGTAGCAAGTTCATGACCATTGTCTCCGGATGATGGGTTACGTTAACGAGCTGGAGGCCTTTGGGTCCGGGCTGGATTTGGTCACACAAATAGATGCCATTCTTAACTCCTTGCCTCCGTCCTTCAATCTGTTCATAATGAATTACAATATGAACAAGCTGAATGTCAGCGTTCAAGAGCTCAGCAACATGTTGCAACGGGCCGAGGAACTGGTTAGAAAGGATGAGCCGATAGCCATGCTTGTTGAAGCTGGCAAATCTGGCGAGAAGAGGAGGGCAAAGAGGAAACCCTAGAAAAAGGCCACTAAGTCTAAGAAACAAAAGAAAGACAAGGCATTCGATGCCTATCACTTTTGTAAGCAGGCCGGCCAATGGAAAAGGAACTGTCCTGCCTACCTGGAATCTAAGAAAGGTACTTTCGAAACTTGTGTCATTGCGACTAATTTGTTAGTCACTTCTGTGTCCTGGTGGGTTAACTCTGGGGCTTCAACTCATGTGTGTAATTCACTATAGGGGTTCAAAGTAAGCAGAAGGCTGAATGAAGGGGAAGTGACACTTTTCTTGGGAACGACTGCAAGTGTTACAGCTGCGGCAATTGGAACAACCGTAGAACTAGTTTTTAGAGAATGAATTATTATACTTAAAGATTGTCTTTATGTACAGAACTTAAGAAGAAATTTGATTTCTGTTTCTAAACTGTGTGCTGATGGATATACTGTTTACTTTAGTAATATGATTACTGTTAAATGGAATAATAAATTCATCGCATGCAGGGAACTGGAGAACGGTCTCTATGTTCTACATCCTTCTCTAGAAGGTTGACTTAACTGAAACTATGTCGGTCAAAATCCCCAAGAAAAGGACTCATGATATAGTCAGTCCCACGTGCCTGTGGCATTACCGACTTGGCCATATCGGTATTGACCGAACCACAAGGCTGGTAAAGGATGGTCCTTTGGATTTTCTAATCATAGAAGATCTTCCCACTTGTGAACTTTGCCTCCGAGGCAAGATGACAAAATGGTCATTTAATGGTAAGCCTGAAAGATGTACAGGCACACTTGACCTTATACATACTGATGTATGTGGTCCCCTGAGTGTCAGGACTCGTAACCAACACGTGTACTTCATCACTTTCACTGATGATTTTTCACGATATGGTTACGTGTACCTGATGAGACAGAAGTCCGAATCCTTTGAAAAGTTCAAGGAGTTCAGACAAAAAGTCAAGAAACAGTTAGGGAGAGAAATTAAGGCCCTTTGATCAGATCGAGGTGGCGAGTATCTCTCTGACGAATTCAGGGACTACTTGAAGGCCAACGGGATAATATCATAGTTGGCACCTCCTGTAACACCACAGTTTAACGGTGTTTCAGAGAGAAGGAATAGGACATTGTTAGACATGGTTTGATCACTTCTCACACGCTCGGAATTACCCACATCCTTTTGGGGATATGCATTAGAAACTGCTATCTACGTACTGAATCGGGTTCCAACCAAATCGGTTCCGAAAACTCCATACAAACTTTGGACCGGAAAGAAACCAAGTGTCAGACACTTGAAGATTTGGGGTTGTCCTGCGCACGTTAAAAGAACGAGTGCGGACAAGTTGGAATCCAAGACCAGCCGTTGCCTATTTGTAGGCTACCCAAAGGATTCAGTGGGTTATCGTTTCTATGACCCAAGTGAGAAGAAAGTGTTCTGCAATCAAAATGCCCAATTCTTAGAGACTGATTACAACCTGGACACCCATTGTCAGGAAATAGTTCTTGATGAGGAGAACTCAAGAGCAGTGGGAGATGTCCCACAAGTTCCATGGGTTATCGTTTGTATGACCCAAGTGAGCAGAAAGTGTTCTGCAATCGAAATGCCCAGTTCTTAGAGACTGATTACAACCTGGACACCCATTGTCAGGAAATAGTTCTTGATGAGGAGAACTCAAGAGAAGTGGGAGATGTCCCACAAGTTCCAGGTAGTGACCAACCTAAAAAATCCACCCGGGTATCCAGGCCACCGGTCCGTTATGGTTATGACCAGGATAGTTACCTGGTGGAAGCCTTGACTAGTGAGGAGGATCCCGTGAATTACGCGGAAGCTATGTTGGACATAGATTCTCAGAAGTGGGTGGAGGCCATGAGAGCTGAGATGGACTCGATGGAGGCCAATGGAGTCTAGACTCTAGAAGATCCACCCTCCAGGGTAAAAGCAATTGGTTGCAAATGGATCTATAAGAGGAAGAAGGGCCCCGATGGCAAGATTGAGACCTACAAAGCTCATTTGGTGGCGAAAGGGTATACTCAGAAAGAAGACATCAATTATGAGGAAACCTTTTCACCCGTGGCTATGCTTAAATCCATTAGGATCCTGCTAGCTGTAGCAGCATACCATGACTACGAGATTTGGCAAATGGATGTCAAAATTGCATTCCTGAATGGAGATCTTAGTGAAGATATCTACATGCAGCAGACGTAAGGCTTCATTGTTGCTGGTCAGGAACACATAGTATGTAAATTTAATAGATCCATATATGGACTTAAGCAGGCTTCTAGGAGTTGGAACATCCGTTCTCTGCCGTCAAATCATTTGACTTTGAGCAGAATCCGGATGAGTCCTGTGTTTATAGGAAGTCCAGTGGGGATAAGGTCACCTTTTTGGTGTTGTATGTGGACGATATCCTATTCATTGGGAATGATGTAGAAATGTTGACTTCGGTCAAGGTATGGCTTTCGCAGCAATTCTCCATGAAAGATCTTGGAGAAGCCTCCTATATACTGGTCTTCGACTCTATAGAGATAGATCGAAGCGGATAATTGGATTATTTCAGGCTGCTTACATTGACAAAATTGTCAAAAGGTACAGCATGGAGAACTCCAAGAAAGGAAACGTTCATTTCAGGCACGGAGTCACTCTCTCCAAGAAGATGTCTCCCAAGACTTCTGATGAGATTGAGGGCATGAAAGACGTTCCCTATGCCTCAGCCGTAGGGAGCATCATGTATGCCATGCTGTGCACTCGCCCTGACATTGCTCAAGCAGTGAGTGTGGTAAGCAGATTCCATGCAACTCAAGGCAGGAGCATTGGACTGCTGTGAAAAACATACTCAAATACCTTCGTAGGACAAAAGAGTTTTGTCTGGTATTCGATGGTAGTTCACTACAGATCAAAGGGTATACTGATATTGACTACCAGTCTAATCCAGATGGTAGAATGTCTACATCTGGTTATATCTTCACAATAGGATCGTGTGCTGTTTGCTAAAAGTCAGCAAATAGGGGTCCTAAGTAGCAAAATTAACAGTCCACAACCCAAGCCGATCACCTTGCCGTAAGTGAGGTTGCCTTGTGAATGAAGGTGTTCATTCTGGAATTTGGAATTCCGCACATCACCCATTCCACTGTTGTATGACAATATTGATCTATGGGAGATTGATGCAAAGAGGTAGCGTCAGCGGATAATGTGGCAGACCCATTGACTAAGCCACTCACACAGAAAGTGTTTGAGAAACACGCGGAAAGTTTGGGACTCCGGCTTGTACCAGATTGGACCTAAGTGCAAGTGGAAGCTGTTAGACAGTTTTGTATGCCCTTAATTCCAATCAATTTTGATGTACTTTAGACATTTAGTGTAAATGAATGAAGTGCATGTTTGATTCTAGTTGTGTGGTATGTTTCTGTGCAAGACCCTTAAACTGGACACTTAATGAGACTCGTGTTAGTTTAGAATGTTCACAGTCATTGGATAAGTCTAGGGAGATTTATCTTGCCAAGGCTGACACTAGTGTGCTGCCAAATGTTGGGGTGGCCTGTCTCAACTACCAGGATGAGACCCAAGGCACACGCAGTGTAGGATTACTTGAACCCTTAAACCGGACCAGATTTCCAGTATTGCCCTGGAGCTTAGAGATTGATGGGCAAAACTGGAATGTTACACCTGACCCCTAGACCCGATTATGGTGTTGCCCTAGGTGTCGGATTGGGCTGTCTTTGATATGCCAATCAGTGAGATCCTTAGCGGGGGTCAAAACCTGAGTATGTTGGGATAGTCTGAGAATTCATCTGAGTGGGTGATCATAGTGACAGGATCAACCCCTTTGTCGGACAAAGGTAATAATCGGGGATGCACTCTCTCTGATGGAAACCAAACTACTGACAGTTGATTTCAATCGTTGGAATTTTGTTTTGCAAAAATTTATATATATGATATATACTTATGTACGGTTTCAAAATGTTTGCAAATGGTTTTAATTTCCGGGGTCCATGTGAGTAGAGAGTGCAACACTGTTCTTTGTAGCCGAGGGAGAGGTCCTCTCTTGTCGGGCAGTGCTTGATCATTATGGGTTGAGAGGTTAAGTGTAAGGCCATTTAGGATAATACCTGATGAGCTAATCTTGCATCTGCCAACAGTCCCTAGGTTTTTATAAGATGGCTTGGCCCAAGGACCACTTAGTGTAAGTGTTGTGCCCATAGGGTCCATGTGATGGGCTCAGGGGGTTAATTGGGTTTTCCAGTGAATTCGGCTAAGCCTTGTAACAAAGGCTGGGCCGAACCCATGTGGCTGATGTGGAGATCAATGCTTGGGTCCCACGCCATACAAAGAAGCCCAATTGGGCAGTAGTTTGGAAACTTATTGAGCACTAGTTACTTATTGGGCCTAAAAGCCCATTTCGAACTGGGCTAATATGATCACCCACTTAAGGTGGCGAATCTGCAGATAGGATTGAGATTAACCTGCTGATGAGATCAGGAATGGGCTGATCTAATCTACAGATGGGATTAAGATTATCCCCTATCCAAATACATATTTGGATTACAAGAATTCGACCTAGGGTTTTGTAATTAACACTCTCTGCAATCTGAGATAGGATCTCATCTTCCCTAAGTTGATAACGTTCACGCCACTTTCAGCCTTAGGGATCTCCTCCAGCCGCAGCCACCTTGCTGCATAGTTCGAACTCCATTGAAGGGAAAATCAAGAAATTTGTTCTTGATATCAGTCTTTGCTGAAAGGCTGATTTGGTTCGGTGCTCTAAGCCTCCAACGAGTTCTTGTGAAGAGTTCAGTACGTGAGATGTACACTATTGGTTCTGCCCCACCATCACTGTGTCATCTTCAGCGGGAGCAGATCTTGGATCTTTCTTTGGGCGTGAACACCGACGTTGGGAGATTTGGATTGTCCGTATCAGGTATAACCCTTCCCTTGATCTTTGGTTTAGATCTGGTATGGTTTGGTTCGAGTTGATCCTTGAATATTTTGATTCTAAAATCAGGGAATACAATTCCTAGTTGGAAGAAAGATGGAAAATTTTTGAAATTCGCTCACCCATTCCGTAACCTTTTTGGCATCCATACGATGGATCCTACCATTCTTTTGAGGTACCATAATCTTATGCTGGTCCTAACCTCTAAAAAACTGGACAAAGTAGCTAAGAATCCTGCCCCGGAGCGTCTGGGTGATAGGGCTTCTAAGGCCCATAGGAGGAAATACCAGGAAAGGGAAGAGAGGAATTCCCTACCCTGCTGCTACATCATAGCCTCCTTGGATAATCCAATACAACGACAATTCAATCAGATTGAATTGTCTAAGGATATCTTGGATAGTCTAAGGACGATGTACGAAGAGCAAAATCGTTATACTCGGCATAAGGTCATGAAGCAGTTCATGACCGCGCAGATGTCCAAGAACCAACAGGTTCATGATCATTGTCTGAAGATGATGGGTTATATTAATGAACTTGAGGCTCTTGGATCAGGGCTTGACCATGTCACGAAGGTGGATGCCATCCTAAATTCTCTGCCTTCTACCTTCAATCAATTCATCATGAACTACAACATGAACAAACTAACTGTAAGCATCCAGGAACTCAACAATATGTTATAGAGGGCCGAGGAACTGATTAAGAAGGATGAGCCAATTGCCATGCTTATTGAAGCTAGCAAATCGGGCAAGAAGAAAAGGAAGGCAAAGAGAAAGCCTTAGAAGAAAGCTGCTAAGCCCAAGAAGCAGAAGAAAGACAGCATCAGATGCTTGTCACTTCTGCAAGCAGACCGACCACTGGAAGAGGAACTTGAAGGGATGAGAGATCCATCCTATGGACGCCCAAAGATTGCGGAATAAGGGGCGAATTTCAAAAATTTTATCTCTCCCTTCAACTGGGAATCGTATTCCCTATTTAGAAAATCATATTTTCAATGATCAATCTTGAACCATAAACTGAACCAGATCTGAACCAAAAGGAGTGGGAGAAGATTATACCTGATACGGAGAAATACTATCTCCCAATGGAGGTGTTCACGCCCAAAGAAGGATCCAAAATCTGCTCCCACTGAAGATGGCGCAGTGAAGGATGGAGCAGAATCAGCAATGTTCTTCAAAAGAACTTGACCCTTCGCAAGAATCAATTGGACGGCTTGTGAGTACAGCTCCAATCAATCTTTTCCCAAAAGATTGAAATCAAGATCCAATCTTGATTGCTCCCAAGAACTGGAGATCGAACTGAAGGAATGGCAATGGCAGGAAGGTGGCGGCAGGAGAGAATTCGCGATATGCAGGAAATCTCTCAATCTCTCTTTCTTTAAGAGAAGAATGCTGTTAATCATGTAAAAGGCTGCCGCCCCCTTCCCCTTTTATAATCTCAAAGGGATCAGCTCCTAATCAGATTAGGAGTTGCTAATCCAAATCATATTTGGGTTAGAAGTCCCTTAGTGATAAGGGATAATCCTTATCTTATCTGCAAATCAGATCAGCTGTCTCCTAATCTAATTAGGAGGTTTCTAGATCTAAATCTTATTTAGATCTTGGACTCTCTGAGTGGATAGGGTCTAAGCCCAATCCTTTTAGCTGACCCACTTCAGAATTCGCCCCTTTTAAATGACTGATCAAATCAGCCCAGTTCGAAATGGGCTTAAGGCCCATTAAGGTTATGTACTCAAAAAACCTTCCAAATTGCTGCCCAGTTGGGCTTCCTTGTATGGCGTGGGACCCAAGCATTGATCTACATATCAGCCACATGGGTTCAGCCCAGCCTTTGTTACAAGGCCTGGCCGAATGCACTGCTGAAGACAGTGTACCCCCTGAAACCCATCAAATGAGCTCTATGGGCCCAACACTTGCACTAAGTGGTCCCTGGGCCAAGCCACCTTGTAACACCCAGGGACTGTGGGCAAATGCAAGATTAGCCCATCAGGCATTATCCTCAATGGTCTTACACTTAACCTCTCAGCCCATAATGATCATACACTGCCCAACAAGAGAGGACCTCTCCCTCGGTTACAAGGAACAGTGTTGGACTCTCCACTTATATGGATCCCGGGAATTAAAACCTTCTTGCAAACAATTTAGAAACCATACATATATACTTTTATATCTTATATAAAATATATTTTGCAAAACAAATCTCAACGGTTGAAATCGGCTGCCGGCAGTCTTGGTTTCCATCAGTGAGAATGCATCCCCGATCATTACCTTTGTCCGACAAAGGGGCTGATCCTGTCACTATGATCACCCACTCAGATGAATTCTCGGACTGTCCCAACATACCCAGGTTTTGACCCCCGCTAAGGATCTCACTGATTAGTACATCAAAGACAGCCCAATCCGACACCTAGTGTAGTATCATAATCGAGTCTAGGGGTCGGGTGTAACTTTCCAGTTTTGCCCATCAATCTCCATGGTCTAGGGCAATACTAGAAATCTGGTCCAGTTCAAAGATTCAATTAATCCTACACTGTATGTGCCTAGGGTCTCACCCTGGCAGCTGAGACAAGCCACCCCAACCGACTTGGTGGCACTACAGTGTCAGCCTTGTTAGGATAGGTCTCCCCAGACCGACCCACTGACTGTGAACATTCTAAACTAACACGAGTCTCATTAAGTGTCCAGTTTAAGAGTATTACAATGAAACATACCAAGGGAACATGAATCAAATATGTATCTTTATTCATTTACAATAAACTCATAAAGTACATCATTCTGATTGAAGCTAAGGGCACACAAAACTGTCTAACAGAACTGTCCTTAGTACTTGGAATCCAAGAGACAAGGTAATTTCGAATCCTGTGTCATAGAAACCAATTTGTTGGTAACTTCTGCTTCTTGGTGTATTGACTCCTAGGCTTCGACTCATGCGTGTAACTCACTGCAGGGGTTTAGGATAAGCAGAAGAATGAATGATGGAGAAATAACTCTTTACTTGGGGACTTTTGCAAGTGTTGTAACTACAGCTATAGGAATTGTAGAGTTAATTTTCAGAGAAGTAACAATTGCACTGAAAAATTGTCTTTATGTACAAAATTTGAGAAGAAATTTGATTTTTGTTTCAAAATTGTGTGCGGATGGATATTCTTTTTTCTTTAGTAATACGATTACTATTAAAAGAAATAACAAATTCCTTGCATAAGGAGAACTTGAGAATGGTCTCTATGTTCTCCATCCTTCCCTGGAAACTAACATAGCCGAAGCTACGTCGGATGACATCCCCAAGAAAAGAACTCGTGATACAGTTAATCCCACGTACTTGTGGCATTACCGAATTGGCCATATTAACATAGATCATATCACAAAGTTGGTAAAGGATGGTCTTTTGGATTTTCTAACTGTAGAAGATCTTCCAACATGTGAACATTGCCTTCAGGGTAAGATGACGAAATGACCATTTAACGGTAAGCCTGAAAGATGTACAGGCACGCTTGACCTTATACATACTGATGTATGTGGTCCCATGAGTGTTAGAACATGTAACCAGCACGTTTACTTTATAACATTCACCGATGATTACTCTCGGTATGGTTACGTGTACCTAATGAGATACAAGTCTGAATCCTTTGAAAAGTTCAAGGAGTTCAGACAAGAGGTCGAGAAACAGTTTGGGAGAAAAATTAAGACCATTCGATCGGATCGAGGTGGCGAGTATCTCTCTGACGAATTCAAGGACTACTTAAAGGTCAATGGGATAGTGTCACAACTAGCTCCTCCTGCTATGCCACAACTAAACGGTGTTTCAGAGCGGAGGAACAAGACTTTATTGGATATGGTCCAATCACTTCTCGTACACTCAGAGTTACCCACATCCTTTTGGGGTTACGCATTGGAGACTGCGATATATGTGCTGAACCGGGTTCCAACCAAATCAGTTCCAAAGACTCCCTATGAGCTTTGTGTTGGACAATTTTGTATGCCCTTAGCTTCAATCAGAATGATGTACTTTATGAGTTTATTGTAAATGAATAAAAGTGCATATTTGATTCATGTTCCCTTGGTATGTTTCTGTGTAATACCCCTATACTGGACACTTAATGAGACTCGTATTAGTTTAGAATGTTCGCAGCCAGTGGGTCGGTCTAGGGGGGGTGGCCTGTCTCAGCTGCAGGGTGAAACCCTAGGCACATACAGTGTAGGATTAATTGAATCTTTGAACTATACCAGATTTCAAGTATTGCCCTAGACCTTTAAGATTAATGGGCAAAACTGGAAACTTACACCCGACCCCTATACTCGATTATGATACTGCACTAGGTGTCGGATTGAGCTGTCTTTGATGTACCAATCAGTGAGATCCTTAGCGAGGATGGTCAAAACCTGGGTATGTTGGGACAGTCTGAGAATTCATCTGAGTGGGTGATCATAGTGACAGGATCAACCCCTTTGTCGGACAAAGGTAATGATCGGGGATGCACTCTCACTGATGGAAACTAAGACTGCCGGCAACCGATTTCAATCATTGAGATTTGTTTTGCAAAATATATTTTATATGAGATATAAAAGTATATATATATTATGGTTTCTAAAATGTTTGCAAAATGTTTCAATTCCCGGGATCCATATAAGCAAAGAGTGCAACACTGTTCCTTGCAGTCGAGGGAGAGGTCCTCTCTTGTCGGGCAATGTTTAATCATTATGGACTGAGAGGTTAAGTGTAAGACCATTGAGGGTAATGCTTGATGGGCTAATCTTGCATCTGCCCACAGTCCCTGGGTGTTATAAGGTGGCTTGGCCTAGGAACCACTTAGGGTAAGTGTTGGGCCCATAGAGCCCATTTGATGGGATTCAGGGGGTGCACTGTCCATAACAGTGTATTCGGCCAGGCCTTGTAACAAAGGCTAGGTTGAACCCATGTGGTTGATGTGTAGATCAATGTTTGGGTCCTACGCCACACAAGAAAGCCCAACTGGGCAGCAATTAGGAAGGCTAAGTGAGCACATAAGCTTAATGGGCTTAAAGCCCATTTTGAACTGGACTAATTTAATAAGTTAAATATGGGCGAATTCTGAGATGGATCAACAAATAGGATAGGGTCTTAATCCCATCCACTCAGAGAGTCCAGATCTGAATATTCAGATCTAGAAACCTCCTAATGAGATTAGGAGAAGGCTGATCTAATCTATAGATAAGATAAGGGTTTATCCTTATCACCTAAAAGGTTGTTTGATCCAAATCATATTTGGATTAGCAACTCCTAATTGGATTAGGAGCTGATCCTTTAGGGTTACAAAAGAAGGAGGGGGTGGCAACCTTTAGAAGACACACATACTCACATCCTCTTCAGAGCTGAAATCACAGAAGGAAGAATTAAGCAACCCTGCAGAATTATTTCTTGCCGCCTCCTTGTTCTTGCCGCCCAAGTTTGCTAGTTTGATCTCCAGTTGTGGGAGAAGTCAAGATTCAATCTTGACATCAATTCTTTGTGAAATGATTGATAGAAAGCTGTGCTCACGTGCCATCTTGCTGTTTCTTGTGAAGGACAGAGTTCTTGGAAAAGAACACTGTTGATTCTGCTCCATCCTACACAATGCCATCTTCAGTGGGAGCAGTCTTAGGATCCTTCCTTGGGCGTGAACACCTTCATTGAGAGATAATATTTCTCTGTATCAAGTATACCTCTCTCCTACTCCTTTTGGTTCAGATCTGGTTCATTTTATAGTTCAAGATTGATCTTTGAAAATATGATAGGGAATGCGATTCCCAGTTAAAGGGAGAGAAAAATTTTTGAAATTCACCCCCTTTATTCTGCAAGTTTTGGGCATCCATACGATGGATCTCTCATCCCCTCACTTTGGACCGGTAAGAAACCAAGTGTGAGACACTTGAAGATTTGGGGTTGTCCGGCACATGTTAAAAGAACGAGTGCGGACAAATTGGAATCCAAGACCAGCCATTGCCTATTCGTAAGCTACCCAAAAGGCTTTATGGGTTACCTATTCTATGATCCACGAGAACAGAAGGTGTTCTGTAGTCGAAATGCCCATTTCTTGGAAGATGATTACATCTTGAACAATCACCGTCAGGAAGTTGTTCTTGATGAAGAGAGCTCAGGGGTAGTGGGAGGTGTCCCACAAGTTCCAGGCAATGACCAACCTAGAAGATCTACCCGGGTTTCCAGACCTCCAGTTCGTTTTGGCTATGACCAAGATAGTTACCTAGTGAAAGCTACAACCAGTGAGGAGGATCCCGTGACTTATACGAAAGATATGTTGGACATAGATTCCTTGAAGTGGGTAGATGCCATGAAAGTTGAGATGGACTCAATGAAGACCAATGGAGTCTGGACTTTGGTAGATCCACCCCCTGTGGTAAAAGCAATTGGTTGCAAATGGATCTATAAGAAGAAGAAGGGCCCCGATGGTAAGGTTGAGACTTACAAGGCTCGTCTGGTGGCGAAAGGGTATAATCAAAAAGAGGGCATCGATTATGAGGAAACCTTTTCGCCCATAGCCATGCTTAAATCCATTAGGATCCTACTAGTTGTAGCACCATACCATGATTACGAGATTTGGAAAATGGATGTCAAAATTGCATTCCTAAATGGAGATCTTAATGAAGATATCTATATTCAGCAGCCACAAAGTTTCATAGCTGCAGGTCAGGAACACATGGTATGTAAACCCAACCAATCCATATATGGACTTAAACAAGCTTCTAGGAGTTGGAATATCCGTTTTGACTCTACCGTCAAACAGTTTGACTTTGAGCAAAATCTGGATAAGCCCTATGTTTATAGGAAGACCAGTGGCGATAATGTTACATTCTTGGTTCTGTATGTCGATGACATACTAATCATTGGTAATGATGTAGGAATGTTAATTACGGTGAAAGTGTGGCTTTCACAGCAATTCTCCATGAAAGATCTTGGAGAAGCCTCCTATATACTAGGTCTTCGACTCTATAGAGATAGATCGAAGAGGATAATAGGATTATCCCAATCTGCTTATATTGACAAGATAGTCAAAAGATACAGCATGGAGAACTCCAAGAAAGGAAATGTTCCTTTCAGGCATGGAGTCATTCTCTCCAAGGGTATGTCTCCCAAGACTCCCGAGGAGATTGAGGACATGAGGGACGTTCCCTATGCCTCAGCCGTAGGGAGCATCATGTATGCCATGTTGTGCACTCATCCTGACATCGCTCACGCAGTAAGTGTAGTAAGTAGATTTCTGGCCAACCCAGGGCAGGAGCATTGGACTGCTGTGAAAAACATACTTAATTACCTTCGAATGACAAAAGAGTTTTGTCTGGTATTTGATGGTAGTTCACTACAGATCTAAGGGTGTACTGATGCCGACTTCCAAGGGTCTACAGCGGTCCTGTTTGATGGTAGTTCACTACAGATTCGATGGTAGTTCACTATAGGATTATGTGTTGTTTGCTAGAAAAGCGGCAAACAGAGGCCCACAGCGGATTCCACAACCGAAGCCGAATACATTGCCGCAAGTGAAGCTGCCAAAGAGGCCGTATGGATGAAGAAGTTCATTCATGAATTGGGAGTAGTTCCATCTAGCACTTCCCCCATTCCACTATTGTGTGACAACACTGGAGCTATCGCTCAGGCTCAGGAGCCACGAGCCCACTCGAAGTCGAAGCACATCGAGAAGAAGTACCATGTACTGCGGGAAATAGTTGGAAGAGGGGACATCCTAATTCAGAAAGTAGCATCAGCGGAAAATGTAGCAGACCCATTGACTAAGCCACTGACACAGAAAGTGTTTGAGAAACACGTAGAAAGTCTGGGACTCCATCTTGTACCTGATTGGACCTAAGTGCAAGTAAGAGCTGTTAGACAGTGTATGCCATTAGCTCCAATCAGAATGATGTACACTATGGCATTTAATGTAAATTAATAAAATACATATTTGATTCATGTTATTATGGTGTGCTTTTGTGTAATACCCTTAAACTGGACGCATATGAGACTCATGTTAGTTTAGAATCTTCATAGCCATTGGATATATCTAGGGAGATTTATCCTGCCAAGGCTGACGCTGATGTGCCACCAAGTTGGTTGGAGTGGCTTGTCTCAACTGCTAGGGTGAGATCTGAGGTACATGTGGTGTGGGTTTTCTTGAAACCCTGAACCGGACCAGAATTCCAGTATTACCCTGGACCTTGGAGATAGATGAGCAAAACTGGAATGTTACACCTAACCCCTAGACTCGATTATGATACTGCACTAGGTGTCGGATTGGGCTGTCTTTGATATGTCAATCAATGAGATCCTTAGAGGGGGTCAGAACCTGGGTATGTTGGGACTGTCCGAGAATTCATCTAAGTGGGTGATCATAGTGACAGGATCAGCTCCTTTGTCGGACAAAGTGAATGATTGGGGGATGCACTGTCTCTGATGGAAACCAAAGCTGCCGACAACCGATTTCAACCGTTGAAATTTGTTTTACAAAATAAATTTATATAGAGATATACTTATATATATTATGGTTTCAAAATCTTTGCAAAAGGTTTTAATTCCCGGGATCCATGTGAGTAGACAGTGCAACACTGTTCCTTGCAGCCGACGGAGAGGTCATCTCTTGTCGGGCAGTGTTTAATCAGTATGGGTTGAGAGGTTAAGTGTAAAACCATTGAGGGAAATACCTGATGGGCTAATCTTGCATCTGCTCACAGTCCTTGGGTTTTTATAAGGTGGCTTGACCCAAGGACCACTTAGTGTAAGTGTTGGGCCCATTAAGAGCCCATGGTGATGGGTTCAAGGGTTCACTATCTCTTACAGTGAATTCGGCCAGGCCTTGTAACAGAGGCTAGGCTGAACGCATGTGACTGATGTGTAGATCAATGTTTGGGTCCCACGCCATACAAGGATACCCAACTGGGCAGTAGTTTGGAGGCTAAATGAGCACATGGACTTAATGGGCCTAAAGCCCAATTCGAACTGGTTTAATTTGATTAATTAAAGAGGGGTAGTTATGAGATTTAGATTAGCAGATAGGATAGGGAGTTATCCCTATCCACTCAGAGACTCCAGATCCAAATAAAAATTTGGATTAGGAAACTCCTAATAAGATTAGGATGGCTGATCTTTATCTGCAGATAAGATAAGGGATTATCCTTATCTCTTAAAGAGAGTCCAAATCCAAATACAAGATTTGGATTAGGAAACTCCTAATCATCCTTAGTCTTATAGAGACAAGAGAGAAGACAACTACAGTTGGACTGACGCTATCTTCTACTCTAGCCTCCTTCTATTGCTGTCATCCTTGCCAGTTCGATCTCCTCCTGTAGGAGCGATCAAGAAAGGTTCTTGATATCAGTTTTTAGTGAAAAACTGATCTGAAGTCATGTTCACTCACCCTCCATCGAATTCTTGCTGAAGAGTTCGGTTCTTGCTGAAGAACCACCTGCTGATTCTGCTCCACCCTACGTTGTCATATTCAGTGGGAGCAGTCTTTGGCATTTTCCTTGGGTGTGAACCCCTTCGTTGGGTGTTACTACTACTCCATATCAGGTATATCTCTCTCCTACCTTTTGGTTTCAGATCTGGTCCAGTTTAGGTTCAAGATTGATCTTTGAAAATGCAGTTTTCTATAACATAGAATGTGATTCCCATATGGGAGAGAGAAATTTTTGAAATTTCGCCCAACCTACCTGCAGGGTTCGGCCATCCATATGATGGATCTCTCATCCCTTCACTTCAAAACATCTGAATGATGATCTGGATCATAGGAATTACATAATCTTGGCATTGTGGACTCTCTCTTGCAGAGGTTAGTTGGAATGGTTGTACTTCTTAAGCAAAATTTTGCAGCATTAAGAAATACACAGATGATGTACTGTTGTGAACTCAATCCAGTTTCAGCATTCTTTTAAGGAAAAATAACATCAAAGGCTACAATTTAAACAACTTCCAGATCGGACCTGACAAATATATAATAATAGCATCATCACTCTAATAACATAGAATGGTGATTAGACAATATAAATATCCATTGCATCACATATGTGTACTACATCACCCTGCATAGATATATATAAGTTCTATGCAGGCCCAGAGAAGAACATGATTGTTGCTTCTGTTAGACAATTATGACCTTAGCTCCAATCAGATTGATGTATCTTTTGACATTTATTGTAAATGAATAAAGTACATAATTAATTCATGTCATTATGGTGTTTTTCTGTGTAATACCCTTAAATTGGACACTTATGAGACTCGTGTTAGTTTAAAATATTCACAGTCGTCCCTAGATTTATCCTGCCAAGGCTGACACTGATGTACCGTCAAGTTGGTTGGGATGGCTTGTCTCAGCTACTAGGGTGTCGGATTGGATTGTCTTTGATACGCCAATTAGTGAGATCCTTAGAAGGGGTCAAATCCTGGGTATGTTGGGACACTCCGAGAATTCATCTGAGTGGGTGATCATAGTGATAGAATCAGCCCCTTTATTGGACAAAGTGAATGATCGGGGATGCACTCTCTCTGAGGGAAACCTAAATTGCCGGTAGTTGATTTCAATCGTTGAAATTTGTTTTTGCAAAATATATATATATAATATAATATATATATAATATATATATATAATATATATAATATATTATGGTTTCAAAATGTTTGCAAATGGTTTTAATTCCCGGGATCCATGTGAGTAGAGAGTGCGACAGTGTACCATGCAGCCTAGGGAGAGGTCCTCTCTTGTCGGGTAGTGTTTGATCATTATGGGCTGAGAGGTTAAGTGTAAAACCATTGAGGGTAATACTTGATGGGCTAATCTTGCACCTGCCCACAGTCATTGGGTTTTCATAAGGTGGTTGGACCTAATGACCATTTAGTGTAAATGTTGGGCCCATTAAGAGCCCATGGTGATGGACTCAGAGGCTCACTGTCTCCTACAGTGAATTCGGCAAGCCTTGTAACAAAGGCTGAGATGAACCCATGTGGCTGATGTGTAGATCAATATTTGGGTCTCACGCCATACAAAGAGAGCCAACTAGGCAGCAGGTTAAGAGCTTAAATGAGCACATAAACATAATGAGCCTAAAGCTCAATTTGAACTGGGTTAATAAGATTAATTAAATAGGGGCAGATCTGGGATGTGGATCAACAAATAAGATAAGAAGTTATCCTTATCCACTTAAAGAGTCCAGATCCAAATCAAAGGAACTCCTAATTTGATTAGAAAGGTTGATCTTTATCTGCAGATAAGATAAGGGATTATCCCTATCTGTTAAAGAGACTCCATATCCAAATAAAAGATTTGGATTAGGAGATTTTCTCTTTAAGATTATAAATAGGAGAGCAGGGCGGACCTCCAAACACACAGTTCGCTGAATACAGAGAGAAGACTACACAGTTTGATTGCTTTTGTCTTCTGCTCTTTTCTCCCCTGCTCTTGCCGCCCCCACCTAGTTCGATCTCCACTTGTGGGAGTGATCAAGAACCGTTCTTGATATTACTTCTTGCTAGAAAAGGCAATTTGAATTTGTGCTCACCAGCATCAAGAACCGTTCTTGATATTGCTTCTTGCTAAAAAAGGCAATTTGAATTTGTGCTCACCAGCCCTCCACTATATTCTTGATGAAGAATTCGGTTCTTGCCAAAGAGCCATCGTGTTGATTCTGCTTCATCACACTGTGTCATATTCAGTGGGAGCAGTTTTTTATCTTCTCCTTGGGCGTGAACACCTTCATTGGGAGTTACTATTACTTTGTATCAGGTATATCCCTCTCCTCCCTTTTGATTTCAGATCTGGTCCGGTTTGGTTCAAGATTGATCATTGAAAATACAATTTTCTAAAATAAGGAATGCGATTCCCAAATGGGAGAGAGAAATTTTTTAAATTTCGCCCAACCTTCCTGTAGGGCTCGACCATCCATATGATGGATCTCTCATCCCTTCAGTAGTATCAGAACCAAGTTCAAATGTTGAACCAAATTAAACCAGATCTAGATCTGTGCAAATGGGCATAAGGTGTTCTACCCGATTTGCGCAGTTAACATTTTTTCTAGGAAATTGGTTCCTAGTTTTTGTGTGAATGATCTGAAATTAAATATTTATTAAACTGATTAATATTCAGAATTGTTCTATATATTTTTCTTGGATTTTGGGATGTCCGTACGGTGGAGATCGACTTCTTTAATGGCGTAAGAACTTTGTGCACCTATTGATTTGTTCTATTCATTCTTGGTCTGTAATTAATTTTATTATTTTTAATTTTAGACAGAATGTATAGGAATTCAAATCTGATGTAATATTAATAGAAAATTAGGTTTTCTATTTTATTTCATTCGAAAACGAAGCAAAAAGCGCAAGGGAGAGAATTTCACAGATTCGGATTTAGAAATCTATGATTTGCTGTTTTGGAAGCTGCATACTGCGAACTGACCTTTGTTTTGCAGGGTAGCAATCATACAAACAACCCTCTTACTGATTTTTGATTGTCTTGCATCAGTTGTTTAATTTCAGATCATCTTCTTGAATTGAATCTTGAATTAAACATCAAATCCTAGACCCCTTCGAACCAAATTGGACCAAACTGGTTGGACCAAATCTATGATTCGATAGGGAGCTGTTCTCAGCCCTAAAATTTTCTATATGGGCCGTGGGATTAATGGTTAATTGCAAGATGCAATTCGTCCCACATCTGTAAAACCCAGTTTTAATCTGTTAAAACTGCTTAAACCCAATTCAGCATAAATGCTATATGGGTCGAACTGCTCTTTGCAGTTCAACCCATATACCTAGATAATATTAATTGGTAGTATTATGAAATTAAATGGGCTATACATATGGGTTTTATAGTTATTTAATTGATTGGATCAATTATGGATTTCATGCATGTGATGTGCTACGTTCATGGGCCATAATCACTTGGCTCATGTTAATACGATAGTGGCTCTTTCGAACACCATGGCTGAACGCACATCATTGCCATAGTGCCCTTAAGATCATTGGATGTTCTCCCTTTCTCAGTGGGGTCCGCTTCAGTTTCTCCCCAAGAGGAACACCCCAGAACACTAGCCGTTTTGGGCCCACTTTGAATTTGGCTTTATGAAAGCCAATAGGAGCCACTTTGGTTTGACCTAAATCAAATCTATGGAGTTTTTATCCCTCCATTTAACATAAGTGCATGTGATAGGGAATTTCATATGATGAATTGTCTAAAGGCCTTCCATCATTAGTATGAAATTTGACTGTATTGGTGGGTGGGGATGCACCATTAAATTGGGCTATCCATTTGCTAATGCAATTGGCTGGATTACTTCATGAGATGATAGGGGCATCATAAAGTGATGTGGGAGGGGTCTATCCTAAAATGGAAGACTCTCTCATGGTACCTTGGCGTTCATTTACATGATGAGTAAGCACTTACTGGACAGAAAGGTTTAACCTAAAATGGCTATGAACCTTGTCTGACAGAGGCCAAAGGGAAAGCTCATAAGATGAGTGGATGGGATCCTTCACAGAAGGTGGTGGGGTTTTGTAGCTGAAACAATTGGCTCCATGCACCCTATGTGGTTTCCCACATTTCCAGAGACACAACTGTCTCCGCCACTGAGATTTGAGGGAATCTCAGAGATGCCCAAAATGGAAATGGAACATAGATTAAAATCCGTATCTATGTGATGACATGAATCAATTAGGTTGTGGACTTACAAATCTGCCTTGCCTTTATTAGAAATGGCAAACAGAAACTTCACCAAACTGTTGGATGACAACTAACTCAAGGGCCCTAATTATGCTGATTGGTTCTGAAACCTTATGCTGGTTCTGACGTCCGAGAAATTGGACAAAATTGCTAAGAACCCTTCTCCGGATTGTCTAGGTGATAGGGCTTCTAAGGCCCGACGAAGAGAGTATCAAGAATGGGAAGAGAAAAACTCTCTTGCCCGGTGTTATATTATAGTCTCTTTGGACAATCCGATACAGCGACAATTCGATAAGATCGAAGTGTCCAAGGATATATTGGATAGTCTAAAGACTATGTGTGAAGAGCAGAACCGTTCTACTCGACAAAAGGTCTTAAAATTGTTTATGACTGCACATATAACCGAGAACCAACAGGTTAATGACCATTGTCTAAAGATGATGGGTTATATCAATGAATTGGAGGCTCTCGGGTCAGGGCTAGACCATGACACCAAAATTGATACTGTCCTCAATTCCTTGCCTCCGTCCTTCAATCAGTTCATCATGAACTATAACATGAATAAGCTAAATATTAGCCTTCAGGAATTCAGCAATATGTTGCAGATGGCTGAAGAACTGATTAAGATAAACCGATAGCCATGCTTGTTGAAGGTGGCAAATCAGGTAAGAAAAAGCAGAAGGCTAAAGGGAAGGCTCAGAAGAAAAATAGCAAAGCTAAAAAGCAGAAGGATAAGGCATCAAATGCTTGTCACTTTGCAAACAGACCGACCACTAGAAGAGGAACTGTCCTCAATTTCTAGAGACTAAGAAGAAAGGTAATTTCAAATCTTTTATCATATAGGCCAATTTGTTGGTCACTTCTACTTCCTGGTGTATTGACTCTAGACTTCAACTCATGCGTGTAACTCACTACAGGGGTTCAAGATAAGCAGAAGACTGAGTGACGGAGAAGTAAAGTTTTACTTGGGGACTTCTGCAACAGTTGCAGCTACAGCCATAGGAACTATAGAACTGGTTTTCAGACAATGAACTATTGTACTTAAGGACTGTCTTTTCGTACCTAATTTAAGAAGAAATTTGATTTCTGTTTCAAAATTGTGCATGGATGGTTATTCTATCTTATTCAGTAATATGATTACTATTAAATGGAATAACAAATTCCTCGCATACGGAGAACTTGAGAACGGTCTCTATGTTCTCCATCCTTCTTTGGAAACAAATATTACCGAAACTACGTCGGAAATAATCTCCAAAAAGAAGACTTGTAATACAGTTAATCCCACGTGCTTGTGGCATTACCGACTTGACAACATTAACATAGATCGTATTACAAGGTTGGTAAAGGATGGTCCTTTGGATTTTCTAATCGTAGAAGATCTTCCAACCTGTAAACATTGCCTTTAGGGTAAGATGATGAAATGACCATTTACGGGAAAGCCTGAAAGATCTACAGGCACACTCAACCTTATACATACTGATGTATGTGGTCCCCTGAATGTTAGGACACGTAACTAGCATGTTTATTTTATAACCTTTACCGATGATTACTCATGGTATGGTTACGTGTACCTAATGAGACATAAGTCGAAATCTTTTGAAAAGTTCAAAGAATTCAGACAAGAAGTTGAAAAATAGTTAGGGAGAGAAATTAAAACCATTCGATCAGATCGAGGTGGCGAGTATCTCTCTGACGAATTCAGGGACTACTTAAAGGATAATGAGATAGTATCACAACTAGCTCCTCCTGCTACACCACAGTTAAACGGTGTGTCAGAAAGGAGGAACTAGACTTTATTGGATATGGTCCGATCACTTCTCGTACACTCGGAAGTACCCACATCCTTTTGGGGTTATGCATTAGAGGCTGCGATATATGTGCTAAACCGGATTCTAACCAAATCCGTTCCAAAGACTCCATATGGGCTTTGGACTGACAATAAACCAATTGTGAGAAACTTGAAAATTTGGGGTCCGGCACATGTTAAAAGAACGAGTTTCTTATTCTATGATCCAAAAGAGCAAAATGTGTTTTACAGTCAAAATGCCCAATTCTTAGAGTATATTACAACCTAGATAATCATCAGTAGGAAGTTGTTCTTGATGAGGAGAGCCTAAGGGTAGTGGGAGATGTCTCATTAGCTCCAGAAAATAACTTAGGAGATCTACCCGGGTTTCCAGGCCTCTAGTTCATTTCGGCTATGACCAAAAAAGTTGCTTAGTGGAAGCTAGTGAGAAGGATCATGTGACTTATACAGAAGCTATGTTGGACATAGATTCCTTGAAGTGGGTAGATGCCATGAGAGCTGAGATGGACTCAATGAAAACCAATGGAGTCTGTACTCTAGTAGATCCGCCCCTTGGGGTAAAGGAAATTGGTTGCAAATTGATCTATAAGAGGAAGAAGGGCCTTGATAGTAAAGTTGAGACCTACAAGGCTTGTCAAGTGGCAAAAATGTACACTTAAAAAGAGGGAATCGATTATGATGAAACCTTTTCACCTGTGGCCATACTTAAATCCATTAAGATCCTGCTAGCTGTAACAGCTTACCATGACTATGACATTAGACAAATGAATGTCAAAACCGCGTTCCTGAATAGAGATTTTAGTGAAGATATTTATATTCAGCAACCACAAGGTTTCAACCGATCCATATATGGACTTAAGCAAGCTTCTAGGAGTTAGAATATCCGTTTTGACTTTACCGTCAAACAATGACTTTGAGCAAAATCCGGATGAGCCCTGTGTTTACAGGAAGACCAGTGGCGATAAGGTTACATTCTTGGTTCTGTATGTAGATGACATTCTAATCATTGGTAATGATGTAGGAATATTAACTACGGTGAAAGTGTGGCTTTCACAACAATTCTCCATGAAAGATCTTAGAGAACCCTCCTCCTACACACCGGGCCTTCGACTCTAGATATAGATCGAAGAGAATAATAGGATTATCCCGGTCTTCTTACATAGACAAAATAGTCAAGAGATACAACATGGAAAACTCCAAGAAAGGAAACGTTCGTTTCAGGCATGGAGTCACTCTCTCCAAAGGTATGTCTCCCAAGACTCCTGAAGAGATTGAGGGCATGAAAGAGGTTTCCTATGTCTCAGTCGTAGAGAGCATCATGTATGACATACTGTGCACTCGTCCTGACATTTCTCAGGTAATGAGTGTGGTAAACAGATACCAATCTAACCTAGGGCATGAGCATTGGACCGCTTTGAAAAACATATTAAAATACCTTCAAAGGACAAAAGAGTTTTGTTTGGTATTCGATGGTAGTTCACTACAGATCCAAGGGTATACTGATGCCGATTTTCAGTCAGATCTAGATGATAGAAAGTTCACATCTAGTTATATCTTCACGATAGGATCGTGTGTTGTTTGTTGGAAAAGCAACAAACAGGGTCCACGCAGATTCCACAACCATGTCTGAATACATTGCCGCAAGTGAAGCTGCCAAGGAAGCCATTTGGATGGAGAAGTTCATTCAGGAATTAGGAGTAGTTTCATCCAGTACATCACTCATTCTATTGTTGTGTGACAACACTGGAGTCATTGCTCAGTCTAAGGAGCCACGAGCCTACTCGAAGTCGAAGCACATCGAGAGGTAGTACCATGTACTACGAGAGATAATTGGAAGAGGGGACGTCCTGATTCAGAAGGTAGCATCAACGAAAAATGTAGTAGACTCATTGACTTTGCCACTGACACAAAAAGTGTTTGAGAAACACGTGGAAAGTATGGGACTCCAGCTTGTACCCGATTGGACCTAAGTGCAAGTAGGAGCTGTTAGACAGTTATGCCCTTAGCTCCAATCAGATTGATGTACCTTTTGACATTTATTGTAAATGAATAAAGTACATAATTGACTCATGTCATTGTGGTGTGTTTCTGTGTAATACCCTTAAACTGGACAATTATGAGACTCGTGTTAGTTTAGAATCTTCACAGCCGTTGGATAGATCTTGGGAGATTTATCCTGCCAAGGTTGACACTGATGTACCGCCAAGTTGGTTGAGGTGGCTTGTCTCAGCTACCTGGGTGAGACCTGAGGTACATGCAGTGTGGGTTTTCTTGAAACCCTAAACCGGACGGAAATTCCAGTATTGCCCTAGACCTTGAAGATAGATGGGCAAAACTGGAATGTTACACCTGACCCCTAGACTCGATTATAGTACTGCACTACGTGTCGGATTGGGCTGTCTTTGGTATGCCAATCAGTGAGATCCTTAGAGGGGTCAAAACCTGGGTATGTTGGGAAAGTCCAAGAATTCATGAGTGGGTGATCATAGTGACAGGATCAGCCCCTTTGTCAGACAAAGTGAATGATCGAGGATGCACTGTCTCTAATGGAAACCTAAACTGCCGGCAGTTGATTTCAACTGTTGAAATTTGTTTTTGCAAAATATATATATATACATATATATTATAGTTTCAATATGTTTGCAAATAGTTTTAATTCCCGGGATCCATGTGAGTAGAGAGTGCGACATTGTACCTTGCAGCGTAGGGAGAAGTCGTCTCTTGTCGGGCAGTGTTTGATCATTATGGGCTAAGTGGTTAAGTGTAAGACCATTGAGAGTAATACCTGATGGGCTAATCTTGCATCTGCCCACAGTCCTTGGGTTTTCTTAAGGTGGCTGGACACAATGACCATTTAGTGTAAATGTTGGGCCCATTAAGAGCCCATGGTGATGGACTCAGGGGTTCACTATCTCCTACAGTGAATTCGGCCAGGCCTTGTAACAAAGGCTGAGATGAACCCATGTGGCTGATGTGTAGATCAATGTTTGGGTCTCATGCCATAGAAGGAGAGCCAACTGTGTAATAGGTTAAGAGGTTAAATGATAACATAAACTTAATGGTTCTAAAGCCCAATTCGAACTAGGTTAATAAGATTAATTAAATAGGGATGGATCTGGGATTTGGATCAACAGATAAGATAAGAAGTTATCCTTATCCACTTAAAGAGTCCAGATATAAATAAAGATTTGTATCAAAGGAACTCCTAATTTGATTATGAAGGTTGATCTTTATCTACATATAAGATAAGGGATTATCCCTATCTGTTAAATAGAGTCTAGATCCAAATAAAAGATTTGGATTAGGAAATTCCTAATGGGATTAGGAGATTCTCTCTTTAAGGTTATAAATAGGAGAGCAGGGTGGACCTCCAAACACACAGTTCGTTGAATACAGAGAGAAGACTACACAGTTTGACTGCTTTTGTCTTCTGCTCTTTTCTCCCTTGCTCTTGCCGCCCCTACCCAGTTCGATCTCCACTTGTGGGAGTGATCAAGAACCGTTCTTGATATTACTTCTTGCTAGAACAGGCAATCTGAAGTTGTGATCACCAGCCCTCCACTACATTCTTGCTAAAGAATTTGGTTCTTACTAAATAGCCATCCTGCTGATTCTGCTTCACCTTACACCGTGTCATCTTCAGTTGGAGCAGTTTTTGGTCTTCTCCTTGGGCGTGAACATTTCATTAGGAGTTCCTGTTACTCTGTTCAGCTATATCCCTCTCCTCCCTTTTGATTTCAGATCTGATCCGGTTTGGTTCAAGATTGATCATTGAAAATGCAATTTTCTAAAATAGGGAATGTGATTCGCAGATGGGAGAGAGAGAAATTTTTTAAATTTTGCCCAACATTCCTGTAGGGTTTGGCCATCCTTATGGTGGATCTCTCATCCCTTCAGCTTCCCTTTTCTTAGCCCTAGCAATTGCATCACATATGTTTACTACATCACTCTATTTTCAGCTTAGGTGCCCCTACAGTATAGCATCTTCTCATATTGTTCCTTCCCTTTTCTTTTGAATGAAAGTTGTTATCAATTCCTCCATATGGTAGAAAATAGGAGAAGTGATCTAGAAAAATGTTCAAGTGATTTTTATATAAAACTTTTTTCTTGTCCAATGAAATGTGGTTTTGTGGCTGTAGAATTCTTTCATCAGATATGTTTATAACTAAAATGGTTGTCTTGGCTCTTATTTATTGTCATTTAGAGTATTTTAATTGTCAGGGATTTGTGTGAAGTTTGATTCAAATGTTATTTTGTCTAGTTTTAGAGAGAAATTTGTATGATGCAATATCAGTAATGCTTTTCTCAAAAAAAAAAACGTAATGTTTATACAATGTTTTAAAAGGCAGAGGAGTAAGGCGAGATGCTAGAACCTTCCAGAGCATGGGTTGTAAGCTTTATAAGAACAAATATATAACCATGTGCATAGGACATTTTATATAAGAATGCATATGAAAATCATAATGTAATCATTTACTAAAAGCTTAAGGAAATAAAGAAAAAAACCAATGTGCTTTAGGCTTTGGGAGGCTGATTGTTTAAGGAGACTCCTAGGGCCTGTTTTGTGGGAATAGGGGTCTCAAATCTGAATCAAAATGGCCCATTCTGATTCCAATTGTTTGGGCAGAATCGGAATTACATTCCGATTCCTGGTGGAATGGAATTCCCCCATTTAATGAAATGGCCATTTACTCTCCCTCCCTTGGGAATGAGATCTCATTCCAGTTGATTCGAATTCTGATTCTGATTCCCGTCTCAACCAAATGGACCCTTAGCTTAAAGTGTTATGAGATGTAGATTGGGCTTGGGGGCGGAGGCTATGGATTAGACAATTGGATGTGACAAGACTCAGTTTCTAGTTTGTTGTTTGGGGGCTCATGGCAAGCTGTATTGTGCTAGTGGACTTCAAGCTAGTTCCTTGCACTTTTCTTCTCTAACTGTTTTCTTAATGTTTTTTTACGATATTGTTAACAATCCAAGAAAAAAAAACTACATGCTTGGATATCCTTCAAAACTATATTAAAGTTTTTATTGTAAAATAAAACCACAATTAGTGGTTAAAATCCCTGTAGAGTTAAAAGAATCAACTCGCATGAAAACTTGGTATTGATCTTTAAATCAGTTTTGTGATGAGAACCTCTGCCTCAATTCATATATGAAATACATTGGCGTAAGCCGCTTGAGGATGTGAGGTATGTGGCTTACCATGCATGGGGTGTTCCCCCCAAGCCTTGCCCCAAGGAGTAAACTTCACACACCTTTTAAAATATTAGTTTGCCATACGGCACAATTGAAGACATGATGTTAATGCACCTGTATATGCTTTTTTATATTACCAAATTTGTCAAGATTTGGAAAGATAATCTGTTACCAGTGGAAGTGTTGGTTTGTCTTTTGTTTAACAGAAAAAGTGGGGTTCCTCTTGTAGTACATGAGATGTTTCAGGAACCTAGAGAAGTGGAGGTTCTCTCTTTTCCTCTCTCTCTCTCTCTCTCTCTCTAATATACATACATATTTATCAAACACACACACATGCACATAACATAAAACCTACATCCACCCCACTCCTTCGCCATTATAGTTCTACTAACATTAAACATTTTTGTTGGAATATTATTCCAGAAACTGGTTATAGCCCTAGTCAAAAAGGAGTTGGGTCTTGCATTTAAAGGAGCCCAAAAGAATGTAGTTGAAGCTTTGGAGGTAACCAAGGATGTGGAAATCTTTTACTTATAGAAACTTGGAACTGTTCTATATCTTTTGCTTGCATGTCCTCTATTGTTTTTTATGCAAGATATGGATGAAAAAGAAGCTATGGAAATGAAGGCTACTCTGGAATCTAAGGCTCCGTTTGGTTTGAGGGGAAGTTTGGGTGGGATGGGATGAGAAAGTGGGGGGGGGGGAGTTCTTATTCACAACTCACAAGAGAGTGGGGGGAGAATCTATTGGAATTGATTCAAGAGGCTCTGATTAGTCCACAATCCAACTAGAATCCTACTTCTACTGGGGATTTCATACAGGATTGACATCAAGACCTTTTCAGTTTAGGAAACACCATGATTACTTAAATTTTGCAGCCATGATGGATTAGTGGTGGATATTTAATCAAGTAAATGAACTTTTAGATCAATTTACTGTTTATGGTGAATATTTAATACACTTCCCAATCAATAATTATTTTTACATTCACTCACTTGCACCAGTAAGTGATTACTACTTGGCAGGAATTCAAGATCAGATATTAAATAAAAATCATGAAAAACACCATTCAGTTTTGGGATCAATCCCCATGAAAGTTCAAACTATGTTCTCTCTAAGGTACAAAAAAACTAATGCAGACATGGAAGAAAGGAAAGAAACCATAAGTTTCTCTATATATCTAGCACCAAGGGCTTTTTTTTTTAATTTTGGGTGATCTGATTTGTTTTTTTTTCTTTTTTTTTTTTGTCAATTTGAATTTTTTAATAGTTACATCTTGATGTGCTAATTTCTTAGGAATGGGATTGTGACCTTAAAGTGTCACAATAGTTTAAAGAGTCTTTTCTTCCCTTTTTTTAACCCAAAATTACTCCACGGCCCCGGAGTGGATCCTTTTTTTAAAGGAATTTTATTAATTCAGAAAAAATGTTATTTTTAAGAGATACAACTACTAGCACCCAATGAGCCAGTCCCATCCTCAACCAGTCAACATTGTAGATAAATCTTAGTTAGATGTTTAGCTAGCTTTAGAGTCACCAACATAGAGTCACTTTCGACCTCCAGCTGCCTTAAATTAGGATGTTTAGCTAGCTTTAGACCAGAACAACAGAATTTTCAGCTGTAAGGGAGTCTTCTAACCCTATTGGGCCTGCATAGAGAACTACTGAGAGAGAACTGCAATCTTAGTTAGATACTCAGATTCTAACTCAGATTCTAGGTGTGACAAAAATTAAAAATAGGGGTTATATTCTGACCAAAAATTAAAAACATATACAGAGATAAATCTACCCATTCGGTTCCCTCTCCTAACCCCAGAAAAATCTAGCCATTCGGTTCCCTCTTCTAACCCCAGATAAATCTACAGTAAATCAAGGAATGAAGTCAGTACTTCAGAAGAACCAATCAGTTCCCTCTTTTTTTTTTTTTTGGTAATAGCTCCATCATCTTCTTTGATCATGGTAGATAAGGGTTCTGAAATCGAACCAAAAGAATAGGCAGTCTTGTTGGAAGTCGCAATGGAAAAAGAAATGCACACCACTGTAAATCGATCAAACCAGCAGTGGTTAGATGATCGAATAACAAAAAAATAAAGGAAATCTTAGAGAAAACTCCTGTACCTAACAAATAGCATCACTTCAAAATAACAAGAAAACAAAAAAATCCCTTCGTCACAGCACTGTAACGTGAATCTCAGAGAAAACCCCTGTACTTGTGCATGTCCTGAAGAAGATGAAATGGAGCTTCTCCTTTGCTCGCTAAAACAGACTGTCCTACCAAATCTCCTAACAAATCTTGCCTACACAAGGAGAATGGAGCTTCTCCTTGCCGAAAATAGTGAAGAAGATGAAATGGGATCAGTCGTTGCAGAGACTGGCGCAACTATGGTAAAAATATTCTTATCCACCAAAATATACAAGAAAATATAGGAAATGGCTCGCCAAAGCAAGAGGAGTGTACATCTGGTCTTACCTTTGCTTGATATTACCAAAGAAGTCGCCGGAGATACGACCGTTGGAATGCTTGGTTGAAGTTAGAAGGAAACTCTCGAGTTCAGGCCTGACAAAGCCCGATAACTTTTATCAATCGCGTCTCACGTTTTTCCTTTTTCACTAGGATCGCACCATTTTGGTGGGATCCCATTTACTTATTTTTGGGATCATGTTTCTCGCTCTTTTCTCATCCCATACCACTGTATCCCAATAATCAAACATGAGAAAAAGGTATCATTTAGGAATATTCCTCTTTTTCCATCCCTTTTCCTCAAATCAAACGGAGCCTAAGAGGTCGTGGTGCATTTCAAAATGCAATATATTGTGGTTTGACCATGATATTGAACACCCACAAAGCATTGAGGTGGTCATGGGCCGGGGCCTTCACATCTGTGCCCCATAAAGCATGCTCCACGGGTGCCCTGTATCACATACGAGAGTTCACATTGTATGAACCCATGGTTTACCAGAAGTGTGAACTGCCAATAAAAATTAGACACATTGGAATTTCGAATTGGTAACGTTAACGGGTGTTTAGCTGTTAATTGAATAAACCCAGCCGGTTGAACCACCCACAAAAGGACAAAAAACCCAAAACGGATTTTTTTAAGGGATTTCATTTGAACTCCCTCTCATTTCGAGTCCTCTCCTCTAAGCCCTAACCCAAAGAAGCATCCCATCGGCCACTCACCACACACCAGCATCCGTGAACATGAAATGGCGGCAAGAATTCCGATAGGTACTCTCCACTCTCCAGCATCCCATGGTAGGTACCACACACCCCTATTACCCTGATTTCAATTGGAATGGTTGTTTCAATTGATTAAACACCCCTATTGCCATGTTTTTGGTTGGAATGGGCGTTAGATTAAACCCACAATTTAATTTATGCCAAATTATTTGTCATTTGAAGTGATATTTGAAGATAGGAAGAAGAAGAAGAAGAGTCATTAGGGAGACTAGAGAGTACCTGTTGGAATTCTTGCCATTGTTCCATGTTCACAGATGCCTGTGTGGTGAGTGGCTGGTGGAATACTTCTTTGGGTTAGGGCTCGAAGGAGAGGAAGACTCGAAATGGGAGGGAGTTCGAATGAAATCCCTTGAAAGAAATCCTTTTTGGATTTTTGTCCTTTCATGAGTGGTTCGACTGGGTTTATTCAACTAACGGCTAAACACCCGTTAACAATACTAATGACTCAAAATTCTGACGTGTCCAAGTTTTATTGGCAGGTTCATACTCCGTATGAACCGATGCAAACTCCACATCCGAATTGTGTATTGAGAACATTTCCCAATGACAAGTATGAGAGATGTTTCAAATGCACGTTGAGATGTGCCCTATGGGGGACTTGATGTGATGTCGGTAGGGCTCTTGTGGATAGGAGATCCAAATTGGGCCAGATTCAGCACCTTGATAAGGATTAGAGCCGAGGCTCAGGTTCTATACATAGTTGCCTATCCTCATATTCTAGCACTTAGGCAATGTGGAACCTAGGACAAAACTTACTATTGAGGCCCCATTCGCTTTTTGATAAGTTACTTAATTACCCCGGTAAATGCAATTACCTCAGTAAGTTTTTCCTGGGAAACACTTACCCGGGTAATTGCATTTGCCCATGTTCTTTTATTTCCTAGGTAAATAAGGTAATGACCATTTTAGGCATAAAAATTTATTACTAAAAGGGGCATTTTTGTGTCATTCAAGTGTTGACAACTTTTCCCTCGGGTGGGAAAGTTATTTACCACCTACCAACAAAACAAACTTTCCCTGACCCCCACATAAATCTAAAAAGAGAACATGGGATTCTTGGTCATTAGGAATCGAAATCCCATTGACCAACTATCCCCTCTCAAAATCCAAAAAAAGAATGCCCCATACTTAATGTATGGCACTCAAGAGTATTGTCATATGTCATATATTGCACGTCACCTAGGTGTTAGAATAAAAGCCTTGATTTCATTTATATAAGAATAAATAGAAATGTGTGATGTAGCATGCAAATTAATCTTTAACTAGGTATACTTTCTATCGCTATAGGAGACATTATTAGTGACCTCGACAGTAGAGCTTCATTTTCTCTTTTGTGGGAGATGGATCAAGATAAGAGAAGTTTTAGTGCTACGTACAATGCGAGCACCCTCTAGAGATGATGGAGTTTCTAAAGTCATTGTTTACAATCTAGTTACATAGGCTCCCAATAGATAATACTAGAACGACTCAACCAATAAGGTGGTGGTAGGCAAGGTTGGACAGGTCGTTAGAGATTATATAATGTGGATAACATTAAATATTTTCATTGGGTGAATTTTCTGTCATATAGGGTGGAGGTGGACCTAATACAACCATTAAGGCGAAGGGTGTCAATGCATGGGAAATAGAGCGTGAAGATGTGGGCAAAGATTAAATATTGTTAGACAGTGTATATACCCTTAGCTCCAATTAGATTTATGTACAGATCCATTTACTATAAATGAGTGAAAGTACATAATTGATTCATGTTATAATTTGGTGTGTTTCTGTGTAATTACCCTTAAATTGGACACTTATGAAACTCATGTTAGTTTAGAATGTTCTCAGCCGTTGGATAAACTGGTGGAAGTTTATCCTACCAAGGCTGACACTAATGTGTTGCCAAGTAGGTTAGGGTAGCTTGTTTTAGCTGCCAGGGTTAGACCCAAAGCACTTGTAGTGTGTGCTTGTTTGAAACACTGAACCCGAACCATTTTCCAGTTATGCCCTGGACCTTGGAGACTTGTGGGAAAAACTAGAAATTTACACCCAACCCCTAGACTCGATTATGGTACTGCACTGGGTGTCGGATTGGGCTGTTTTTGATATGCCAATTAGTAAGATCCTTTGAGGGCCAAAACTGTTAGATAGTTATGCCCTTAGCTCCAATCAAATTGATGTATCTTTTGACATTTATTATAAATGAATAAAGTACATAATTGATTCATGTCATTGTGGTGTGTTTCTGTGTAATACCCTTAAATTGGACACTTATGAGACTCGTGTTAGTTTAGAATCTTCACAGCCGTTGGATAAATCTAGGGAGATTTATCCTGCCAAGGCTGACATTGATGTACCACCAAGTTGGTTGGGGTGGCTTGTCTCAGCTTCCAGGGTGAGACCTGAGGTACATGCAATGTGGGTTTTTTTGAAACCCTGAACCAGACCAAATTCTAGTATTGCCCTAGACCTTGGAGATAGATGGGCAAAACTAGATGTTACACCTGACCCCTAGACTCGATTATGGTACTGCACTAGGTGTTGGATTGGACTGTCTTTGATATGCCAATCAGTGAGATCCTTAGAGGGGGTCAAAACCTGGGTATGATGGGATAGTCTGAGAATTCATTTGAGTGGGTGATCATAGTGATAGGATCAACCCCTTTGTCAGACAAAGTGAATGATCGGGTAATGCACTCTCTCTGATGGAAACCTAAACTACCGATAGTTGATTTCAAACGTTGAGATTTGTTTTGAAAAATATATTTATATAGAGATATACATATATATATATATATATATATATATATATATATATTATGGTTTCAAAATGTTTGCAAAAGGTTTTAATTCTCGAGATCCATGTGAGTAGAGAGTGCAACACTGTTCCTTGCAGCTGAGGGAGAGGTCCTCTCCTGTTGGGCTGAGTTTAATCATTATGGGCTGAGAGGTTAAATGTAAGACCATTTAGGGTAATACCTGATGGGCTAATCTTGCATCTGCCCACAATCCTTGGGTTTTCATAAGGTGGATGGACCCAATGACCATTTAGTATAAATGTTGGGCCCATGGTGACGGACTCAGGGGTTCATTGTCTCCTACAGTGAATTCGGTCAGGCCCTGTAACAAAGGATGGGCTGAACCCATGTGGTTGATGTGTAGGTCAATGTTTGGGTCCCACGCCATACAAAGAGAACCAACTGGGTAGCAGGTTAAGGGGTAAGTGAGCATATAAACTTAATGGACCTAAAGCCCAATTCGAACTGGGCTTAAATTAGTTAATTAAAAGGAGGCAAGATTTGATTTATAATTTGATTAGGATTAGTTGAAAGGATGACAGGTTGTCGAAGCCCTCAAAATTAATGCTAGTCCCACAATAAATTTGTAGTAATAGTGGTACTAGGTCGAATCCCACAGGGAGCTAGGGAAATAATTTCTCAGCCGAGTGTGCAATATAAAGAGTGGGAAAATTAAATAATTAAAATTCAAAAAGAATCAAGAGAGCAATATCAACTTAAGAGAAATCAGTCTTACCAAATTCTGATTCAAGGGTTTGGATTTAATCAATTGGTCATCGATCCTAGGTAGACTTCGGCAGTTTTGCAATTCAAGCATTTAACCTTAGATTTATTAGGATAGCCATAATAAACCTTGTGTTTTCCTAAATCAGCTGACCAAACCCAGCATTCGATCAACACTTATCACTAATCGACTGGGTACGATAGCGCTCCATATTAACTAGTGATAGCATTAAACTTTGTGAAAACAGTTAAACCAAAATAACAATAATTGAGATAGCTGCAATTATCGAATCTTGTTCCATTGATTCTCTTTAGGTTAAAACATGTCAATACATTGGTCAAAGGTTGTCACGAACAATTGACCCAGAAAGATATTAACCTAATTGCTACTTGTACCACTATTTGTGACAATTACGGATCACTGAACCATGGATAGCAGTAGAAAAATCAATATTAACTAATTTGTCAAACTAATTAACATTAACATCTATAGAGAATAAGCACAAGAATCAACGAATACTTGAAAAAAAAGAAAGAACTTGAATTAAATACTGAACCTCATGATGACACAATCGAACATCCTCCCTTGAACCAAAAAAAGAAAAGCTTAACTGCTCATGATTTTCGAATCCTCCATGCTCTGCTTCTCAAAAGGCCGAACTGATCTTTCTTGATTAATCGAGTTGCTTGATGCTTGATTGATGGATTTTTTTGATTGATGCCTAAATCTAGTCCCCCCCCCCCCCTTTATATAGCTGAGGGAGAGGGTTTTTTTCCAACTCCTTTTAGGAGATTAACCTTAATTAAGAAAGTCCTAATCTGTTTTGAACTAATCCTATCCTATCTCTTATCTAGTGATCTAATCTCAATCATCTTATCCTTCTAGGATTACATTCAAAACATAAATTTGATAAGACTCTCTTTCTGGAGATTACATTCGAAATTGAGACTCTTGGCTCTTGAATTCGAGTTGGGCTGCTACAAGGCTCTTCTACGAATTGGGCTTCAGCTGTGAAATGGGCTTTGCTGCGAACTTTCTCCGACTTCGGGCCCGATTTTGTCTTTGATTCGGACCGAATCTGTCAAAACCCAAAACATAAAAGTTGTGGGCCTATCCCTCATCTTTCAAGTGCATCTTGAATTATCTAAACCGGAGTACGGAATAGAGAGTTATGCCCAGATTACTAAATGGTGCCGAAACTATGCAAAATCATCCGATTAGCCTTATTTTCTTCCAATCGCCTTCTTGCTTTCCCTAAATCGAAATACAAGAGTAATGAGTCCAATTAAGTGCTAAAATAATGAAAAAGAGTGAATATTTGGGGATAAAAATAGGGTACTTTTTAGTCTCATCAAAGGATAAGATAAGTCTTATCCATTTAAGAGTCCAGATCCAAATATCAGATTTGGATCAAGAAACTCTCTCCTAATTAGATTAGGAGGCTGATCCAAAAAAGACTATAAATAGGGGGCAAATTCCTCAGTTTTAACTCACAACAACCTGTAGAATTATCTCCTATTCTTGCCATCCCTACCCAGTTCAATCTCCTTTTGAGGAATTGATCAAGAAAGGTTCTTGATATTGTTTCTTGGTTGTAGAAACAATTTGAAGATGTGCTCACCAGCCCCTGTTCAATTCTTGCTCAAGAATCTTGGTTCTTGCTGAAAAGCCATCCTGTTGATCCTGCTTCTTCACACACTGTCATCTTCAGTAGAAGCGGGTTTTGGTCTTCTCCTTGGGTGTGAACACCTTCATTGGGAGTTACTGCTACTTCGTATCAGGTATATCTGTCTCCTCCTTTTGGTTTCAGATCTGGTCCGGTTTTAGATTCAAGATTGACCATTGAAAATGTAGTTTTCTAAAATAGGGAATGCGATTCCTAGATGGGAGAGAGAGAAATTTTTGAACTTTTGCCCAACCTTCCTATAGGGTTCGGCCATCCATATGATGGATCTCTGATTCCTTCAGTGGTATCAGAGCCATGGTTTGATTCTTGAACCGAAATTGAGCCAGATTGGATCTGCGCAAATGGGCAGAAGGCGTTCTACCTGATTTGCGCAGTTAGCGATTTTTTCTGGGAAATCGGTTCCCAATTTTGGCGAATGATCTGAAAATAAATCTTTATTACTCTGTTATATATTTAGAATTGTTCTATTTATATTTCTTGAATTTTGGGTTATTCGTATGGAGGAGATCAAAATCTTTTTGTAGCACAAGAGATCTACGCATCTATGTTTTTTCTATTCATTCTTGGTCTGTAATTAATTTTTATTATTTTTTTAATCTTAGACGGAATGTATTGGAATTGGAATTTGAATTTGATGTAATATTAATAGAAAAATTAGTTTTTCTATTTTATTTCATTTGAAGATGAAGCTGGAAGCGCGAAGGAGAAAATTTAGTAGATTTGGGTTCGGCGATCTGCGATTTGCTATTTTAGAAACTGCAAACTGCGAACTAATTTTTGTTTTACAGGGTTACAGCCTTACGAACAGCCCTCTTGCTATTATTTACTGATTCTTGATTGTCATGTATCAGTTTCTTTATTTTTAGATCATGTTTCTTGAATTGGATTTTGAATTAAACATCAAACCCTAAACACATTCAAACTAGATTGGACCAAACTGGTTGGACCAAATCTGTGGTTCGATGGGAGCTGTTCTCAGCCCTAAAATTTCCTTTATGGGCCGAGGGGTTGATGGTTAATTGAAAGATGCAATTTGGTCTACATCTGTGAAACCCAGTTTTGATTTGTTAAAGCTGCTTTAGCCCAATTCAGCATAAATGCTATATGGGCCGAACTGCTCTTTGCAGTTCCACCCATATACCTAGATAATGTTATTTGATAATATTATGGGCTTTAAATGTACTGAAAATGTTTTTAAATTTTAATTATGGGTTTTACAGTTATTTAATTGATTGGATCAATTATGAATTTCATGCATGTGATGTATGTGACGTGATGTGCTACGTACATGGGCCATAAGTGCTTGGCCCATGCTAATTCGATAGTGGCTCTTTTGAACACTATGGCTGAATGCACATCATTTCCATGGTGCCCTTAAGATCATTGGATGATCTCCCTTCTCAGTGGGGTCTGCTTCAGTTTCTCCCCAAGAGTTATTTGGATCAATTATGGATTTCATGCATGTGATGTATGTGATGTGATGTGCTGCGTACATGGGCCATAAGTGCTTGGCTCATGCTAATTCGATAGTGGCTCTTTTGAACACCATGGCTGAATGCACATTATTTCCATGGTGCCCTTAAGATCATTGGATGATCTCCCTTCTCAGTGAGGCCTGCTTTAGTTTCTCCTCAAGAGGAAAACCCCGAAACCCTAGCCGTTTTGGTCCCACTTTGAATATGGTTTTATGAAAGTCAGTGGGAGCCACTTTGTTTTGACCTAAATCAGATCTAGGGGGTTTTCGTTCCCTCCGTTAAATATAAGTGCATGTGATAAGGTAATTTCATATGATGAATTCTCTAAAGGCCTTCCATCATTAGTACGAAGGTTGGTTGTATTGGTGGGTGGAGATACTCCATAAAATTGGGCTATCCATCTAGTAATGCAGTTGGTTGGATTGCTTCATGAGATGATAGGGGCGTCATAAACCGATGTGGGAGGGGCCTATCCTAAAATGGAAGACTCTCTCATGGTACCTTGGTGTTCACGAACATGATAGGTGAGCACTTACTGGGCAGAAAGGTTTAACCTAAAATGGCTTTGAACCTTGTCTGACAGAGGCCAAAGGGAAAGATCATAAGATGAGTGGATGAGATCCTTCACAGAAGGTGGTGGGGTTTTGCAGCTGAAACAGTTGGCTCCATGCACCCCATGTGGTTTCCCACATTTCCAGAGACACAACTCTCCGTCACTGAGATTGGAGGAAACCAAGTGTGAGACACTTGAAGATTTGGGGTTATTCGACACATGTTAAAAGAACTAGTGCTAACAAATTGGAATCTAAGACCAACCGTTGCATATTTGTAGGTTACCCCAAAGGCATTGTAGGTTACCTATTCTATGATACGAAAGAACAAAAGGTATTTTGGAATCAAAATGCCTGTTTCTTAAAAGAAGATTACATTCTAGAGAGTCTTCAGCAAGAACTTGTTTTTGATGAGGAGAGCCCAGGAGTAGTGGGAGATGTCCCACAAGCTCCAGATACTCAACCTGAGTATCCATGCCTCTAGTTTGTAATGGCTATGACCAAGAACTGAGTAGAGAGTGCACCAATATTCCCTGCAACTGAGGGAGAGGTCCTCTCTTGTCGGGCAGTGTTTGATCATTATGGGCTGAGAGGTTAAGTGTAAGACAATTGAGGGTAATACCTGATGGGCTAATCATGCATCTGCCCACAGTCCTTGGGTTTTCATAAGGTGGCTGGACCCAAGGACCATTTAGTGTAAATGTTGGGCCCATTAAGAGCCCATGGTGATGGACTCAGGGGTTCATTGTCTCCTATAGTGAATTCGGCTAGGCCTTGTAAAAATGGCTGGGCTGAACCCATGTGGCTGATGTGTAGATCAATGTTTGGGTCCCACGCCATACAAAGGGAGCCAACTGGACAACAGGTTAAGGGGTAAGTGAGCACATAAGCTCAATGGGCCTAAAGCCCAATTCGAACTATGCTTAAATAGTTAATTAAAAGGAAGCACACCTAATTTATAATCTGATTAGGATTAGCTGAAAGGATAAGATTAGTCTTATCCATTTAAGAGTCAATATCCAAATATCAGATTTGGATCAAGAAACTCTCTCCTAATTAGATTAGGAGAATGATCCAAAGAAGACTATAAATAGGGAGCGGATTCCTCAGTTTTAACACACAACAACCTCCTCTTTAGGAATTGATCAAGGACGGTTCTTGATATTGTTTCTTGGTTATAGAAACAATTTGAAGACGTGCTCACCAGCCCCTATTCGATTCTTGCTGAAGAATCTTGGTTCTTGCTGAAGAGCCATCCTGTTGATCCTGCTTCTTCACACAATGTGTCTTCAGTGGAAGCGGGTTTTGGTCTTCTCCTTGAGCGTGAACACCTTCATTGGGAGTTACTGCTACTTCGTATCAGGTATATCCGTCTCCTCCCTTTTGGTTTCAGATCTGGTCTGGTTTTGGGTTCAAGATTGATCTTTGAAAATGCAGTTTTCTAAAATTGGGAATGCGATTCCCAAATGCGAGAAGGAAAAATTTTTGAAATTTTGCCCAACCTTCCTACAGGGTTCGGCCATCCATTTGATGGATCTCTCATCCCTTCTAAAACCTGGGTATGTTGGGGCAGTCTAAGAATTCACTCGAGTGGGTGATCATAGTAATAGGATCAGGCCCTTTGTCGGTGAAAGTGAATGATCGGGACTGCACTCTCTCTGATGGAAACCAAAACTGCCAACAGTTGATTGCAAACTTGTTTGAGATTTGTTTTGCAAAGTATATTTATATGATAATATATATATATATATATATTTTTAGGAAAAAGGTTTGCAAAAAGTTTTAATTCCCGAGATCTATCCGAGTAGAGAGTGCATCACTACATCTTGCAGCCAGGGGAGAGGTCCTTCCCTCTCGGGTGGTGGTTGATCATTAAGGACTGAGAGGTTAAGTGTAAGAGACCATTTAGGGTTGTTTTACCTGATGGGCTATATCTCGCTTAAGTCCATTGTCCTTGGGCCTTCTTAGGATGGTTGGACTGAAGGACTATTTAGTGTAAATGTTGGGCCCATTAAGAGCCCATATTGGTGGACTCACGGGTTCACTATGCTTAGTAGAGAATTCAGCCAGGCTTTTTCACAGAACCTAGGCTGAACCCATATGGGCTTATGTGAGATCTTTGTTGGGGTCCCACGCCATACAAAGAGATCCAAATTGGCCAGCAACTAATTGGGGACGTGAGTCACTTGCTTAATGGGCCTAAAGCCCATAACTAATTGGATTAATTAAGAAGTCACAAGACAACTTAAGCAGTCATTGTGACTTGGGCGAATTTGGGTTTGGATCAGCCTTTAGGATAAGAGGATGAGTGTTATCCACTTAAAGAGTCCAAATCCAAATAAAGATTTGGATTAGGAAGCTCCTAATTCAATTAGGAGAGCTGATCTTTAAGGCTTATAAATAGAGGAGGGCGAACTGCTCCAGATCACACTATTCTCAGCTCTCTCTCTCTCCTTCTGCTCTTGCCGCCATACAAATCTAGTTCATTCTCCATCTTGGACTGATAGTGATTAGTTCTCACTTTTAATTTTGCAAGAAAAATCAGAATAATTTCGTGCTCACCTCCCTTGCTCAACCCAAGCTGTTGGATTACAGTTCTTGCTGAAGGGATGTGTTGCTGAACCGACTTCATCCTAATCTACGCCATCATCAGTGGAAGCTGGTTTTGGTACCCTCTTTGGGCGTGAACACCCACTTTGGGAACTACATGTATGGAATCCATATCAGGTATTCTTCTCCTTTTCTTTTAGTTTCAGATCTGGTCCAGTTTTGGTGCAAGAACGATCCCTGAAAAATGCTGTTTTTCTAAAACTGGGAATATGATTCCTGAAAGGGTAAAATAAATTTTTGAAATTTCACCCTACCATACAGCATGGTTCAGGGATTTTTAAAACATTGTGATTTTGAGTTACTAACCCAAAAACAGGTGGGCAAAGCAATTTTGGTTCTGGGTCGATTTTTAAAACATTGTGAGAAAGGGGGAACAAGATTGAAGGAGGCTAGCAATGTAAGTGCTTTTTAGAGGGTGATTGATACTCATGGGTTAATTAATTTGGGCTTCAAAGGCTTTCAGTTTATGTTGTCAAACAAATGGCCAGGATTAGCTAAGGTATAGGAAAGACTAGATAAAGTGCTAGAAAATGGTGAATAGAGGTGCATGTTTCTATGTGCCACGATGAATCACCTGCTAGCAGCAACTTTTGATTACTCACCCCTTCTATTGAAACTCTATATTGATTAAGCAGCTAGACGTAGGCATTTCAAGTTTGAGTCAATTATGTAGGGATAGTTGGGAAGGGAGAGTAGAGAGGAGATTAGAATTGGAGGAATTGAGGTTATGTTTCAAAGTGTAATAGCTAAGAGCAGAAATTCAGTAGGTGGAATAGGCAAGTCTTTGATAATGTCTTCATTTAAAAGGCTTAAGAGATGAGATGGGGTTGTTAGATAGTGTATACCCTTAACTCCAATCAGATTGATGTACAAATACATTTATTGTAAATAAATAAAAGTACATTATTGTTTCATGTTGATATTGGTATGTTTTTATGTAATTATCCCTTAAACTAGATATTTATGAGACTCATGTTAGTTTAGAATGTTCTCAATTATTGGATAGATTTGGGGAGTTCCTGCTAAGGATGACACTGATGTTTTATCAAAGAAGTTGGGGCAGCTTGTCTCAATTGCTAGGGTTAGACCCGAAGCACATGCAGTGTGTATTTGGATGAAACACTGAACATGGACAATTTTTCAGTTATGCCATGGACCTTGGAGATTGATGGACAAAACTTGAAAGTTACACATAACCCCTAGACTTGATTATGGTACTACACTATGTGTTGGATTAGGTTGTCTTTGATATGTCAATCAGTGAGATCCATCAAGGGTCAAAACTTGGGTATATTAGGGCAATCTGAGAATTCACCTAAGTGGGTGATCAAAGTGATAGGATCAGCCCCTTTATCGAACAAAGTGAATGATAGGGTTTACACTCTCTCATATGGAAACTTGAACTGCCGGTAGTGAATTTCAACAGTGTTTTGAAATCTGAGTTTTCAAAATATATTTATGATATATATATATATATAAGGTTTTAATTTCCAGGATCCATCTGAATAGAAAGTGTGGTACTGTACCTTGCAGCTAGGGGAGAGGTCATTCCCTGTCGGGCAGTGTTATGATCATTATGGGCTGAGAGGTTAATTGTAAGGGACCATTACAGGCTAATTACCTAATGAGCTTTATCTTACTGAAGTCCATTATCCTTGGGTCTTCATAGGATGGCTGAATTCAAGGATCATTTAGGTGTAAATGTTGGGCCCATATTAAGCCCATAGTGATGCACTCAGGGGTTCACTGTGTTTAGCAATAAATTCGACTAAGCCTTTTCATAGAGGCTGGGCTAAACCCATGTTCACTTATGTGAGGTCATTGTGGGGTCCAATGCCATATAAGTCAGGCCTAAGTTGGCCATACAACATCTTGGGTCGTGAGCCTTTGAAGGAAATGGGCCTAAGACCCATAATTAATAAGATTAAGTAATTTGTCACATGACAACTTAAGTGTGCTTTGGGTCAAATCTGGTTTGGAAATGGGTATGGAACACTCATCCTCTTAAGAGGATAAGGCTTATCTCTTAATAAAGTCCAAATCCAAATTAGATTTGGATAATCTCCTAATTTGATTAGGAGAGTGCTCCATAAGGAGATAAGAGAAGAAGAGGGTGAACCAAATTAGAAGACCACTCTCTCTTGTTCTCTTTTGTCTTCCAAGAAACCCTATCACGACCTAGGCTTTCAAGGACTGATAGAGATCAATTTTCTTCTGATTTTTGCAATTGGGTTGCAGTTCTACTGAAAGTTGTGTTTTTGAATCAGCTTCACCTATACATTGCACCATCTTCAGTGGAGGCTGGTTTTTGGACTGAACACCCACCTTGGGATCTGCGTTTGTGGTATCCATATCAGATATAAATCTCCCTCTTTGTTGGGTTTTAAATCTAGTTCTGTTCAGTACAAGACCAATCCGAAAAATGTAGTTTTTTGAAACATAAGGAATTCAATTCACAAAAGGATTAGGAAATTTTTAGAATTTTGCCCAATCATCTACCATGGTTCGGCCATCCATATGATGGATCATATCTCTTCCAACAGAGGTACTACAATCCTCTTTATCAGAACTGGCTATAAAGATGGATGAGCATACAAGAAGAATTGGCAATAGAGGTGTAGGAAATCATTTACTGAGGGGTGGGAACCTAAAAACAAGATTTTACAACCTATTAGCAATTACAAAAAGGAAGGCTGAAGAATGGAGAAGGGAGTTGGATGGAGGATATCTAGGAGATGAAGAACACCTTTGTTAACTATTTTCGCAAGTCAGGTGGTGTTCGGGAGCATGGTGAAACCACAAGATATTGGGTTTCAAACCACGCCACACCTCATTCAGCCATTCAGTTGTGGTGTGGCATGGTTCGAACCTCACCAGTGTGTTCCTTGATACACCCAAAATATCAGCCACAAGTTTTTTTCTTGTTTTCAACCCTGTCACAGGGTACTATATATAGCCCCAACGTTGGTAATGGGGATTTGCGGGCTCGCTTTTAATATTTTAAATCATAGTTAATCAATTTCATTTTATTATTAGTTATTATCTTATTAGTTAATTTTTTAATCAATATTAATTTTTAACATTTTTTATTTTTTTAATTATATTACTATTAATTTTTTTATCACATGTTAAATCAATTAATACTATTGATTTGCATTTTGCTTAAAAACAACAAAATATATTACTCTTGATCAATGATGTAGATCACCTCACTTTGTGTATATGAGATACATAGAATCAAAATACAGGGTGTGGCCTGAAGCACACAACACCTTACAAAATGGCTATGTAGGTGTGTTGTGGTTTAGGCTACTAAATTTTGACAACAGTATAGAATGCTTATTCTGCTATGGCATGGTGTGGTCTGGTTGAGAACACACCACCCAATTTCTCAACCACAATACATAACACCCCCTAATCTCTACACCTAACCCTAAGATATATCTCTTGGTTTCGAATTTGTTCCAACCACTTATCAATAGTAACTATAATGCAATGTTGTTATGCAAGCCATTTCCAAAAGAGAATTGAGAAGCGGTTTTTCAGCTAGGACTGTTGTACCCTATGTGTTTTGATGATAAGAAACTCCTTGAGAGTACTAATGACTAGACTTGTTCATGGGCTGGGTTCAACCTTGGCTTTTGCCAAAATTTAAATAAACCCAACCCAAAGCTTGAGCCCAAAATAGTGTAAGATTGTGCTTGGAGCCAAACCCATGAATATGTCTACTAATGACTAAGGGTCCCAACACCAACGGTGTCTGTGGCTGGGACCAAAGTCAATGTTGAGGATGTTGAGGAAGTTGACACAGAGGACACTATTCCATTATCCTTCATGCTGAAGGGAGTTCACCCTATGGTACCATTGGGGTCTAAGGTCAAGAGAAAACTGATGGAGGTTGAAGGTGTCTACAAATTATAAATCTTCCACCAGTGTAGAAGTACAGTTGAAGGTGTTGCAATTATACCTAGTGAAGAGGATGACGGTGTTAATGTTATACTTGAGGACTTCACACACATGCATGTCATCGGCCATGATTTGATCATCATGATGTATTTGAACAACACCAATGATTATCGTGCTGCATTCTTCAATGACATATTGGAGGAGCTGAAATCAGAGTCTAAGTCAGAAGACATCCTCGAGTTCGAGCCTGACTGTGAGAATTGCATTATCAGATATCGCAATATTCAATATAATGTATACCAAGCCTTCCCATGCCAAATTTCTTTCTTGAGCTAGGCTGTTAGATGAACTTCAGTCAAGTAGGTTTAAGACTATAGGCATTCTTAATCAGTTGGCCAGTACGTAGTTGTGTTATGTTTACCTTGGATTTCTCATTGTCTAATGCTGAAGAGCAAGTGTCCCACTACAAGCGAAAGCTGAAATGTTTGGAGAAGACAAGGGCTCATCTTGATGAACAACTCATTATGCTGCAGCTACGCTTGACTGTTGTTGGTAAGCAGACTACTGAGATGGTTCACCAGTTATTTCGAGTGGACACTTTGAGGAATCAACTCCAAGGAGTTTAAGAATGAGTTATTGTCCATGCTTGTTTAGGGCCTTTAGCTTGTTTCAATTTTAATTTTGTACCATACAAGTTATTATATTTTCTTATTTGTCTTGTTGTTGTGTTTGGTAGATAATATTATTTGTAAGTTTGTACTGTTGTTGTAGTATTATAAGTTTTTTTTTTTTTTTTTGTAATACTACATACAATATGCATTCATGAATAAAGTGACATTTTATAAACGTGTCTGTGGCTATCCAATCAGGAGGGAGGACGGAATGTGGAATGGATTGGAGTTTGGTGTCGCCACCTAAATTTTTGAGAATTTAGAATTTAGGAAAGCCCAAGATTTTTCCAGAAAAACAATTTTGTTTTCTTGGTGATTCGTTGCCCAATGGGAATGAGATTCTTTGGGTCCGGGGACCAAGGTACAGTACGGGAAGGTGTTAGGTGCCCTGCACATGCCCAGTTAAACCGGCCTCTACTTCACCAATTTCCAATGGACATTTAATAATTTTTGGGTTCAAGTAATAAGCATTAAACCAAATTGACCAAATAAACAAAATACAACGACCTAACAGTTAAAATGAGAATAAGTACTAATGGAATGGTAACAACAAGAAAAAGATTGAATTAATGATTTAAACTAGAGAAAAAAAGCAAAGTACAACTATCACACAATAGATGAGCAAGAGGTATGAAGACAAAAGCAAAAGTGAATGGGACTCTAATGATACTAATTCTACAATGCAAAGCTACTTAGAGATGTTAAACGAATAGTATGTGGAGAGGTAGGCTGAATATGCTCACTATGAATGCACCCAAAGCCCAAACTTGACTTGGTGTTAATGTACAAAATGAGGAAGACTACTGATATCATATCAGTGCATCCAAGGACCTAAGAAAATACTTACTTGAGGGAAGGAAGAAGAAATACATTTTCTTTTGAAAAGGTCATTAAGGCATGCAAACATGAAACGGGCCATTGCTAAATGGAGTTTGAAGTCTAAAAGAAAAAAAAAAAAAGAAACTAATAATAATAAAAAGGATAATTCAAACTAACAAATAAGCAAATGGTGTGAAGTACTGACCACTATATAAAAAGCACCAAAAGAACCTATTTAAACACTTCACAACACTAAAAAAACGCCACACATCTATGCCACTTGACTATGCATGAGGTAAGAAGTTAAATATGTGATGGTGAATGAATCTAAGCAATGAGAGAAAAAAAAAAACACATGAAAAAAAGAAACTACTCAGCCGACCTATGGTTCTAAACGGTTGAATGGAAGATGATTTTGCAAGATAAGCATCAACATACCTCCTACAATGATTTAAGAAAGCTACTAGACTACTTATAAGAAATCAAAATAAATAAATAAATAAAAGAAAAAGATGAATTTTAACTAAAAAATAGAGTAGCTAAACCGCAAGTCAAAAGAACATATATCATACCTAAAAAATGAACTTCCCGTTCCTTTGTTGATACATCCAGCAACCTTCAAATTTTGGATTAGTGAATGCACAGCCCTTGAATACCTATTGCACTTCGGGGGACTCACTAACTTCAAGATGAGATCCTCATCATTTTAAGAGGCCAAAGATAAAGAATATGTAACCCAAGACGTGTAGAATGTTGCTTTATGTCTGTAAATTTCTGCTGCATCTTTGTTGCTTCAAGAACGCTACATGCTTTGTCTCTTGGATGAATATGTGATATGGGGTTTCTTGGACTGTAATACTGATATGGGGGGCTATAGGGATGTGAGAGATGGTGGGGAAAGAGTGTAGGACGTGGGTTAGGGAAGCTTGGGGCTGCTTGGGACGTGAATGAGGTATTCTCTAGGCTAATGGGGGTAGAAATCTCTTCCTAAGCTAGATTGTGTCTACGATGTAGAAAGGGGCGGTATTTATAGATTTTTGGGGATGATTCTAGAAGGGAATGAACGGCTGAGATTGGGAGACAATGGAGATCAAAGGCCGAAGTTTAAAAGGGATTTTGGAGGGAGATTGATTGAGAGAATGGACTGTTAAGACAGTTTTAGGAGAGATCATTTCAATCAATCAAGAAAATGAGTGGACGATTTTACCAATTTATCTAAATTGGACATTCCAAGTTTAGGTGATTAGCTTAATCGATTGGAGGCTCCTATCTGGTCAAATCTTTAATTTTAAGATGGTTCTAAAGGCTGGGGAAAGGATTGGTCATGGGATGCCCTAGGCTCGAAGTTGTAGGGAAGGGAATTCCAAATGGAAGGCCCGGATTGAGTCTAGCGTTGGGTCTCAAGATGGAGGGGTTAATGGTATCAGAATTGGACGATCTTCGTACCATTGGACTTAGAGTTTCGAGTTCAATCCATTTAAAAGTTTGGATTTCAGATTTCATGAGGCATAGGGTTCAGGATCAAAGATGATCCCGATTAGATGATCGAAATCGGTTCCAGCTTTGGGCCTTGTGAAGGGATGGGAGATCCATCATATGGATGGCCGAACCCTGCAGGAAGGTTGGGCGAAATTTCAAAAATTTCTTTACTCCCATCCGGGAATCCTATTCCCAATTTAGAAAACTGTATTTTCAATGTTCGTTCTTATAACCAAAACAAACCAAATCTGAAACCAAGATTAGGGAGGGATATACCTGATACGAAATTCATGCAAAAAGCTCTTCCCAACGTAAGTGTTCAAGTCCAAAGAGTGTACCAAATCCTCCCTCCACTAAAGATGACACAGCTTAGGATGAGGCAGGATCAGTAGGTAGTTCTTCACTAAGAACATGTGATTCTTCAACAATAATCGAATGGGGAAGTGAGCACAACTTCAAAATTGTTTCTTCCAGCAATAAACAATATCAAGATCAAATCTTGATCAAATCCAAGAACAGGAGATCGAACAGGGTAGGGCGGCAAGAGCAGGAAGAAAAAGAACTGAAGGCAAGATCAATCCAATCAACTTGTCCTCTCTCTGTGTTGTCTGGTGTCTTTTTTAGGTCCGCCATGCTCTCTATTTATAACCTTAAAGAGACAACCTCCTAAGCTGATTAAGAGTTTCCTTTGGACTCTTTAAGTGGTAAGGATAATCCCTTATCTTATTTGCAGTTCAAAATCAGCATATTCCTAATCAAATTAGGAGTTTCCTGATCCAAATCTTTATTTGGATATGGACTCTTTAAGTGAATAAGTGATGTGAATAAAAATTATCATATTCTTATCTATGAATATTCAGTCTTTCTACACTCAATTAAAATTTAATTGGACTCCTTACTCTGGTATTTTGATTCAGGGCAAGGAAAGAAGTCGCAAGAAGGAAAACAAGGCTAATCGGATGGTTTTTTCACAGTTTCGGCACCGTTCCGTAATCTGGGCCTAACTCACATATCCGGGCTCCGATTGGGCTGATTCAAGATGAAATAGAAAGATAAGAGCGATATCTACAACTTTCATGTTTTGGGTTTTGACATATTCGGCCTGCACCGAAGTCAGAATCGGGCCCAAAGTCGAAGTGGATCCGTAGTAAAGCCCAGCTCACAGCTGAAGCCCAATTCGCAGAAAAGCCTTGTAGCACCCCAACTTATTAAAGCAGCCCACTCGAATTCAAGAATCCAGAGTCTTCTTAGATTTGAATTTTAAATGTAATCCTAGAAAATTAAAGAAGATTGAGATCATTAGATAAGAGATAAGATAAGATAGGATAGGATCAGTTTAAAACTAACCTGGATTATCCATTCATGAGATAACTCCAAGTAGTTGTAACAGCCCCACCCCTAAAACTATATCAAAGGTTGGGCATACTAGCTCCTGGAATCAATTACGGAAGCTCCCTCTGAAATAATCAAGAAGACCATCAAGAAAGCTTCAAGAAGGAGATCAGCAAGGCAAGAAAGCTTCAAGAAGGAGGTGGCAACAAGAAGAAGAGAAGATCTCAGCTCCAAGGGCGACATCATGAATTCTTTCTTTCCTCTTGTTTGTTTTATTTCCTTTATCATGAATTGATTTATTTATAGCTAGGGCTGTGGAAAGCCTAACCATGACAATGAATACATTTTTATTATGATTTATCCAAGATTGTGATTTCCATATAGTCTATGAGTTATTATGCTTAATGCAATTAGGAGTGGCCATCTCTTAATTGATTGGGTTTATGTGAATGAATCGGGAGAGGAATTCATATAATGGATTGAATAATTCATGGTGTGAATTGAATGGTAAATGGGGATATATACACATGATTCATCTGAATGTTTAAGTTTTTCTTTGAACTTAATGCATTTCTATCTTGAGAACTCTAGTCGAGGGATCGAAGGGTTACTTGATAGAAGTAGATTTGATATATCTTGGGAAAGATTATTAAATAAAATTGGAAAAACTTCAGCCTATGGAAATGACAATTTATCTTGGTTAATCTCATCCATTAATATTCATTGGAATGGTTAGGCGGACCAATGGTCCTAGCGATTTCGATTAATCGTTGCATATTCAGTTATTGATTACCCTTGCTTTTATTTTCTTTTTCTATTTTTAATTTTCAGTAGTTCTTATTGTTGGATCTGAGTTTCGGTTGTCCAAATAATTAAGGAAGGCTGTAATTCTAATACTTATTTTGTTAAATCCTCGTGGGAACGATATTTTTATACTACTTCATAACTAGTGCACTTGCTAGGGTTATATTTATAGCTATCAAGTTTTTGGCGCCGTTGTCGGGGATTTAATCCTAAAATAATATTAGAACTTGTTAACATTGGTTAATTTGGATTTTTATTCCTGTTTTTATTTTTTTTTATTTTATTTGTTCGAATTCTTGTTGTGTTCAGATTTATTAGTGCATGACACGCACTAGAAGAGAAGGACTAGCAAGATTCGATCCTAAAATAGAGAGAACCCTTCGCTTATTGCAAAGAGCCAATAAAGGTAAAATGAGATAGGAGGTTGAAGAAGGCGAACCAATAGAAGAAGAGATGGCAGAAGCAAATCGCACCCTTTTGGACTATGCTTGTCCAACAATTGATGGGGCTACCTCTAGCATTTGCAAGCCCACAATTCAAGCCAATAATTTCGAAATCAAGCCTGCAATTATCTAAATGGTTCAGACGAGTATTCAATTTAGTGGGTTACCAAGTGATGATCCTAATGCACATATTGTTAATTTCCTAGAAATATGTGATACATTTAAACATATTGGAGTTAGCGATGATGCTATTAGGCTTAGATTATTTCCATTTTCATTACGTGATAGAGCTAAAGATTGGCTTAACTCACTCCCTGCAGGAAGCATCACCACTTGGAATGACTTGACCCAAAAATTCTTGGCTAAGTATTTTTCACCCTCTAAAACAACAAAGTTAATTAATGATATCACTACTTTTGCTCAATTAGAGAGGGAATCATTGTATGAAGCATGGGAACGATTCAAAGAGATTCTTAGGAAGTGTCCTCACCATGGGATACCAACTTGGCGTCAAATCCAAACTTTTTATAACGGTATTACCCCCTCTAATCATTCTATTATTGATGCAACTGCAAGTGGCACAATCATGAGGAAAATACTAGAGGAAGCTTATGATCTAGTGGAAGAAATGGTGTCGAATAACTACCAATGGAATAATGACCGAACTGATCGAATGGGAGTACACCATATTGATTCTTTTGCAGCTTTATCTACTCAACTTGCTAGTCTGAATAAAAAAATAGATACTCTTAATGTTGCAGCAATAAATACATCATCTAGCAATCCATGTGATTTCTGTGGCCAATTAGGACATATTAATTCTGACTGTCCATTAGGTAATCATTTTGCTTCACCTAAAAGTGCTAATTTTATTTCTCATGGTGGCAGGCTGAATTTCAACCCCTATTCGAACACATAAAACCTAGGGTGGAGGAGTCATCCGAATTTTTCATGGAACAACAACCAACAAAAAGCGCCCATGGGATTCCAACAACAGCCACCCCTACAAGAAAAGAAGGGTAATTTAAAAGAAATGATTTCTATGTTCATTAATGTTGCTGAAACAAAATTTCAAGAACATGAAAAAAGATTCTTAGGTCAAGAAGCATCAATTAAGAACTTAGAAGTCCAAGTGGGGCAGATTGCGAATATGTTGTCAGAAAGAAAAGAGGGACGATTGCCTAGCAATACAGAGAAAAATCGAAGGGAGCAAGTGAATGCCATCGCTTTAAGAAGTGGGAAAACAATTGGCGAGACCCAGAATGATGATCAGAAAGCTAAAGAGGTCGATCCACAAAAGGAGGTCGAGGGGAGTACACCTAAACTGAATCTAGATGCTATTAAAATTCCTCTCCCCTACCCTAAACTGAATCAGAAAGCTAATTTAGATAAACAATTTGAGAAATTTTTAGAAGTGTTTAAAAAGATACATATTAACATCCCTCTTCTCGATGTATTGTCATAGATGCCAAAATATGCCAAATTCTTGAAGGAGGTGATGTCAAACAAAAGGAAATGGGAAGACTGTGAGATGATGAAGTTAAATGAAGAGTGCTCAGCCATTCTTCAAAATAAATTGCCCCAAAACTTAAGGATCCAGGGAGTTTTTCTATACCTTGCACCATAGGGAATACCGAATTTGAAAAAGCTTTATGTGATTTGGGTGCTAGTATAAATTTAATGCCCTACTCTATTTTTGAAAAACTCGGATTGCATGAACTAACATCTACAACTATTACCCTACAATTAGTTGATCGAAGCATTAAATACCCTAGGGGAATAGTAGAAGATGTTTTAGTCAAAGTAGGTAATTTCATCATTCCTGCTGATTTCATTGTGTTGGATATGGAGGAGGATAGGACAATGCCATTGATTCTAGGGAGACCATTTCTTGCTACAGGTAATGCTTTAATTGATGTACAAAAGGGTCTACTTACTCTTAGGATCAATGGTGAAGAAGTGGTGTTTAACGTAATTCAAACCATGAAGTACCCCAACATAAGTGAACATGAAATATATGCAATCGACTATATAGATGTTTGGGCGGCTGAGATTAAAACATCAAAGTTAGATGTCCCCTTTGAAAGTTGCAGTCTTAATTCATGTAAAAACATGCAGGTCATGGAGGAAGAAGTAAAGGAGGCGATGAACTATTTGGAGGTTGGCCAGGAAGGGTGCAAACCAAGACAAGGAAAATTTCTGCCACTAGAAGGGCCGACCTCTACCAAACAATTGCTACCCTCCATCAAAGCACCTCCAGCTTTGAAACTTAAACCTTTACCTTCTCATTTGAAATATATATTTTTTGGAGAAAGTTCCACCTTGTGATTATCTCTTCAGAATTGACAGGTCTCCGAGAGGAAAAGCTTGTGAGAGTGCTCAAGCAACATATATTAGCCATCTGGTGGAGTATCGCCGACATAAAAGGGATTAACCCTTTGGTATGCACGCACAAAATTCTGATGGAGGAAGGCTACAATCCCAAGGCACAACCACAAAGGAGGCTGAACGCTAAAATGCAACAGGTAGTGAAGACAGAAATTCTGAATTATCTACCTGATTTCTGATTCATCATGGGTAAGTCTTGTCCAAGTTGTACCAAAGAAAGGGGAGACTACTGTAATTCTAAATGAAAATAATGAATTGACTCCCACAAGAACAATAACTACCTGGAGGGTGTGCATAGACTATCGGAAGTTGAATGTGGCCACTAGGAAAGATCACTTCCCTTTGCCATTTATTGATCAAATGATAGAGAGACTTGCAGGGCACGAATATTATTGCTTCCTAGGTGGCTACTCCTGGTATCTTCAAGTACCCATTGCACTTGAAGATCAGGAGAAGACTACTTTTACTTGCCCATATGGAACATTTGCATTTAAGAGAATGCCATTTGGACTATGCAATGCACCTGCCACTTTCCAGCGTTGTATGATGTATTTGTTTGGTGATTTCATCGATAACTTCATGGAAGTCTTCATGGATGACTTCTCCATTTATGGATCATCGTTCGATGAATGCTTGCATAATTTAGAAAAGGTACTTCAAAGGTGTGAGGAATCTAACATTGTTTTGAATTGGGAAAAATGTCATTTCATGGTTAGGGAAGGAATAGTTCTAAGACATAAAGTGTCCTCTAGGGGCATCGAAGTGGATAAAGCTAAGGTAGAACTAATTGAAAAGCTTACTCCACCTCAATCATTAAAAGATGTTAGGGGTTTTCTTGGGCATGCAGATTTTTATAGGCGATTCATTAAGGATTTTTCTAAAATAGCCAGACCCTTGACAAATCTGCTCGTTAAAGATGTACCTTTTGAATTCGATGATAATTGTTTGCATGCATTCAACACTCTTAAGGAGAAATTGATTCAAGCCCCTATTGTATCAGCCCCTGTATGGGAACTACCCTTCGAAATCGTGTGATGCAAGTAATGATACCTTGGGCGCAGTTTTAGGGCAAAGAAAAGATAAGAAATTTCATACCATTTACTATGCAAGTAGAACCATGAATGAAGCACAAAAAAACTATTCCACTACCGAAAAGGAATTACTTGCAGTAGTATTTGCTATTGAAAAGTTCAGATCTTATTTGCTCTTATCTAAAGTCATTTTATTCACCGACCATGCTGCCTTGAGATATCTACTTGCTAAAAAAGATGCAAAACCTAGGCTGCTACGATGGATCTTGCTGTTGCAAGAATTTGATCTAGAAATTAAGGACAAGAAGGGTAGTGAAAATACAGTAGCTGATCATCTATCAAGGTTGGATGAAAATTATGTTGAAAATATTAATAATTCAGCACTGCATGATGAACTCCCAGATGAGCAACTGTATGCGGTTAACAGAAACGATGAACCTTGGTTTGGTGATTTGGCTAATTTCTTGGCAGGAAAGGTGGTGCCACTTCACTTGACATATCAGCAGAGAAAGAAATTTTTCTCTGACAAAGTGTTATAAATTTCTGCCATGACAAAGAAGCAAGATGTCACCATGGAGCATCAAGAACTGCTTCAAAAATTCTCCAAAGCGGTCTTTATTGGCCTTCACTCTTCAAGGATGTCTACGCATACGTAAGTGCTTGCGATCATTGTCAAAGGATAGGTAACATCTTCCGACGAAACGAGATGCCCTTGAACAATATTATTGTTTGTGAAATATTTGATGTGTGGGGCATCGATTTCATGGGGCCCTTTCCAAAATCTGTTAATAATTCATACATACTTGTGGCTGTGGATTATGTGAGCAAATGGGTGGAAGCATGTGCATATCCCACTAATGATGCTCGGGTTGTCATTAAATTTATAAAAAAATTCATATTCACTCATTTTGGAACACCTCGAGCTATTATAAGTGATGGGGGGAAGCATTTCTGTAACAAACAATTCGAGCAATTGTTAAACAAGTATGGTGTTATGCATAGAGTTGCAACCCCCTACCACCCCCAGACTAGCGGCCAAGTAGAAGTCTCTAATAGAGAATTAAAACAGATTTTGGAAAAGACGGTTACCACATCTAGGAGAGATTGGTCCTTGAAACTAGACGATGCACTTTGGGCTTACCATACTGCATTCAAAACCCCAATTGGTATGTCCCCTTATCAATTAGTCTTCGGCAAGGCGTCTACCCGTTGAGCTGGAACATAAAGCTTACTGGGCTACCAAATTTTTGAATTTTGATTTAAGTAATGCAGGTGATAAAAGAAAGCTTTAGCTCAATGAAATAGAAGAATGGAGGAATCAAGCATATGAGAATGCCTGGACTTACAAAGAAAAAACCAAAGCATGGCATGACTCCCTTATTGCAAGGAAGGAATTTAAGGAAGGAGACAAAGTTTTGCTCTTTAATTCTTGTCTCAAGCTATTTCTTGGGAAGTTGAAAACCAGGTGGAGTGGACCCTTTGTAGTGGCTAAGGTATTCCCTCATGGAGCGATTGAACTGCATAATGGTAAGGGAAACACACCCAAGGTAAATGGGCAGCGTTTAAAGCATTATATTGAAGGAGAGCAACCCATCCACCATGGGTCCATTCTCTCCTTGAAACAGCCATGAAAGAAAGGAGAAAGTCAAGCTCACGACTTAAAAGGAGCGCTTATGGGAGGCAACCCATTGAGTTCAGTTTTTTCTTTCAGTTATTTTTTTGTGTTTTTTATGCTAATTAAGATTGTGTTTTTCTCTTAGGAACTTAATCGTGTGTAGCAGCTGATTTTACATCTGAAGGACCTCAACAAGGCGTTCAGGGAAGTACCCTTAAATCTTTCTATCTTACGTAAAGTCATATACATTGAGGACAATGTATACCTTAAGTCTGGGGGGATTAAGGGAAATTGATAATTTCTGGATTTACACTAGCATGCTTCGATCAACACTTTTTAACCTTTCATTTTGAAATTTCTGCTCCCTAGAAACTTATTTTTGAATGATTTCAAACTGTCATGAATTATGTGCTTAGGTTGAATAGACAAGATAGGATGCAAGCATGAATAATTGAAATTTTTTTGGCTATGAGAGGTACTTCATTATTTTGAATGATCAATAGGCAAGATTCAATACAAATTTAACCCTTATGTGAGCTTTTGAGCCAATGAGCATCTTGCTCTAATTACTTTTTGCTTAAGTGATTGTCAAACATGGTTTGATTATTCTAGAACTTGCTTTGTTATGCATGTTGAGACCACATTAATGAGTTCATGGATTAGAATGAAAATGGTAGTGCTCCTGTGAAATTTGAAAAAGGATAGTGCAAGTTGTTTTTATTCAAAAAAAAAAAAATCGTGACTAGTGTGAGATGGAGGATAAAATAAACTCACACTAAAAACGAAAGAAAAGGGTGAGATGGAGCATAAAATGCATTCACCCCTAGAAGCAAAAGAAAAGGGTGAGATGGAGCATAAAATGCACTCACCCCTAGAACCCCAAGCCCCATTTCACCTTTTGATTTTTAATACATTGAACTCATGCTTAGTGGTGGAGATGTGATACAAAAGCAAGCTTATGGTAATAACATTCCTTGTTTTGACCTAAAAAATTATGTAAGGGTATTTTGAATCTTGTTGTATTTTGATTGTTAAAGCAATGAGTGCTTACTTTAGTCCTAAAATGTTCATGCGGTGAAATGCTTGCTCCCCTTGACTGTTGATTTGACTTGGGATCATGAGGATTGGTGATTTGAGATTATTCTTTGACGAGTTAAAGAGGAGGAAGAAGTGGACAATGGAAGGATTATAAAATCTGGATTAAGGCATGTGAGAGGACAAGCATCTTGTTGAGGAAAACCTCAAAAAAATTCAGTAGATAGTCAGCTTGATCCCGTTTTATGTTTGCTTGAGTTTTGTCTTGCCCGAGGACGGGTAAAGTTTAATATGGAGGGGTTGATGTGAATAAAAATTGTCATATTCTTATCTATGAATATTCAGTCTTTATACACTTAATAAAAATTTAATTGGACTCATTACTCTAGTATTTTGATTCAAGGCAAGGAAAGAAGTCGCAAGAAGGAAAACAAGGCTAATCGGATGTTTTTTTCACAGTTTCGGCACCTAGTGCAGTATCATAATCGAGTCTAGCGGTCAGGTGTAACTTTCCAATTTTGCCCACTAATCACCAAGGTCCAGGGCAATACTGGAAATCTGGTCCGGTTCAGGGTTTCAAGTAAACGTACACTGCATGTACCTCGGGTCTCACCCTGGTAGCTGAGACAAGCCACCCCAACACTTGGCGGCACATCAGTGTCAGCCTTAGCAAGATAAATCTCCCCAGACTTATCCAATGGTTGTGAACATTTTAAACTAACACGAGTCTCATAAGTGTCCAGTTTAAGGGTATTACACAGAAACACACCACTATAACATGAATCATATATGTACTTTATTCATTTACAATAAATGTCATAATGTACATCAATCTAATTGGAGCTAAGGGCATACACCGTCTAATAGCTCCCACTTGCACTTAGGTCCAATTTGGTATAAGCCGGAGTCCCAGACTCTCCACGTGTTTCTTAAACACTTTTTGTGTGAGTGGCTTAGTCAATGGGTCTGCCACATTCTCCGCTGATGCTACCTTTTAACATCAATCTCCCGTAGATCCCGTGTTGTCTTACAATAGTGGAATGGGTGATGTGCAGAATTCCAAATTCCAGAATGAACACCATCATTCATAAGGCAGCCTCACTTACAACAATGTGTTCGACTTGGGTTGTGGATTGTTATTCTTACTACTTAGAACCCTTGTTTGCTAACCTTCAGCACACAGCACACGATCCTATCGTGAAGGCATACCCAGATGTAGACTTTCTATCATCTAGATCTGACTGGAAGTCGGTATCAGTATACCCCTGGATCTGTAGTGAGCTACCACTGAATACCAAACAAAACTCTTTTGTCCTTCGAAGGTACTTAAGTATATCTTTCACAACGGTCCAGTGCTCTTGCCTTGGGTTGGCCTAGAATCTACTTACCACACTCACTGCCTGAGCAATGTCAGGACGAGTGCACAACATGGCATACATGATGCTCCCTACGGCTAAGGCATAGGGAACGTCCTTCATGCCCTCAATCTCCTCAGAAGTCTTGGGAGACATCATTTTGGAGAGAGTGACTCCGTGCCTGAAATGAACATTTCCCTTCTTGGAGTTCTCCATGCTGTATCTCTTAACTATCTTGTCAATGTAAGCAGATTGGGATAATCCTATTATCCGCTTCGATCTATCTCTATAGAGTTGAAGACCCAGTATATAGGAGGCTTCTCGAAGATCTTTCATAGAGAATTACTGTGAAAGCCATACTTTCACCATAGTCAACATTCCTACATCATTCCCAATGAGTAGAATGTCATCTACATATAGAACCAAGAACGTAACCTTGTCCCCACTGGACTTCCTATAAACACAGGGCTCATCCGAATTCTGCTCAAAGTCAAAATTTTTGACAGTAGAGTCAAACCGGATGTTCCAACTCCTAGAAGCTTGCTTAAGTCCATATATGGATCTATTTAATTTACATACCATGTGTTCCTGACCCGCAGCTGCGAAACCTTGCGGTTGCTGCATATAGATATCTTTAGTAAGATCTCCATTCAGGAATGAAGTTTTGACATCCATTTGCCAAATCTCGTAGTCATGGATGCTGCTACAACTAGCAGGATCCGAATGAATTGAAGCATGGCCACGGGCGAAAAAGCTTTCCTCATAATCGATGCCTTCATTCTGAGTTTACCCTTTCATCACCAGACGAGCTTTGTAGGTCTCAACCTTACCATCGGGGCCCTTCTTCCTCTTATAGATCTAGTTTCAACCAATTGCTTTTACCCTGGGGGCGCGGATCTACTAGAGTCCAGACTCCATTGGTCTCCATTGAGTCTGTCTTAGCTCTCATGGCATCTACCCACTTTAAGGAATCTATGTCCAACATAGCTTCCGCATAACTCACGGGATCCTCCTCACTAGTCATGGCTTCCACCAGGTAAGTATCCTAGTCAAAGCCAAAATGGATTGGTGGCCTGGAAACCCGGGTAGATCTTCTAGGTTGGTCAATACCTGGAACCTGTGGGACACCTCCCACAACTTCTGAGCTCTCCTCATTAACAACTTCCTGACGATGATTGTTCAGGATATAGTCATCCTCCAAGAAATGAGCATTCTGACTACAGAACACCTTCTGTTTTCCTGGGTCATAGAATAGGTAACCCACAGAGCCTTTGGGGTAGCCTACAAATAGGTAACGACTAGTCTTGGATTCCAATTTGTTCGCACACGTTCTTTTAACGTGCACTGGACAACCCCAAATCTTCAAGTGTCTGACACTTGGTTTCTTTCCGGTCCAAAGTTCATATGGAGTATTCGGAACCGATTTGGTTGAAACCTGATTCAGCACGTATATCGCAGTCTCTAATACGTAACCCCAAAAGGATGTGGGTAACTATGAGTGTACGAGAAGTGACCGGACCATATCCAATAAGGTCCTATTCATCATCTCTGAAATACAGTTTAGCTGTGGTGTAGCAGGAGGAGCCAACTGTAATACTATCCCATTGACCTTTAAGTAGTCCTTGAATTTGTTAGAGAGATGCTTGCCACCTCGATCCGATCGAAGGGTCTTAATTTCTCTCCCTAACTATTTCTTGACCACTTGTCTAAACTCCTTGAACTTTTCAAAGGATTCGGACTTGTGTCTCATTAGGTACACGTAACCATACCGAGAATAATCATTGGTAAATGTAATGAAATACACGTGCTGGTTACGAGTCCTAATACTCAAGGGACCACATACATTAGTATGTATTAGGTCAAGCGTGCCTGTACATCTTTCAGGCTTACTGTTAAATTGTTGTTTTGTCATCTTACCCTGAAGGCAAGGTTCACAGGTGAGAATATCTTCTACATTTAGAAAATCCAAAGGACCATCCTTTACCAACCTTGTGATACAATCTATGTTAATATGGCCAAGTCGGTAATACCACAGGCACGTGAGATTAACTGTATCACAGATTCTTTTCTTGGGGATATCAGTCGACCTAGTTTCGGCTATGTTAGTTTCTAGAGAAGGATGAAGAATATAGAGACCATTCTCAAGTTCTCCGTATGCGATGAATCTATTATTTCTTTTAATAGTAATTGTATTACTAAAGAAGATAGAATATCCATTCGCACACAGTTTTGAAACAAAAATCAAATTTCTTTTCAAATTTTGTACATAAAGACAATCTTTCAGTACAATTGATCATTCTCTAAAAATTAATTCTACGATTCCTATGGCCGCAGCTGCAACACTTGCAGAAGTCCCCAAGTAAAGTGTCACCTCTCCTTCACTCAGTCTTCTGCTTATCCTGAACCCCTGCAGTGAGTTACACGCATGAGTCGATGCCCCAGAGTCAATACGCCAAGAAGCAGAAGTTACTAACAAATTGGTTTCTATGACACAGGATTTGAAATTACCTTTCTTGGATTCCAGGTATTGAGGACAGTTTCTCTTCCAGTGGCCGGTCTGCTTACAAAAGTGACAGACATCTGATGCCTTGTCTTTCCTCTGTTTCTTGGGTTTGGTGGCTTTCTTCTGGGGCTTTCTCTTTGCCCTCCTCTTCTTGCCCTTCTTGCTAGCTTCAACAAGCATGGCTAGGGGCTCATCCTTCTTAATTAGTTCTTCGGCCCTCTGCAACATATTGCTGAGTTTCTGAAAGCTGACATTCAGCTTATTCATATTATAGTTCATAATGATCGGATTGAAGGACGGAGGCAAAGAGTTGAGAATGGCATCTATCTGGGTCGTATGATCCAGCCCGGATCCTAGAGCCTCAAGCTCATTGATGTATCCCATCATCCGAAGACAATGGTCATGAACTTGCTGCCCCTTGGACATTTGTGCGGTCATGAACTGCTTCAAGACCTTCTGCCGAGTAGAACGATTCTGCTCTTCATACATTGTCTTTACACTATCCAATATGTCCTTGGCTAGTTCGATCTGATCGAACTGCCTCTGTATCAGATTGTCCAAGGAGGCAATGATGTAACACTGGGCGAGGGAGTTTTTCTCCTCCCATTCCTGATAGTTCCTTCTTCGTGCCTCAGAAGCCCTATCTCCCGGACGTTCCGAGGCATGATTCTTATCCACCTTATCTAGTTTCTCAGAGGTCAAGACCAGCATTAGGTTACGGTACCAGTTAGCATAGTTTGGGCCCTTAAACTTATTGTCGTCCAAAAGCTTTGCAAATTGTCCGTTTGCTATTTTCTGATAAAAGATAAAACATTAGTCCACAACCTAATTTGATTCATGTTATCTACATAGGTATGACTTTTAATCTATGTTCCATTCCCATTTATTCATCTCTGAGATTTCCCTCCTATCTCAGTGATGGAGACTGTGAATTGTCTTTGGAAATGTAGGAAATCGCATTGGGTGCATGGAGCCAACTGTTTCAGCTGCATAACCCCACCACCTTTCTGTGAAGGATCATAACCACTCATCGTATGAGCTTTCCCTTTGGCCTCTGTCAGACAAGGTTCATTGTCATTTTAGGTTAAACTTTTCTGTCCAGTGAGTGCTCACCCATCATATTCGTGAACGCCAAGGTACCGTGAGAGTCTCTCATTTTTTGGTGAGGTCCTCCAACATCGGTCTATGACGCCCCTATCATCTTATGAAACACTCCGACAGATCCAGCAGCAAATGGATAGCCCAATTTTATGGTGCATTTCCTCATTACTGAAGGACCCATCTTCATGCTAATGATGGAAGGCCTTTAGAGAGTTCATCATATGAATCTTCCTATCACATGCACTCATATTTCAGGAGGGAACAAAAGTTACGCCCTAGTTTAACTTAGGTCAAACCAAAGTGGCTTCCATTGACTTTCATAAAGCTAGATTTAGGTGGGCCCTAAACAGCTAGGGTTCCATATGTATCCTTTTCAGGGGTGTGGGGCCCACCACTGAGGGAGATCATCCAATGATCTTTAGGAACACCATGACAATGATGTGCATTCAGCCATGGTGTGCACAAGAGCCACTATCGTATCTACATGAGCCAAGTACTTATGGCCCATGAACGTAGCACATCACACATCCATACATCACATGCAAGGATAGAATTGATCCAATCAATTAATATCTGTAAAGCCCATTATTAAAGTTCATTTTAAACCATAATATTACTGATTAATATTATCTAGGTAGATGGGCTGAATAGCAGTAAGCAGTTCGGCCCATATAGCTTTCCTACATATAGTGGGCTTTTGCAGTTTTAACACCTTAAAACTGAGCCTTACAGGTGTGGGTCGAATTAAATCTCATAATTAACCATCAATCCCTTGACCCAAAAGTGGGAAATTAGGGCTGACAATCAGCCTCCATCGAACCACAGATTCGGTCCAACCAGTTTGGACCAATTTGGTTCGAATGGGTCTAGGGATTGATTTTTAATTAAAGATTTAATTCAATAAACGATCTAAAATTAAATTTTACTGATTAAAGAAAAACAAGAATCAGTCACAGGGCTGTTCGCACATCTCCATCCAGCAAAACAAATGTCAGATCACAGTTTGCAGTTTCATAAACTACAAATCGCAGATAGCGATTTTTCCATCTGTGAAATATTCTTCTCCAGCGCATGCAACTTCGATCTTGAATAAAATAAAATAAAAAAACCCTAATTTTCTATTAATATTACATCAGATTGAATACCTATACATTCAGTCTAGAAATTAAAAAAAAAAATTAATTACAGACCAGAATGAATAGAACTACAAAATCGCAGATTTCCTGCGCCAATCAAGATTTCGATCTCCATTTGTACGAACAGCCCATAAATCAAGAAAATAATAAAGAACAATTCTAAATATATTCCAGATTTATAAAAATTAATTTCAGATCATTCTCCCTTTAACTGGGAACCGATTTCCCAGAAAAACCCTAATCTGCGCAAATCGAGTAGAACACCTTCTGCCCATTTGCGCAGGTTCAGATCTAGTCTATTTCGGTTCAAGATTTGAACCATGGCTCTGATACCACTGAAGGGATGAGAGATTCATGATATGGATAGCCGAACCCAACAGGAAGGTAGGGCAAAATTTCAAAAAATTCTCTCTCTCCCATTTAGGAATCACATTCCCTGTTTTAGAAAAACTACACTTTTCAAAGATCAATCTTGAACCAAGAACCGAACCAGATCTGAACCAAAATAGTAGGAGAGGCATATACCTGATACGAATAAACAATATCTTCCAATGGAGGTGTTCACGCCCAAAGAAGGATCCAAAGACTGGTCCCACTGAAGATGACACAGTGCAGGATGGAGCAGAATCAACAGTGTTCTTCCAAAGAATCAAATCCTTCACCAAGAATTTGCTGGAGGGTAGGTGAGCACGACTCCTAATCAGTTTTTCACCAAAAACTGATATCAAGAATGCTTCTTGATCGCTCCTACAACAATGGAGATCGAATTGGCTATGGCGGCAACTGGAGGAGAACGCAGGGAGAAGATGGCACAGTCACACTGTTGCTGTCTTCTCTCTGGGTAATCTGAGATCTGATGTGTGTTGGGATGTGATGGGATGAACTGAATGGTTCGCCCCCTCCTCCTTTTATAGCCTTAAAGAGATCAGCTCCTAATCTCATTAGGAGTTTCTTGATTCAAATCCTTATTTTAATTTGGACTCTCTTTAATCTGCAGATTAGATAAGCTCTCTCATAATCTCATTAGGAGTTTCTTGATTCAAATCCTTATTTGAATTTGGACTCTCTTTAATCTGCAGATTGGATAAGCTCTCTCATAATCTCATTAGGAGGTTTCTAGATCCAAATCTGTATTCAGATCTAGACTCTCTGAGTGGATAGGGTAAGACCCTATCCTATCTGCTGATCCAATCCCAGATCCACCCCTCTCTTTAATTAGTCCAACTAAACTAGTTCGAAATGGGCTTTAGGCCCAATAAGTCTATGTGCTCATTAACCTTCCAAACTGCTGCCCAGTTGGGCTTCTTTGTACGACGTGGGACCCAAACATTGATCTACACATCAGCCACAAGGGTTCAGCCCAGCCTCTGTTACAAGGCCTGGCCGAATTCACTGAAAAGACAGTGAACCCCCTGAAGCCCATCACATGGACTCCTAATGGGCCCAACACTTACACTAAGTGGTCCCTGGGCCAAGCCACCTTATAAAAAACCAGGGACTGTGGGTAGATGCAAGATTAACCCATCTGGTGTTACCCTCAATGGTCTTACACTTAACCTCTCAGCCCATAATGATCAAACACTGCCCGACAAGAGAGAACCTCTCCCTCAGCTGCAAGTAACAGTGTTGCACTCTCTACTCACATGGATCCCGGGAATTAAAACCTTTTGCAAACATTTTGAAATCATAATATATATATGTATATCCGTATATAAATATATTTTGCAAAACAAATTTCAACGATTGAAATCGGCTGCCGGAAGTCTTGGTTTCCATCAGAGAGAGTGCATCACCGATCATTACCTTTGTCCGACAAAGGGGCTAATCCTGTCACTATGATTACCCACTCAGATGATTTCTCAGATTGTCCCAACATACCCAGGTTTTGAGCCCCACTAAGGATCTCACTGATTGGCATATCAAAGACAGCCCAATCCGACACCTAGTGCAGTATCATAATCGAGTCTAGGGGTCAGGTGTAACTTTCCAGTTTTGCCCACTAATCACCAAGGTCCAGGGCAATACGGGAAATCGGGTCCGGTTCAGGGTTTCAAGCAAACCTACACTGCATGTACCTCGGGTCTCACCCTAGTAGTTGAGACAGGCCACCCCAACACTTGGCGGCACATCAGTGTCAGCCTTAGCAGGACAAATCTCCCCAGACTTATGCAATGGTTGTGAACATTCTAAACTAACACGAGTCTCATAAGTGTCCAGTTTAAGGGTATTACGCAGAAACACACCACTATAACATGAATCAAATATGTACTTTATTCATTTACAATAAATGTCATAATGTACATCAATCTGATTGGAGCTAAGGGCATACACTGTCTAACAATTAACCCAGTTTGGAATGAGCTTTTAGGCCCATTAAGCTTTCAGGCTCACTTCCTTTTGATGCTGGCTAGCTTGCCTCTCTATGTATGGTGTGGGACCCTAACTTTGATATACACATCAGCCACATGGATTCAGCCTATCCTCTGTTACAAGGCCATGCCGAATTCACTGCTGAATACAGTGAACCCCTGAGTCCATCACCATGGGCTCTTAATGGGCCCAACATTTACATTAAATGGTCATTGGGTCCAGCCATCTTATGAAGGCCCAAGGACTGTGGGCAGATGCAAGATTAGCCCATTAGGTATAACCCTCAATGGTCTAACACTTAACCTCTCACCCCTTAATGATCAAACACTACCCAACAAGAGAGGACCTTTCCCTTGGCTGCAAGGAACAATGTTGCACTCTCTTCTCACATGGATCCCAAGAATTAAAACATTCTACAAACACTTTGAAACCATAACATATATAAGTATATCTCTATATAAATATGTTTTGCAAAACCAAATTTCAACAGTTGAAATCAACTGCCGGAAGTTTAGGTTTCTATCAGAGAGAGTGCATCCCCGATCATTCACTTTATCTGGCAAAGGGGCTGATCCTGTCACTATCATCACCCACTCAGATGTATTCTCGGACTGTTCCAACACTTTATCTCTCATGGAATCTACCCACTTCAAGGAATCTATGTCCAACATAGCTTCTGTATAAGTTACGGGATCCTCCTCACTGGTCATGGCTTCCACCAAGTAACTTTCTTGGTCATAGCCGTAACGAACTGGAGGCCTGGATGCCCAGGTAGATCTCCTAGGTTGGTTATTAAGTAGAGCTTGTGGGACATCTCCCACAACCCCTGAGCTGTCCTCATCAAGAACAACTTCCTAACGATGATTGTTCAGGATGTAATCTTCCTCCAAGAAATGGGCATTTCGACTATAGAACACCTTCTGCTCTCCTGGGTCATAGAATAAATACCCTACAGAGCCTTTTGGATAACCTACAAATAGGCTACGACTAGTCTTACATTCCAATTTGTCAGCACTTGTTCTTTTAACATGTGCTAGACAACCCCAAATCTTCAAGTGTCTTCCACTTGGTTTCTTACTGGTCCAAAGCTCATAGGGAGTCTTCGGAACGGATTTGGTTGGAACCCGGTTCAGCACGTATATCGCAGTCTCCAATGCATAACCCCAAAAGAATGTGGGTAATTCTGAATGTACGAGAAGTGATTGGACCATGTCCAATAAAGTTCGGTTCCTCCTCTCTAACACACTGTTTAACCGTGGTGTAGTAGGAGGAGCTAGTTGTGATACTATCACATTTTCCTTTAAGTAGTCCCTGAATTCATCAAAGAGATTTTCGCCTCCTCAATCTGATCGAAGGGCCTTAATGTGTCTCCCCATCTGTTTCTCGACCTCTTGCCTGAACTCTTTGAACTTTTCAAAGGATTCAGACTTGTGTTTCATTAGGTACACGTAACCATACCGAGAGTTATCATCGGTAAATGTTATGAAATAAACGTGCTGGTTACATATCCTAACATTCATGGGACCACATGCATCAGTATGTATGAGGTCAAGCGTGCTTGTTGATCTTTCAGGCTTACCGTTAAATGGCTGTTTTGTTATCTTACCATGAAGGCAAGGTTCACAGGTTGGGAGATCTTCTACAGTTAGAAAATCCAAAGGACCATCCTTTACCAACTTTGTGATACGATCTAATTTAATGTGGCCAAGTCGGTAATGCCACCGGCACATGGGGTTAATTGTATCATGGGTTCTTTTCTTGGGGTTATTATCCGACGTCATTTTAGTTATATTTGTTTCCAGAGAAGGATGGAGAACATAGAGACTATTCTCAAGTTCTCCATATGCGAGGAATTTGTTATTTCTTTTGATAGTAATCACATTACTAAAAAGAATAGAATAACCATCCGCATACAGTTTTGCAATAGAAATCAAATTTCTTATCAAATTGGGTACATAAAGACAATCCTTTATGTAATTATTCCTTCTCTGAAATACAATTCTACAGTTTCTATGGCTATAGCTGCAACACTTGCAGAAGTCCCCAAGTAAAGAATCACTTCTCCATCACTCAGTCTTTGTTTGTCCGGAACCCCTGCAATGTATTACATGCACGAGTAGAAGCCCCGGAGTCAATAGACTAGGAACCAGAAGTGACCAACATATTGGCCTCTATGACAATGGATTCGAAATTACCTTGTTTCATAGTCTCCAGGTACTAAGGAAGGTTCCTCTTCCAGTGGTCGGTCCGTTTGTAAAAGTGATAGGCATCTGATGCCTTGTCCTTCTTCTGCTTTTTAGGCTTGCTAGTTTTCTTCTGAGGTTTCTTCTTTGCCTTCCTCTTCTTCTTGCCCGATTTTCCACTTTCAACAAGTATGGCAATGGGTTCATCCTTATTTATCAGTTCTTCAGCCCTCTACAACATATTGCTGAGTTCCTGAAGGCTAACATTTAGCTTGTTCATATTGTAATTCATTATAAACTGATTGAAGGAAGGAGGCAAAGAGTTCAAGATGGCATCAACTTTGGTGACATGATCTAGCCCAAATCTAAGAGCCTCTAGTTCATTGATGTACCCCATCATCTTAAGACAATGGTCAAGAACTAGCTGGTTCTTGGACATTTGTTTGATCATAAACTGTTTTAGGACCTTTTGACAAGTAGAACAATTCTTCTCTTCATACATTGTCCTTAGACTATCCCAGATATCTTTGGACACTTCGATCTGATCGAACTGTCACTGTATCTAATTGTCTAAGGAGGTTATGATGTAGCACCGGGCAAGAGAGTTTTTCTCTTCCCATTCTTGATAATCCCTCCTACAGGCCTCAGAAGCCCTATCACCCGGACGATCTGGAGAAGGGTTCTTAGCAACTTTGTCCAATTTCTCGAACGCCAGAACCAACATAAGGTTACGATACCGTTTAGCATAATTAGGGCCCTTAAGCTTATTATTGTCCAACGGTTTGGTGAATTGTTTGTTTGCCATTTCTAATAAAAGGCAAAGCAAATATTAGTCCACAACCTAATTTGATTCATGTTATCTACATAGATATGGCTTTTAATCTATGTTCCATTTCCATTTATTCATATCTGAGATTTCCCTCCTATCTCAGTGACGGAGACTACAAATTATGTCTCTGGAAATGTGGGAAATCACATACAGTGCATGGAGCCAACTGTTTCAGTTGCATAACCCCACCACTTTCTGTGAAGGATCACATCCACTCATCCCATGAGCTTTTCCTTTGGTCTCTGTCAGACAAGGTTCATTGGCATTTTAGGTTAAACCTTTTTGTCCAGTAAGTGCTTACCCATCATATTCGTGAACGCCAAGGTACCGTGAGAGAGTCTTCCATTTTATGATATGCCCCTCCCACATCGGTCTATGATGCCCCTATCGTCTTATGAAACAATCCAACAGATTCAACAGCAAATTGATAGCCCAATTTTATGGCGCATCTCCTCATTACTGAAGGACTCATCTTCATGCTAATGATGGAAGGCCTTTAGAGAGTTGATCATATGAATCTCCCCATCACGTGCACATATATTTCAGTGGGGGGAATGAAGTATTACGCCCTAGTTTTATTTAGGTCAAACCAGAGTGGCTCTCACTGACTTTCTCAAAGCCAGATTTAAATGGGCCCTAAACGGTTCCTCTTGGGGAGGAAGTTGATGTGGGGCCCACCAAACGAGGAGATCATCCAATGATCTTATGGACACCATGGCAATGATGTGCATTCAGCCATGGTGTGCGAAAGAGTCACTATCGAAATAATCATGGGCCAAGTACTTATGTCCCATGTACGTAGCACATCATACATCCATACATCACATGCATGAAACAAATTGATCCAATCAATTAAAATATCTGTAAAATCCTTAATTAAGTAGATTAAATCAGTATCAGCCCAAAAGAGCCCATAATGTTATCATACAACATTATCTAGGTGCATGGGCTGTACTACAAAAAGCAGTTCGGCCCATGTAGCTAAATTAGGGCTAATTCAATTTTATCATATTGAAGTTAGGTTTTTAAAGAGGTGGGCCGAATTAAAACTTGAAGTGGGCCATCAACCCTCTGGCCTAAATCGAATTAGGGTTAGAAAAACCAACCCCACAGAACCAACAATTCGGTCCAACCAGTTTGGACCAAATTTGGTGTAAATTGGCCCAAGTTTTGGTGTCCAATTCAAGATTTAATTCAAGAATAATGATCTGAAAAATAAATTAATTCAAGAATAATGATCTGAAAAATAAATTAATTCAAGATAATCAAATTATCAAGAAACAAAAATTAGAGGGCTGCACTGTGATTTTCTTGGATATCCTGCAAACCTGCAAAGAACAGTTAATCGCAGATTGCAGAATTGATATCTGCAAAATTGCAGATCGCAGAACTCCCTTCTGTGAAATCTTCTTCTCCTCTGTTGCACATTCCAACAATCTTTAGATGGAAATAAAATAGAAAAACCTAATTTTTCTTTTATTACATCACGTCGAATTCCTATACAATTTGTCTAAAAAAATTATTTACAGACCAAAATTGAATACAGAAGAAATCACGGGGTGCGCCAATCTTGGCACCAAAAAAATTCGATCTCCATCACACGTGCAGCCCAAAAATTCAAGAAACATTCACAGAAATATTCTATAAATATGATAGAATAATAAAGAATTACTTTCCAGATCATCTGCCCAAAATCTGGAAATCAATTTCCAGAAAAATGCCAATTGCGCAAATCGGGTAGGACGCCTTCTGCCCATTTGCGCAGATTCATGTCTGTTCTAATTTGGTTCAAGACTTGAACGTGGCTCTGATACCACTGAAGGGATGGGAGATCTATCATATGGATGGTCGAACCCTGCAGGAAGGTTGGGCGAAATTTCAAAAATTTCTTTACTCCCATCCGGGAATCCTATTCCCAATTTAGAAAACTGCATTTTCAAGGTTTGTTCTTGTAACCAAACCAGACCAAATTTGAAACCAAGATTAGGGAGAGATATACCTGATACGGAATCCACACAAAAATCTCCTCCCAACGTAGGTGTTCACACCCAAAGAGTGTACCAAATCCTCCCTCCACTAAAGATGACACAGCTTAGGATGAGACAAGATCAGTAGGTAGTTCTACACCAAGAACTTGTGATTCTTCAGCAAGAATCAAATAGGGTAGTGAGCACAACATCAAAATTGTTTCTTCCAGCAAAAAACAATATCAAGATCAAATCTTGATCAGATCCAAGAACTGGAGATCGAACAGGGTAGGGCGGCAAGAGCAGGAAGAAAAAGAACTGAAGGCAAGATCAGTCCAATGGACTTGTCTTCTCTCTGTGTTGTGTCTGGTGTATTTTTCAGGTCCGCCCTATTCTCTATTTATAACCTTAAAGAGACAACCTCTGAATCTGATTAGGAGTTTCCTGATCCAAATCTTTATTTGGATCTGAACTCTTTAAGTAATAAGGATAATCCCTTATCTTATCTGTAGTTCAAAATCAGCTTATTCCTAATCAAATTAGGAGTTTCCTAATCCAAATCATTATTTGGATCTAGGCACTTTAAGTGGATAAGAGTTATCCTCTTGTCCTTATCTGCTGATCCAAACCCAGATCTGCCCCTATTTAATTAGTCCAATTAACCCAGCTCGAAATGGGCTTTTAGGCCCATTAAGCTTTCAGGCCCACTTCCTTTTGATGCTAGCTAGCTTGGCTCTCTTTGTATGGCTTGGGACCCTAACATTGATCTACGCATCAGCCACATGGGTTCAGCCTAGCCTCTGTTACAAGGCCTGGCCGAATTCACTGCTGAATACAATGAACCCCTGGGTCCATCACCATTGGCTCTTAATGAGCTCAACATTTACACTAAATGGTCCTTGGGTCCAACCATCTTATGAAGGCCCAAGGACTGTGGGCAGATGCATGATTAGCCCATCAAGTATAACCCTCAATGGTCTTACACTTAACCTCTCAGCCCTTAATGATCATACACTGCCCGACAAGAGAGAACCTCTTCCTCAGCTGCAAGGTACAGTGTTGCACTCTCTACTCACATGGATCCTGGGAATTAAAACATTTTGCAAACATTTTGAAACCATAATATATTTAAGTATATCTCTATACAAATATATTTTTCAAAACCAAATTTCAACGGTTGAAATCAACTGCTGCAGTTTAGGTTTCCATCAGAGAGAGTGCATCCCTGATCATTCACTTTGTCCGACAAAGGGGCTGATCCTGTCACAATAGTCGCCCACTCAGATGAATTCTCGAACTGTCCCAACATACCCAAGTTTTGACCCCCTCTAAGGATCCCAATGATTGGAACATCAAAGACAGCCCAATCTGACACCTAGTGCAGTATCATAATCGAGTCTAGGGGTCAGGTGTAACATTCCAGTTTTGCCCATCTATCTCCAAGGTTCAGGGCAATACTAGAATTTTGGTCCGGTTCAGGGTTTCAAGAAAACCCACACTGCATGTACCTCAGGTCTCACCCTGGCAGCTAAGACAAGCCACCCCAACCAACTTGGCAGTACACCAGTGTCAGCCTTGGCAGGATAAATCTCCCCAGATCTATCAACGGCTGTGAAGATTCTAAGCTAACACGAGTCTCATATGTGTTCAGTTTAAGGGTATTATATAGAAACACACCACAATAACATGAATCAAATATGTACTTTATTCATTTACAATAAATGTCATAATGTACATCATGCTGATTGGAGCTAAGGGCATACACTGTCTAACACCTTGAGATGAAGGGGTAAGCGGTGTTGGATTTGGGTGATCTTATTGTCAGATCTGGATTTCCGATTTAATATGAAATGAGCTTCAAGATCAAAATGATATTGATCGGATGATAGGATTCGATTCCGGTTTCGGGTGTTAAGATGAAGGATAAACGGTGTTGGATTTAGGTGATCTTGGTGACTTTGGATTTGGATTTTTGGGCTCTATGTACCTATGGTTTTGGATTTCTGATTTGGTGTGAAATGAGGTTTAGGGTCAAAATGACTTCGATCAGACGATCGAAATCAGTTCTGGTTTTGTAGTGGGGTCCAATCCATGTGTGTGGTCTATAGTTCACTGTGGTTTGAGAGAGTATGTCTCTTGCCTTAGTTTTGTAGTGGGGTCCAATCCACTTGGGAGTACTAGTACTATGTATCGTTTGTTAATGGCATGTGGATTATAATATGGCACTTACGGTGTGTAATGATTTTTCATAGAAAAGTTGTTTAGGCTATGTTTGGTTTGAAGGAAAAGGTAGAGAAAGGAAGGGAAAGACGGGGAAACCTATACAACTATACAATGTTTGTAAAGGTTTCTCCACCTTTCCCTTCCTTTCCTTGCATTTTCCTTCAAACCAAACATAGCCTTAAGGGATCACTATTTACAGGAAAAAAGAATGTTGTGTTCAGACAATCTTAGGAAAGTAGACTATAATGCAAAAATGTAAGTTAGAGAAGTGCATAATGCCTTACTTGAGGAGGGAATTCATGATATCTAGGATCCACTTTAATCCACAAAATTATTTTGGAAGAACTTTATGCACCTAAGAAGGCACTTTGCATGTTTATGCTATTCTTGTAAAAGAATACTTTTTTTGTGTCGCAGTCTGATCGCAGTTGTTTTTGTAAAGCTACTAATGAATTTAGTATAGCATTACTGAAGTGTAGTAGTGGCTATTTATGTGATTCCATGGAGAAAATGATTTAAGTATTACATGCCGTAGAAGCCTTGTTCATTGTGGGAAGATGACGCGATAATGCTTTTTGTGCTAATAGACTGTTTGTGCCGTAGAAAGCTTGTTCCTCGTGGGCTTGTATCAGGAATGATATTTGTATATATACAATGTTAGTGCCGAAGAAATGTGCTCATTGTAGATTGATATGATAATTGTTATACTGAGATAAAACAATGTTAGTGCCCAGAGAATTACTATCAAATTGAAGCCCCCTTGGAATTACTGGTTCTTTTTGCAACTTTGTGCCTTTGATAAAATGCCTAGAGGAATACTATCTAGTCAAAGCCCATGGAGTTACTGGGTCTTTAGTAGTTTGGTAGCTTGATGGCCTTTAATACAGTGCCCATAGGATTACCATTGAGCTGGAGCCCACCTGGAGTAGTTGTTGGGTCTTTTGGTAGCTTGGTGCCCTTTGATACATTGCCCAGAGGATTACCATCGAGCCAAAGCCCCCTAAGGTACTAGGTCTTTTTGTTGTTATCTTCATGATATCCTTGTGGAAGGCCATGAAGGGGTAACACCCTCGTATAGAATTTTTGAACGATGGAATCTTGTGTAAAACCGCGGAGGGCTAACCAGTTTCCTATGTAGTGCTATGTAGTGCTGCAGAGGCCTAACACCCTCAGGCAACGTTTTAAAAAATGACCCAACAATGGAACCATTCTGGCCATCGGTTTCTGAGTCAACGGTCTGATCGTTCAGTTCGAACGGATGATCCATTCTAACAAACAAATTAAAAAATAAAAAAAAAACAGTCAAAACATGTTCAACAGGTCGACGGGTCGACGGTTCGATCGCCTGGGTCAAAAGGTTATTGACTTTTTCAACGGTTTTTGGCCAAATACCTGGTTTGGGGTAAAACGGAACCGGTTGCCTGGACGGTTCCTGGGCCGAACGGTCCGACCATCCGGATCAACAGAAATTCAAAAACATTTCCCTCAGGTAGGACTTTTGAACGATATAGTACTTTGTTAGGCCACAAAGGGTAACACCCTTGGGCAAGACTTGAGTAATGGAGTCTTGTGTAGTGTTACACAGAGGTAATGCCCTCAGGCAGGACTTTTGAGCAATGGAGTCTTGTGTAATGCCATAGAGGGGTAATGCCCTTGGGCAAGACTTGTGCATTAGCATCCTGTGTAGTGTCACAAAGGGGTAACAACCTCAGGCATGACTGGAGTAGTAGTGCCTTGTGCATTACCGTAGAGGGATGATGCCCTCAATTAAGGCTTGATTTATAATGTCTGAACTGCAAATGTTAGTGAGCACATTTGTATATGAATCATAGACCTTTCCATGCCACGGTGAACTTCTTGACTAACTTCCTTGCCTGACATGTGGGGCTACGTTGAGGACTAAATCCATCTTGAATTCCCTTGTTTGCACCAGTTTGTTGTCGTAAGCTGCTATCTACTGTTTATATGCTATTTGATTTATTAGGGCTTTCTCTTTTCTTTTATCTAGGCATTCCAATTGTGCATACAGTGCTTCATCCATGAATTTTTAATAGTATTCTTTTCCTAATTGTTATGCTATGCACACAGATACTAACTGTATGGAGATGTACCTGTTGCCTTTCTTTGGAGGTTTTATAGGCCTAGATCGTGTTTGACAATTAGTTTACCCAATTTGTTTGGTGGTCATTTACTACCTTCTTCAACATTTTCAGGATTGTTTTATTTTTAGCCTCTACCTGGCCATTTCCCTAGGGGTAGTAGGTGGTGAAATGCCATAACTTATCTCTGTATGGTCCAATAAATCTAAAACTTGAAAATTCTTAAAGCAAAGAGCATTGCCTGCCAAGACTCTCTCATAGGTACCTCGAATCTATGTATAATGTTTAGGCGTATGAAGTTGGCTACATTTGTTGTGGTAACCTTCCTGAGTGGTACTACTTCTACCCATTTTCTGAAATAGCCTATGGCTACTAGGATTCAACAATATCTATAAGAGGGAGGTGCAATTTTCCATATCAAGTCCATAACCCAAGTGCGGAAGTGCCATGGTGTGATGATGGAATTGAGGGGTTGGGCCAGTTTATGTATCATGGTGCATGGGTCTGACAAAATTTGCAGGTTTGGACGTGTACCATGGCATTATGTAGCATGGTAGGCCAATAAAATCGTAGTTGGATGATGTGGTCACATAGAGCTTGTTGGCTTTGGTGGGTGGTAGGCTCTTGTTTATGTGCTAGAGTTAATGCTTCTTGGACTTCATCTCCTCCAAGAAATTTGAGGGGTTTACCTATGAAAGACCTCCTAAATAGCACTCCATCTATTGGGTAGTACCATTTGTCTTTTCTTACTAAGGCTAGCACGACTTTGGTGTCTGTGGGAAGGGTTTCTTCACTCAAGTAATCCCTATAGGGTTGTCTCCAATTTGCTTCTGCTATGTTTAGGGACTCCTGTCTATCCACCATTGGTAAGCATTCCGTAGAATCTTCTTTTGGCTTGTTTTTTAATTTCAATTCAGAAATAACCGAATCTTTGTAACTTCCTATGTAGGCTGGTCATCTGGTTTCCACAAACTTGTCTATGTACTTCCTCTATTGGCCCTATTGCTTTCTTCAGGACCCAAACATCTAGCATGTACTCCATCGGCGATCTTGTAGTACAACACTTTACCTAGGATCTGGAACTTGGTAAGAAAGTGATTATCTCCTATTTAAGCGGTGGAGTTTTACAATTTTTTCACTATACCCTGTGTCTCCAGTTTTCTTCGTTTATGTTGTTCGGATGTTCCATGAAAGGGGCGAACGTTTCCGAGGTTCTTTTGTGGACTATCATTGTTGATTTTGTCCCTTCAAACTATATCCGCAAAGCAAACTTATTCATTGCTTTATTTATGTGCTAGAAGGTGACGGATAAGTTGTGGTAGAGTTGGTTTATCAAAGTCCTGTAAGATAAAATCGCCCGCCTTTCGGTTCGCTCGCTCCTTCTGCATGACACAAACACGCTCTATCAACGTCTTCTTTGTATCCATCGGCACCTCTGCAAGCAAAAGAAAGCGAATAAGTATTACAGAACGAGGACGAGGAAAACGTGTTAAGAAATTATAGGGTCTCTCCTACCGAGGGGGACAGGACTGAGCTCCACCAACACTAATGAAACCTACTCCACCACCAATGGCTTGGCTCGGATTGTCCCCATCACGAGCAGGTGGGCTACGTCAACGGCCTCCTCGTCCCAGAGTGGAGGTGGACACCTATCAACCACTACGCTAGCCTCTCCCCAACTTGACCTGAACCTCCAGCCTTCGGGGCAAGAGACATAGAAGAACTTGTCCTTCTAGACGCAGACAGACGAAGGGTTGTGCACGGGTTTCTTTCCGAGGATGGAAGTAATACATGTTGGCCTCGGAAGCATGCTTCCTTGGCACAAACATGGTGCAGAACTTCTTTGAGGTCAACTCCACATCCTGAAGCCGAGCCCACACCAGCATAGCTACCATGGTCCTAAGGGTGTTGGGGACGAGCTGGCTAATAGTGAGGCCATACCACTCCAGCAACTCAGAGATCAAAGGATGAAGGGGAAACATAAAGCCAGACTCCAAAAAATGCTGGTATACGCAGATTTCCCCCTCGTCGGGGTCCATGGCCGCTCACCGACGCTAGGAACCCTAAGTGTGTAGGACCGAGGTATGTGGAACCTCCTGGCTAAAGACCTAACCTGGTCCACCTCTAAGGAGCTGTCAAACTCTGAGCGCGGGATGTCAGCTGCATCCACCCTTTAGGCAACGCTCCCACCTACGGTTTCCAAGACGGTCTTCGGGACCCCCTCCCCTCGGCCTGAGGGGACCCCTCGGGCTCCCTCCGCAATATTGATGTGGCACTTTCATGGGGAGAGTCATCGCCTCAGTGGCTGCCCTCGGCACCCCTTAAGGTTACTCTTTCCCTCAGCATCGTCACCTCCTACCAAAAGGGAACAACGGCTAGGGGACCCAAGGAAGAGAGAGGGGAAGGGGTCTGAGGAGAGCTCCCCTCCGAAGCGTTCGAAAGTTCATAGCACTCAGGACCAAAGTCTGAGAAAGACATGTCGCAAGGAATTACCTAAGAGTTGGAGAGAAGAAAGGGAGAGGATGAATTTGTTGAAGATTTGAAGGTTTGGGAGATGTTCACTCGATAACTAGGGCGCCTAGAGACAAATGACGGGAGAACTGCGACTAATCCCCCTATTTATAGGAAAACAGATGGCTCAAATCTCGCCCAATCCATCGGCTACAAGTCTCCCGCCTCCGCTGCTCGGGAGTGAAATTACCTTGTTGTCCTCGACCAATCCATCGGCTACAAGCCTTTGGCCATCTTCACAGAAGCTCGGGAGTGAAATTACCTTGTTGTCCTCGACCAATCTAAGCACTAACAATTGGCATCGTCTGTGGGAAACGTTGCTAAGACGATCCCCAAAAAACATTAAGAACTAAAAAACCTCCCCAGCTTCAAACACCATGGTATGAAGAGACAGGAACACTCGGAACCTGGTCACAAGCGAGCAGTTCCAGGCGGTCCTCAATCATCTAGAGTACCTTACACAGTGCATGGAACAAGCATGCCCCCAGGCAGGAGGTCCTTCCCGAGGTGACCACCCTACTGGGGTGTTTGAACACCAGAGTCGGAAGGAGTAGGCCGAACTACCATCCCTCGGCCGAACTACCAACACTTGGCAGGCCGAGCCCTTTGAGTCGGGCAACAGCCCACCCCTTACTCCACCTTGGAGGAGCGAAAGGCCTCCCAGCCAGAGGGAGGAAGAACCAGTGGCATCCGAAGACAGCCGCCAGACCTCCGAGCAGCACCACCGTCGCAGAAGGGACAACACCTGGGACGACGGTGGGCGATTCGGCTGTTGCAATGTCCATTCCAGGGCTGAGGGCCAATGCCACGCCTCTCCCCCTCCAGTTTCCGACCTCCACGACGTCTTAAACGACTATCGTGCCAAATGGGGGGGGCGTGGTCCCACCTTAGAGCACTCCGGAGTCTGAGCCAACCCCCACCGACTTCGCGAAGACAAAAGGGCGGCACAGGCTCCCACCGATCCCCACATCGCGGAGCTACGAGCCGAGCTTGGGGCTGTCAAAGACGAGCTCCGACAAGTTTGTGAAAGCCGAGCAGACGCCTCGGTTGACCAAAGCAATCAGATGGGGAGGATGGACGCCTTCACCCTGGACATCATCTCGGAGCCTCTTCCCCATCACTTCAAGGCTCCCATGCTGGAGACGTGCGATGGGAGCTCTGACCCCGATGACCACCTGGAAGGTTTCAAAGCACTCATTATACTCTATGGGTATTCCGATGTTGACATACCGAACTTTCTAGACCACTTTCAAGGGGGAAGCTTGTCGTTGGTTCTCCAGCCTCCCACCTTGGTCGATCAGCTCATGGGAACAGTTTACTAGCTTATTCCTTTCTTGCTTCATCCGCAACAAACGATGCCAGAAAAGCGTAGTCTCGCTGATGTCAAGCAAACAAAAATCGGGAGAGAGTCTCCGGTCTTACATTGACTACTTCAAGAAGGAAGAGGTCAAAGTTCGAGACCTCGACCCCATGGTCTCCATGCACGCCGCCATCAATGGGCTCCTCCCCGGTTCGGCCCTCAAGTGCTCGGCAGCCAAGACACTGCAGAAGACAAAATCAGAGTTCCTCAAAAAGGCCTAGAAGTATATCACGGTCAAAGGGGTTTCAGCTGGGGACAATCAAGATAGGGCAGCCAAGCGCCACAACAAGCCCCCGGAGAAGAAGAGGAAGGGCGAGGACCACCACCATCCCAATAACCATAGTGGCAAGGATAGCAAGAAGCCACCGGCCTCGGCCCTAGGTTACAAGGAATAAATGCCACTTAACTCCACCCGTGCCTAGATATTGATGCAGATCGGGGAGGAGAAGTATGTAAAGTGGCCTGAGAAGTTGAAGAGGAACCCGAGGAGGGGAAATCCAAAAAATACTACAAGTACCATTGCTGCACCGGGTATGATACAGAGCACTGCTACGATCTCAAGAATGAGGTAGAGTCCCTCATCCACCATGGGCACCTTAGGTAGTTCGTCAGGAGAGAGATCGGTGCCTCGTCCTCCCAGCAGCAACCGCAGCAGCAACAACACCAGCAGATAGTCGGCGTCATTGATGTCATCGCCGGGGGAATGGCCTCGGGCGGAGCCTCGGCCTTGACTCACAAGGCCTACGCTAGGCAGTTGAGCATCCACGGGGCCGCCCCCCAAAAAGTCGAAGCAGCAGGAAACACTCTCCTTTACGGATGAAGACTTGAAGGGGGTCGTAGTCCCCTATGATGATGCCTTTGTGATCTCGGCCGTCATCGCAAACTTCGTAGTTAAAAGGATCCTCGTCGACACGGGCTCCTCGGCTGACAACCTCTTCTACGAAGCCTTTCAAAAAATGAAGATCACACCCGAGTGCCTCCAGCCAGCCAACGTCCCATTGGTTGGCTTCTCCGGTAACATGGTCAGATTAGAGGGAAAAATTACCCTACCGATCACAGTAGGGACCGAGCCCCGGAAGGTGATAAGGATGAATGAGTTCCTGGTAGTAAGGATCAGCTCGCCCTACAATGCTATCATGGGGAGACCGACCCTTCATGCACTAAGTGCAGTCACCTCCTCGTACCACCTCGCCCTCAAGTTCCCCACCGAGCACGGCATCGAAGTCATTTGTGGGGACCAGCAAGCAACCCGCCAGTGTTATGTGGAAGCACTGAAGGGCAAAAACAAGGAAGCACTGCCACTTGAGGGCTTCAACCCTAGGGAGGAACCAACGAGCTGAGGCAACCAGCCAAGGACCTCGTCCCGGTTCCCTTAGACAAGGTCGAGCCCGAAAAGATAGTCCACGTCAGGTCCAACCTTTCCCCACAGAGCATATCCAAACTAGTAAGTTTCCTCAAAACTAACGCCGATGTCTTTTCTTGGTCCACCGCTGACATGCCCGGAATTGACCCTTCGGTCATTACTCACAGGCTGAGTGTGGACCCGAGCTCTAGGCCAGTTCAACAAAAGAAGAGGAACTTTGCACCGGAGCGACGGAAGGTCATAGGAGAGGAAGTTGACAAACTACTCGACGCCGGCTTCATCCGAGAGGTACACTACCCTAACTGGTTGTCCAATGTGGTTTTGGTGAAAAAGCTAATGGGAAATGACAGATCTGTATTGACTTCACAGTCCTCAACCGAACCTGCCCGAAGGACAGTTTTCCTTTACCAAGGATAGTGATGAGAATGAAAATTATCATATCTTTAAGCCTTAATATTCAATATTTTATACTTATTTAGTGCCTAATTGGACTCACTATTCTTATATTTCGAGTTAGGGCACGAAAGGAGGCGTTAGGTGAAAAATAAGGCTAATCGGGTAATTTTGCATAATTTCGGCGCCTCGTGGTAATTTGGGCATAACTCTCCCATCGGTACTCCGATTGAGATGTTGCAAGATGCACTGAAAAGATAAGGAAAAGCCCTACAACTTTCATGTTTTGAGTTTTGATATACTCGGAGTGTATCGAGGTCAACATCGGGCCTGAAGTATCTACAAATTTGTAGAGAAGCCCAATTAGCAGAGAGCCCCAGATTGCAGCAAAGCCCAATTCACAAAGAAGCCCCAGTTCGTTGGAGAAGACCAGCCTAATTCAGCATGCAATAGTAGGGCCCACTCATCATTCCTAATAGAATTTGGCTAAGAGCCTTAATCAGATCCGATTTTTATTGTAATCTTAAAGAAAGAAAAGAGTTAGAGTCCAACTTAGTTAAGAGTTTCTATTTAGAGATAAGGATAAGATTAGATCTGAATTAAGCCTTATCCCATTACGAGATAAGACTTTCTATTTTTGAGAAGGAACTCCTAAGAGGTGTTGGAAACAGCCCCTCCCCCTAAGGCTATATAAAGCAGGTTCGACTAGCACTCAAGGCACTCAATCTTGGAGACAAGAGTTCAGCAAGCAAGGGAGGAAGAAAGCAGAATATACCCCCCTCATCTGGGCTCAGGGGGTTCAGTAGGCTTTCCAGTGAATTCGGCTAAGCCTTGTAACAAAGGCTGGGCCAAACCCTTGTGGCTGATGTTTAGATTAATGCCTGGGTCTCACGCCATACAAGGAAGCCCAATTGGGCAGCAGTTTGGAAGGCTAGGTGAGCGCATATACTTATTGGGCCAAAAGCCCATTTCGAACTGAGCTGATTTGATCAGTTAAATAAAGGGGCGGATCTGAGATCAGATTAGCAGATAGGATAGGATCTTACCCTATCCACTCTGAGAGTCCAAATCTGAATACAGATTCAGATTTGGAAACCTCCTGATAAGATTAGGAGAGGGCTGATCTAATCTGCAGGTAAGATAAGGGTCCATCCTTATCTCTTAAAGGGAATTCAGATCCAAATATTGTTTGGATTAGCAACTCCTAATGGGATTAAGAGCTGATCCCATTAAGGTTATAAAAGAAGGAAGGGGCGGTAGCCTTTAGAAGATCACATTCTCACCTACAAAGAAGAGATTATAGAAGAGAGAAAACAACTTCCAGTAAGACTGCGCTGATTTCTCCCTGCCGCTTCCTTCCTACCGCCGCCGCCATTTCCAGTGCATCTCCACGATAGTAGAAGTGATCAAGATTGGATCTTGATATCAGTCCTTTGTGAAAGGGTTGATTGGAAGTCATGCTCATGTGCAGTCCAACTGATTCTTGTGAAGGATCTGGCTCTTTGGAAGAACACTGTTGATTCTGCTCCATCCTACATTGTGCCATCTTCAGTGGGAGCAGTCTTTGGTTCCTACCTTAGGCATGAACAACTCCAATGGGAGATATTAATTCTCCATATCAAGTATATCCCTCCCTTGCTTCTGTTTTCATATCTGGTTTGATTTAGGGTTCAAGATTGATCATTGAAAATGCAAATTTTCTAAAACAGGGAATGTGATTCCCAGATGAGGGGAGAGGAAATTTTTGAAATTTTACCCAACCTACCTACAGGGTTCGGCCATCCATATGATGGATCTCTCATCCCTTCAAATGGCTATAACCAATTTATTCATAAACATATGAATTTATCCTTGCATCGTCGATCAATGATAAGAATCAAGGCTGAACTTGTCCCTTCAACCAGAAGCTACCTCCCATCGATTTAATCCTTGCTTTATTTTATTTTATTTTATTTTCCTTGCTTTTATAACAACCCCTCTATTTTCTTTTCTCTTGTAAATAAATCCACCCAATCCTTGTGGAGACAATCTTGCTCATCACTATCTACAAAAATATTTAATTTGAGCAGGAACATTTATCTTTGGTTGGATTCGACACCCACCAAATTTTGGCGCCGCTGCCGGGGATTGGTGTCCTAAGTAGATTTATTCCCTTTTTTCTTGGTTTATGCCTCGCTCTTCTCATGTAGGTGAACTCCAATATGATCCCTAGATCGAAAACACAGTTCGCCATTTATAAAAGGAAGCCAAGCAACGTCGCAACCAATCGGCATCACTCCCATCTCCCGAGGTGAAGTCGGCTGCAGAACCCATCAAGCCATCTAGCAACTCTGAAGAACAAGTCATGGCCAACATTGACGAAAGAACTCTTAGAGAGCTAGCTGCGCTGGATCTGAATCAACAACCACTCTGCATCGAATATACAGATCTAACGGTACCTTTTGAATTGAAATCCGGTCTTATCCACTTACTTCCTACTTTCCGTGGACTTTCAGGGAAGTTCCCCTTATCTCTATATTGCTAAATTGTTATTTCTTTCTGACAATGCATAAATTAAGTGTGGGGGAGGGAGTATAGGATCTGATAATTGATTTTTATTTCAGTTAAAAAATCAACTCTTTTGTAATTAATACAAACAGTGTTCTAGGAAGATTCTTGTGGAATGAGTAAAGAAATATGATCAGGGAGCACACCATTCATCTGAAGCCATCCCTTTTAAGCTAGCTCAAAATTCAGGTATAAGTAAATGGGGTAAATATTTTACCATTACTCCAAATTGGTAGGATGGAGCATAAGATGCACCTACCAGCAAAGAAAATCAATAGTAGTATGGAGCATAAAATGCACCAACTAAACCAACAATCCGAAAGTAGGATAGAGCATAAAATGCACCTACTATTCAAGCAATTCTAACAGTAGGATGGAGCATAAAATGCACCTACTGGCCAAGTATTCCTAAAAGTGAGATGGAACATAAAATGCACTCACTTTCACCAAGAAGAGAAAAAAGAGAGAGTGAAGATAAAATTGTTTTCCCTAGTTTACTACTTGATTTATAGTAGCAAAAATTGAATTGGTAGATAGATGAGTCGTGTATGACTTGGTCACGTTGAATCAATGGTTTGCAATAGTTAACCTAGAAATATTTGTGGAAAAAGAAGAAGGAAAGTTGAGTTTAAAGTTTGGTAGGAAGATTTGTTTATTTTGCTTGAATTTTGTCGTGCCCGAGGACAGGCAAGGTCTAAGTGTGGGGGGATTTGATAAAAATGAAAACTATCATATCTTTATACCTTAATATTCAGTCTTTTATACTTTTTTAGTGCCTAATTGGATTCACTATTCTTATATTTCGATTTAGGGCACGAAAGGAGGCGTTGGGTGAAAAACAATGCTAATCGGGTAATTTTGCATAGTTTCGGCACCGCGTGGTAATTTGGGCATAACTCTCCTATCCGGACTTCGATTGATATGATTCAAGATGCACTGGAAAGACAAAGAAAATCACTACAACTTTCATGTTTTTAGTTTTGATAGATTCGGACAGAACCAAGGTCAAAATTGGGCCCAGATTCTCCGCAAATTCGTAGAGAAGCCCAATTTGCAGAGAGCCCCAAATTGCCGCAAAGCCCAATTCGCAGAGAAGCCCTAGTTGAAGACCAACCCAATTCAGCATGCAATAGTAGGGCCTACTCATCATTCCTAATAGAATTCGGCTAAGAGTCTTAATCAGATCTGAATTTTTTTGTAATCTTAAAGAAAGAAAAAAGTTAAAGTCCAACTTAGTTAAGAGTTTCTATTTAGAGATAAGGATAAGATTAGATCTGAATTAAGCCTTACCCCATTACGAGATAAGACTTTTTATTTTTGAGAAGGAACTCCTAAGAGGTGTTGGAAACAGCCCCTCCCCCAAAGGCTATATAAAGGGGGTTCGACTAGCACTCAAGGCACTCAATCTTGGAGACAAGAGGTTCAGCAAGCAAGGGAGGAAGAAAGCAGAATACGCCCCCCTCATCTGAAAGCTGCGATTTCTACATGAACTATGTGTAAACTTTTATTTTCTGGTTGAAGGTTAGGGAAGCTTGATTCTATAAACATTGTGAGATCTAATTGATTTTTTTTTTCAGTTCATAGTTGATGGTTATTCATATGTTTTCTGTGATTTCATGAGGATTATTATTATTGATTAAGCAAAATGGATCCCTTGCTCATTCAATGAGAATAATCTATAGCCGATTGAACCTCCAATTTTGTATATGATTGGTAGGTTTAATCATGGTGGCAAATAACATAAATTGATTATGGAGAAGTTTTTGATTTATGTTAGGAGGACATATGATTTGGTTTAAATGGTCCGACCTTATGAGATCGCTGACCAGAATTGGGTCTCTCCCCTCTTAATGCTATTAATAGATTAAATCCTAAGAGCTTATTTAGGACTGTCTAATAATAAGAGAAACAATCAAAGAGCTTGTTTTGGTTGCTGAGAAATACGAGTAGAGGCTGGCTGTTAGAGCTTGTTAGTAGCTATAACCAATTTATTCATAAACATATGAATTTATCCTTGCATCGATGATCAATGATAAAAATCAAGGCTGAATTTGTCCCTTCAACCAGAAGTTGTCTCCCATCGATTTAATCCTTGCTTTATTTCATTTTATTTTATTTTCCTTGCTTTTATAACATCCCCTCTATTTTCTTTTCTCTTGGAAAAATATCCACCCAATCCCTGTTGGGACGACATTGCTGATCACTATCTACAAAAATATTTAATATGAGCAGGATATTTATCTTTGGTTGGATTCGACACCCACCAAATTTTGGCGCCATTGCCAGGGATTAGTGTACTAAGTATATTTATTCCCTTTTTGCTTGGTTTATGCCTCACTCTTCTAGTGTAGGTGAACTCCAATAGGATCCCGAGATCGAAAATACAGTTCACTGTTTAAGATAGGAAGCAAAGCAACGTCGCAACCAATCGGCATCACTCCCATCTCCCGGGGTGAAGTCGGCTGCAGAACCCGTCGAGCCATCTAACAACTCTGAAGAACAAGTCATGGCCAACATCGACAAAAGAACTCTTAGAGAGCTAGCTGCACCGAATCTGAATCAGCAACCACTCTGCATCGAATATACAGATCTAACGGTACCTTTTGAATTGAAATCTGGTCTTATCCACTTACTTCCTACTTTCCGTGGACTTTCCAGGAAGTTCCCCTAATCTCTATATTGCTAAATTGCTATTTCTTTCTGATAGTGCATAAATTAAGTGTGGGGGGGGGGGAGTATAGGTTCTGATAATTGATTTTTATTTCAGTTAAAAAAAAAACTCAACTCTTTTGGAATCAATTGAAACAGTGTTCTGGGAAGATTCTTGTGAACTGAGTAAAGAAATATGATCATGTAGTACACCATTCATCTGAAGCCATCCCTTTTAAGCTAGTCCTAAATTCAGGTTTAGGTAAATGGGGTAAATATTTTACCATTACTACAAATTGGTAGGACAGAGCATAAGATGACCTACCAGCCAAGAAAATCAATAGTAGGATGGAGCATAAAATGCACCTACTAAACCACCAATTTGAAAGTAGGATGGAGCATAAAATGCACCTACTAGTCAAGCAATTCTAACAGTAGGATGGAGCATAAAATGCACGTACTAGCCAAGTATTCCTGAAAGTGAAATGGAGCATAAAATGCACCCACTTTCACCAAGAAGAGAAAAAAGAGAGAGTGAAGATAAAAATGTTTTCCCTAGTTTACAACATAATTTGTAGTAGCAAAAATTGAATTGGTTGATAGATGAGTCATTATGACTTGGTCACGTTGAATCGACGGTTTGCAATAGTTAACCTAGAATATTTGGGGAAAAAGAAGAATGAAAGTTGAGTTTAAAGTTTGATAGGAAGTTTTGTTTATTTTGCTTGAATTTTGTCTTGCCCGAGTACGGGCAAGGTCTAAGTGTGGGGGGATTTGATGAGAATGAAAATTATCATATCTTTATACCTTAATGTTCAGTCTTATATACTTATTTAGTGACTAATTGGACTCACTATTCTTATATTTCAATTTAGGGCACGAAAAAGGCGTTAGGTGAAAAACAAGGCTAATCGAGTAATTTTGCATAGTTTCGGCGCCGTGTGGTAATTTGGGCATAACTCTTCCATCCGGACTTTGATTGAGATGATTCAAGATGCACTGGAAAGATAACGAAAATATATACAACTTTCATGTTTTGAGTTTAGATATATTCGGAATGAATCAAGGTCAGAATCAGGCACGAAATATCTACAAATTCGTAGAGAGGCCCAGATTGCAGCAAAGCCCAATTCGCAGATAAGCCCCAGTTCGCTGGAGAAGATCAGCCCAATTCAGCATGCAATAGTAGGGCCCATTCATCATTCCTAATAGAATTCGGCTAAGAGTCTTAATCAGATCTGATTTTTATTGTAATCTTAAGAAAAGAAAAGAGTTAGAGTCCAACTTAGTTAACAGTTTCTATTTAGAGATAAGGATAAGATTAGATCTGAATTAAGCCTTATCCCATTACAAGATAAGACTTTCTATTTTTGAGAAGGAACTCTTAACAGGTGATGGAAACAGCCCCTCCCCCTAAGGCTATATAAAGTGGGTTCGACTAGCACCCAAGGCACTCAATCTTGGAGACAAGAGTTCAGCAAGCAAGGGAGGAAGAAAGCAGAATACGCCCCCCTCATCTGGAAGCTGCGATTTCTACATGAAGTGTGTGTAGGCTTTTATTTTCTGGTTGAAGGTTAGAGAAGCTTGATTTTATAAACATTGTGAGATCGAATTGATTTTTATTTCAGTTCATTGTTTATGGTTATTCATATGTTTGTTGCGATTTCCTGTGAGGATTATTTTTATTGATTAAGCAAAAACGATCCCTTGCTCATTCAATGAGAATAATCTATGGCCGATTGAACCTCCAATTTCATATATGATTGGTAGGTTTAATCATGGTGGCAACTAACATAAATTGATTCTGGACAAGTTTTTGATTTATGTTGGGAGGATATATGATCTGGTTTAAACGGTCCGAGCTTGTGAGATCGCTGACCAGAATTGGGTCTCTCCCCTCTTAATGCTATTAATAGATTAAATCCTAAGAGCTTGTTTAGGACTGTCTATTAATAAGAGAAGCAATCAAAGTGCTTGTTTTAGTTGTCGAGAAATATGAGTAGAGGCTAGCTGTTAGAGCTTGTTAATGGCTATAACCAATTTATACATAAACATATAAATTTATCCTTGCATCGATGATCAAAGATAAGAATCAAGGCTGAACTTGTCCCTTCAACCAGAAGCTATCTCCCATCGATTTAATCCTTGCTTTATTTTATTTTATTTTATTTTATTTTCCTTGCTTTTATAACAACCCCTCTATTTTCTTTTATCTTGGAAAAAATCCACCCAATCCCTATGGAGACGGCAATGCTCATCACTATCTACAAAAATATTTAATTTGAGCAGGACATTTATCTTTGGTTGGATTCGACACCCACCAAATTTTTGCGCCGCTGCCCGGGATTGGTGTCCTAAGTAGATTTATTCCCTTTTTTCTTGGTTTATGCCTCTCTCTTCTCGTGTAGGTGAACTCCAGTACGATCCCGAGATCGAAAACACAGTTCATCGTTTAAGAAAGGAAGCCAAGAAACGTCGCAACCAATCGGCATCATTCCCATCTCCCGGGGTGAAGTCGGCTACAGAACCCGTCGAGCCATCTAACAACTTTGAAGAACAAGTCATGGCCAACATCGACGAAAGAACTCTTAGAGAGCTAGCTGCACCGGATCTGAATCAGCAACCACTCCGCATCGAATATACAGATCTAACGATACCTTTTGAATTGAAATCCGGTCTTATCCACTTACTTCCTACTTTCTGTGTACTTTTAGGGAAGTTCCCCTTATCTCTATATTGCTAAATTGCTATTTCTTTCTGACAATGCATAATAAAAAAAAAAAAAACTGACCAGGGAGCACACAATTCATCAAAAGCCATCCCTTTTAAACTAGTCCTAAATTCAGGTTTAAGTAAATGGGGTAAATATTTTACCATTACTACAAATTGGTAGGACGGAGCATAAGATGCACCTACAAGCCAAGAAAATCAATAGTAGGATGGAGCATAAAATGCACCTACTAAACCAGCAATCCGGAAGTAGGATGGAGCATAAAATGCACCTACTATTTAAGAAATTCTAACAGTAGGATAGAGCATAAAATGCACCTACTGGCCAAGTATCCTAAAAGTGAGATGGAGCATAAAATACACTCACTTTCACCAAGAAAAGAAAAAAGAAAGAGTGAAGATAAAAATATTTTCCCTAGTTTACTACTTGATTTGTAGTAGCAAAAATTGAATAGGTTGATAGATGAATCGTGTATGACTTGGTCGCGTTGAATAGGTTCATTGTTTATGGTTATTCATATGTTTTCTGTGATTTCCTGTGAGGATTACTTTTATTGATTAAGCAAGAATGATTCCTTGTTCATTCAATGAGAATAATCTATGGCCCATTGAACCTCCAACTTCGTATAGGATTGGTAGGTTTAATCATGGTGGCAACTAACATAGATTGATTATGGACAAGTTTTTGATTTATGTTAGGAGGACATATGATTTGGTTTAAATGGTCCGAGCTTGTGAGATCACTGACCAGAATTGGGTCTCTCCCCTCTTAATGCTATTAGTAGATTAAATCCTAAGAGCTTGTTTAGGATTGTCTATTAATAAGAGAAGCAATCAAAGAGCTTGTTTTGGTTGCCGAGAAATACGAGTAGAGGCTGGTTGTTAGAGCTTGTTAATGGCTATAACCAATTTATTCATAAATATATGAATTTATCCTTGCTTTTATAACAACCCCTCTATTTTCTTTTATCTTGGAAATAAATCCACCCAATCCCTGTGGAGACGACCTTGCTCATCACTATCTACAAAAATTTTTAATTTGAGCAGGAACATTTATCTTTGGTTGGATTCGACACCCACCAAATTTTGGCGCCGCTGCCGGGGATTGGTGTCCTAAGTAGATTTATTCCCTTTTTGCTTGGTTTATGCCTCGCTCTTCTCGTGTTGGTGAACTCCAGTACGATCCCGAGATCGAAAACATTTTTTATCATTTAGGAAAGGAAGCTAAGCAATGTTGCAACCAATCGGCATCACTCCCATCTCCCGGGGTGAAGTCGTCTGCAGAACCCGTCGAGCCATCTAACAACTCTGAAGAACAAGTCATGGCCAAAATCGACGAAATAACTCTTAGAGAGCTTGCTGCCCCAAATCTGAATCAGCAACCACTCCGCATCGAATATACAGATCTAACGGTACCTTTTGAATTCAAATCCGGTCTTATCCACTTACTTCCTTCTTTCTGTGGATTTTCAGGGAAGTTCCCCTTATCTCTATATTGCTAAATTGCTATTTCTTTCTGACAATGCATAAATTAAGTGTGGGGGGGAGTATAGGATCTGATAATTGATTTTTATTTCAATTTTTTTTAAAAAAGAAAACTCAACTCTTTTGAAATCAATTGAAACAGTGTTCTGGGAAGATTCTTGTGAACTGAGTAAAAAAATATGATCAGGGAGTACACCATTCATCTGAAGCCATCCCTTTTAAGCTAGCCTAAATTCAGGTTTAAGTAAATGGGGTAAATATTTTACCATTACTACAAATTGGTAGGACGGAGCATAAGATGCACCTACCAGCCAAGAAAATCAATAGTAGGATGGAGCATAAAATGCACCCACTAAACCAGCAATCTGAAAGTAGGATGGAGCATAAAATGCACCTACTATTCAAGCAATTCTAACAGTAGGGTGGAGCATAAAATGTACCTACTGGCCAAGTATTCCTAAAAGTGAGATGGAGCAAAAAATGCACTCACTTTCACCAAGAAGAGAAAAAAGAGAGAGTAAAGATAAAAATGTTTTCCCTAGATTAGTACTTGATTTGTAGTAGCAAAAATTGAATTGGTTGATAGATGAGTCGTGTATGACTTGGTCGCGTTGAATCGACGGTTTGCAATATTTAACCTAGAATATTTGTCGAAAAAGAAGAAGGAAAGTTGAGATTAAAGTTTGGTAAGAAGGTTTCTTTATTTTGCTTGAATTTTGTCTTGCCCGAGGACGGGCAAGGTCTAAGTGTGGGGGGATTTTATGAGAATGAAAATTATCATATATTTATCCCTTAATATTCAGTCTTTTATACTTATTTAGTGCCTAATTGGACTCACTATTCTTATATTTCGATTTAGGGCACGAAAGGAGGCGTTAGGTGAACAACAAGGTTAATCGGGTAATTTTGCACAGTTTCGGTGCCGTGTGGTAATTTGGGCATAACTCTCTCATCTGGACTCCGATTGAGATGATTCAAGATGCACTGGAAATAGAAGGAAAATCTATACAACTTTCATGTTTTGAGTTTTGATAGATTTGGAATGAATCGAGGTGTTTGTAAGTTGTGATTTCTACAAGCACTCGAGGCACTCAATCTTGGAGAAAAGAGTTCAGCAAGCAAGGGAGGAAGAAAGCAGAATACGCCCCCCTCATCTGGAAGCTGTGATATCTACATGAAGTGTGTGTAAGCTTTTATTTTCTGGTTGAAGCTTAGGGAAGCTTGATTCTATAAACATTGTCAGATCTAATTGATTTTTATTTCAGTTCATTGTTTATGGTTATTCATATGTTTTCTGCAATTTCTTGTGAGGATTATTTTTATTGATTATGATAGAAGGATCCCTTGCTCATTCAATGAGAATAATCTATGGACGATTGAACCTCCTATTTCGTATATGATTGGTAGGTTTAATCATGGTGTCGACTAACACAAATTGATTATGGACAAGTTTTCGATTTATGTTAGGACATATGATATGGTTTAAACGGTCTGAGCTTGTGATATCGCTGACCAGAATTGGGTTTCTCCCCTCTTAATGCTATTAATAGATTAAATCCTAAGAGCTTGTTTAGGATTGTCTATTAATTAGAGAAGCAATCAAAGAGCTTGTTTTGGTTGCCGAGAAATACGAGTTGAGGCTGGCTGTTAGAGCTTGTTAATGGCTATAACCAATTTATTCATAAACATATGAATTTATCCTTGCATTGATGATCAATGATAAGAATCAAGGCTGAACTTGTCCCTTGAATCAAAAGGTATCTCCCATCGATTTAATATTTGCTTTATTTTATTTTATTTTATTTTCCTTGCTTTTATAACAACCCCTCTATTTTCTTTTATCTTGGAAATAAATCTACCCAATCCCTGTGGAGACGACCTTGCTCATCACTATCTACAAAAATATTTAATTTGAGTAGGACATTTATCTTTGGTTGGATCCGACACCCACCAGATAGACCACCTCGTCAATGCCACTGCATGGTACGAGCTACTTAGCTTTATGGATGCCTTCTCTGGATACAATCAAACAAAGATGCACCCTAAGGACGAGGATAAGACCCCGTTCATCATTGAGCACAACACGTACTACTACAAAGTGATGCTATTCAGCCTCAAGAATGCGGGGGCCACCTACCAACGCCTTGTCAACAAGGTGTTCAAGAACCAAATGGGAAGGAATGTCAAAGCCTATGTAGATGACAAGGTAGTGAAGAGCCTGAAAGATGAAGCCCACACCTTGGACCTGGCCAAGACTTTTGACACTATGTGCAGGTTCAACATGAAACTTAACCCAAGCAAATGTGCCTTCGGCGTCACTTTGAGAAAATTCTTGGGCTTCGTCGTCACCCAAAGAGGCATTGAAGCCAACCTGGATAAGATACAAGCCATACTGGACATGGCACCTCATCGGTTGGTGAAGGAGACCCAGAGGCTCGCTGGAAGAATAGTTGCTCTCAACCGCTTCATGTCGATGTCGGCTGACCGCTGCCTTCCTTTCTTCCATGCCATCAAAAAGATGAAAGATTTCCAATGGACGAAGGAATGCCAGCGCGCCTTTGATGAACTAAAACTATACATTGCCTTACCTCCCCTCCTCGCCCGGCCGGCCTCAGGGGAAACCCTATACTTATACTTGTCAGCGGGGGACGAGGCCATCAGCTCGGTCCTGATAAAAGATGACGGAGTCCAGAGACCAGTATACTATGTCAGCAAGGTCCTCTGTGATGACGAAACCAGGTACCCCAAAGTGGAAAAGTTAGCCTTCGCCATCGTCACACCATTGTGGTTTTGACAAACCAACCCCTTAAGATCGTCCTCACTAGGCCCGGGACCTCAGGATGCCTTCTTAAGTGGGCAATCGAGCTGTCTAAGTTTGACATCCACTACCAACCGAGGCCCACAATCAAAGAGCAAGCCTTAGCTGATTTTGTAACGGAGTGCACCTTCAATAGACCCCTCGGTCAACCCCTCAAAGATGAGCCAGAAGAGGCGAGTCCAGCCGAGGAAGCCCATCCAGCATGGAGACTCTTTGTCGATGGAACGCCAAAGGAAGCGGAGCGGGCCTCATCCTCCTCACCCCCGATGATGCTATCATAGGATACACACTGATATTCGACTTCCCAACATCCAACAATGAAGCCGAGTATGAGGCCTTTCTCGTAGGGTTACAGCTCGCCAGGGACCTCGGTTCCAAGCATATTGAAGTCTTCAACGATTCGCAACTAGTGGTGAACCATGTCAACAGAGAGTACAAGGCCAGAGAGCAAAGCATGGCCAAGTTCCTCGTCAAAGTTCAAGAACTTGCCCGCCACTTCCAACGCTTCTCCCTGCAACAAGTCTCGCGAGCTGAGAACACAAGAGCCAACGCCCTCTCTAATCTGGCAAGTACCTCGGATGATGTCCTCGGTCGCACTGTTCCCGTGGAGAAACTACCTTGGCCCCTATAGAAGAAGCCCAAGTACTCCCGCTAGAGGCCGAGCCTTCTTGGATGGACCCCATCATCGACTTCCTACTTACAAGATGACTGCCCGATGATAGGAACGAAGCTAGACGACTTTAACGTCAGGCAACACACTACACCTTGTTGGAGGGAAAGTTGAATAGGAGATCCTTCACTCTACCTTACCTCCGATGCCTCCATCAGGAGGAGGGCGAGTATGTGCTCCAAGAAATTCATGAAGGCATTTGCGGTAACCACCTCGGCGGCCGAGCCCTAGGCCAAAAAACACTAAGGCAGGGGTACTTTTGGCTGACCCTTCACAAAGACGCAGCCGAGCTGGTACAGAAATGTGACCAATGCCAGAGACATGCTAACTTGTGCCATTAGCTAGCCACCACCCTCTTAGCTCTTAGCAGCCCCTGGCCCTTGGCAAAGTGGGGGATGGACCTTGGCCCCTTTCCTCAATCCACGAGGTGTAGGAAATACCTCGTTGTCGTTGTAGACTACTTCACCAAGTGGGTAGAAGCCAAACCCCTGGCTACCATTACAGCTCAAGTAGTTCAGAGCTTTTTCTGGAAAAACATCATTTACCGCTTCGGCCTCCCCCACATGTTAGTTATCGACAACGGGAAGCAATTTGACGATGCCAAGTTCTAGGCGTGGTGTGCCTCCCTCGATATCAAGCAGCAATACAACTCGATGGGCTATCCCCAAACAAATGGCCTTGCCGAGGTCACCAACAAGAAAATCTTGGATGGACTGAAGACTAGACTAGACCGAGTTAAAGGCTTATGGGCTGATGAGCTAAACAGTGTCCTTTGGGCATACCGAACCACACCTTGGATGGCCACGGGAGAGACCCCGTTCGACCTGACCTGTGGTACGGAAGCAGTCATCCCAGCAGAGATTGGCTAGCCGATGCTCCAAATTGAAGCATATAGCAAAGCACTTAGAGCAAACCTGGATCTGCTGGAAGAAGCCTGGGAGCAGGCACAGATCAATGTGGCTGCTTACCAGCAATGAGTGGCCCATTACTACAACTCCAAGGTGAAAGAAATGCAATACCAAGAGGGATACCTCATCCTTAGGAAGGTCATGGTCCCCTAACCTGGAGTAAGAAAGTTGGGCCCCAACTAGGAAGGCCCCTACAAAATCAAGCAAGTCGTCAGCCCCAACACCTTTCGCTTGGAAAATTTAGATGGAAGACTCGTCCCTCGAACGTGGAACTCGGAGAACCTCCGGATGTACTATAGATGAATGTAATTTTTTTGATGAAGTAATGAATGATTGAAAGCAAAGTTCCTCTTCGGCTCAAAGCTTAGCGCTTGTTCTCACTAAGTCTCTAAGACCCCTCGGCTTCGCGATTGGCCGAGGCACATAGCCTCTCTCGAGGACTTTACGCTTGTGCCGGACCGTCGCCAGGGCATATTACCAATGGCGAACTCCCTAACACCCCGCCTAGCCAAAATTACCCAGGACGGTCGAGGCCTCACAAGCCTCACGGCCCGCTGAGGAGGCCGATGGCTTCTTGGTCCCATACACTTAGCACAATCAACTAAAGGTGGCAACCCTGACATGCTCGACGGTTCGCTTCGGCATGAGACCCCAACCTCCTCAGAGTGTCACCTCGGCTTCGTCGACGTAACCGCTTGGAGAGGAACCAGGCGGGCCTCGGATCCTCCACCACAGCTCGACAAGCCACTTCGGCCTTGCCTAAACAATCATGGGAGAAAGGGAGCCAGGCGAGCTTCGGCTCTGCTTCGGCCTCTCCCCCGCATTTCAGTAGGCCACCTCGGCCTTGCCTAAGTGAACACTTATAAGGAATTTGGCCAGGTAAGCAGCACTTTGGTCACGCAGCTCTACCTCAGCCTTTCCCTCCTAACAACCTAAGGTCTGCGTATAGCGAGCCAATACGAGCTACTTTTTGTGTGTGCACTGTGGTCTCATCGTTGGGAGGGGCAGAGACTCCTCGGAAAAAAAAAAAGAGAGAAGAGAAGAAAGAAAAGAACACATTGCACAAAAACAAAAAGAAGCATAGTATGCAAAAGAATGCTTGCTTTTGTCATTACACTTTGTTAAATTCTTAAGAATTTACAAAAAGTTTGGCGGCCCCTCAAGCCGATCACATGTACATCAAAGCAGAAATAAAAAAGAAAAAGGAAGAAAACCCCATTAAGCATCTCCACCTGCCAGAGGAGGGGCCCCGTTAGCCTCCTCGGGAGTATCCGAAATCACATTCAGCGACTCAACGTCGAAGTTAGGCAACATCTCCTTGAGGACCTTCTTGGTGTCCTTGATCCCGTCCAAGTACATCCCAGATGCATAGTCGGTGAGCTCCTCCACCCGCTTCTTTGCCTCCTCAGTTGCCTTCTTCTTAGCCTCAGCTGCCCGCCTTAGCACCTCAGCAATCTTTGCTTCATCTTCGACCACCTGCCTCAGCCTCCACCGCTCACTTCTCGGCCACGGCAATGCACCCCTCGGCATGGACCGCCCGCCATTGAGTCTCGAAGAGGATGCTAGCAAGAAGGACCCCCTCTTCTTTCTCCTTGGAGAAGTTCTCCTCCGCCTCCTTTAGCTTCACCTCATTACGTTGCCGAACGTATTGCTTGTCCAAGAAGCCCTTCTTGTACTTCTGGAGCTTCTCATCGGTAGTGGCAGCAGCTTTCTGGAGCTTCTCCTTCTCCCTGTCAACACTTGCTTCTCCTTCTCAAGTCTCTCCAGATGGGCCAAGTTGAGGTTCATCCTGTCGCCCAACCCGACGAAGTGAAGGCAGGCCTGCAACCCCTCATTGTAGCCCCTCATCGGCCAAGTGTTGTAGCCCCTCGTCGTAGACTGCTCACGGCGAGCTATTCATCATTTGGAAGTGATCCCTCGTGAGAATCACCCCACTCACCAGGGCCTGACCGAGCCCTTCTTCTGTGATTGAGTCCTCCTCACGGACCGACCACCGGGGGCGGAAGACCTTATATGAAAGGTTGGCCCCTCTGGTGGGCTCTTGCGTAGAGGTGGGGGCAGATGAGGGCCCCATGTGGTGTTCCTTGGTGGGAGGCTCCTTTGTCACAGCGTCCTTGACAGGGTGCTCACTTAGGGCCACCTTCTTCGGCAGCTATCCTCGAAGGGCCTCCTCATCAAGCCTCTTCTTACCCACCTCAGCCCCCATGGCGGGCTCCTTTGCGGCTTCCTTCAGCTTCGGAGCCCCCTCAGTCCACCCCTTTGCTTGGGCGGGAACCTATGTAGATGTCCCCTTAGTTGGGACCTGCAGAACCGTCGTCCCCTTAGCCGCGACCTGCAAAGCTGTCCCCTTTGTAGGGACCTTTGGAACCACCCACTTGGTGGCGACCTACTGTGAAGATGCCCCTTTGAGGGGGGAAGGTGCCCGCTCATCCCTCGTAGGCGTGCCCTCGGCGGGCCTCTGTGGCGTCTGTGTGCCCTCCTTCTGGTTCGCTCGCCCCTTCTACATGGCGTGAGCATGCTCTATCATCATCTTCTTCGTATCCATCGGCACCTCTATAAGCAAAAAAAGTGGATAAGTATAACAGAATGAGGACGAGGAAAACGTGTTAAGAAACTGTAGGATTTCTCCTACCGAGGGGGGCAGGGCTGAGCCCCGCAAACACTAACGAAACCTCCTCCTCCACCAATGGCTTGGCTCGGATTGTCCCCATCACGAGCAGGTGGGCTACGTTAGTGGCCTCCTCGTCCCGGAGCGGAGGTGGACACCTATCAACCACTACGCTAGCCTCTCCCCAACTTGACTTAAACCTCCAGCCTTCGGGGCAAGAGACATAGAAGAACTTGTCCTTCCTGCCATGGACGGACGAAGGGTTATGCACGAGTTTTCCCCTCTGATGATGGAAGTAATACATGTTGGCCACGGAAGCATGCTTCCTCAGCATGAACATGGTGCGGAACTTCTTTGAGGTCAATCCACATCCCGAAGCCAGGCCCACACCAGCATAGCTACCATGGTCCTAAGGGCATTGGGGATGAGCTGGCTGATAGTGAGGCCATACCACTCCAGCAACTCAGAGATCAAAGGATGAAGGGGAAAACTAAGGCCCGACTCCAAAAAATGTTGGTATACGCAGATTTACCCCTCGTCGGGGGTCCACGACCGCTTGCCAACGCCAAGAACCCTAAGTGTGTAGGACAGAGTGAAGGGGTTCAAAGTAAGCAGAAAGTTGAGTGAAGGGGAAGTGACACTTTTCTTGGGAACGACTGCAAGTGTTGCAGCTGCGGCAATTGGAACCGTAGAACTAATTTTTAGAGAAGGAATTATTGTACTTAAAGATTGTCTTTATGTACAGAACTTAAGAAGAAATTTGATTTATGTTTCTAAACTGTGTGCTGATGGATATACTGTTTACTTTAGTAATATGATTACTGTTAAACGAAATAATAAATTCATCACATGCGGGGAACTAGAGAACGGTCTCTATGTTCTACATCCTTCTCTAGAAGCTAACTTAACTGAAACTACGTCGGTCAAAATCCCCAAGAAAAGGACTCGTGATATAGTCAGTCCCACGTGCATGTGGCATTACCGACTTGGCCATATCGGTATTGACCGAATCACAAGGCTGGTAAAGGATGGTCCTTTGGATTTTCTAACCGTAGAAGATCATCCCACTTGTGAACCTTGCCTCTGAGGCAAGATGAAAAAATGGCCATTTAACGGTAAGCCTGAAAGATGTACAGGCACACTTGACCTTATACATACTGATGTATGTGGTCCCCTGAGTGTCAGGACTCGTAACCAACACGTGTACTTCATCACTTTCACCGATGATTTTTCATGATATGGTTACGTGTACCTGATGAGACAGAAGTCCAAATCCTTTGAAAAGTTCAAGGAGTTCAGACAAGAAGTTGAGAAACAGTTAGGGAGAGAAATTAAGGCCCTTCGATTGGATCGAGGTGGCGAGTATCTCTCTAACGAATTCAGGGACTACTTGAAGGCCAACGGGATACTATCACAGTTGGCTCCTCCTACAACACCGCAGCTCAACGGTGTTTCAGAGAGGAGGAATAGGACCTTGTTGGACATGGTTCGGTCACTTCTCATACACTCGGAATTACCCACATCCTTTTGGGGATATGCATTAGAGATTGCTATCTACGTGGGGAATCGGGTTCCAACCAAATTGGTTCCGAAAGCTCCATACGAACTTTGGACCGAAAAGAAACCAAGTGTCAGACACTTGAAGATTTGGGGTTGTCCTGTGCACATTAAAAGAACTAGCGCGGACAAGTTGGAATTAAAGACCAAACGTTGCCTATTTGTAGGCTACCCAAAGGATTCAGTGGGTTATCTTTTCTATGACCCAAGTGAGCAGAAAGTGTTCTGCAGTCGAAATGCCCAGTTCTTAGATACTGATTACATCCTGGACACCCATCGTCAGGAAATAGTTCTTGATGAGGAGAGCTCATGAACAGTGGGAGATGTCCCACAAGTTTTAGGTAGTGACCAACCTAGAAAATCCACCCGGGTATCTAGGCCACCAGTCCGTTATGGTTATGACCAAGATAGTTACCTAGTGGAAGCCTTAACTAGTGAGGAGGATCCCGTGACTTACACGGAAGCTATGTTGGACATAGATTCCCAGAAGTGGGTGGAGGCCATGAGAGATGAGATGGACTCGATTGAGGCCAATGAAGTCTGGACTCTAGTAGATCCGCCCTCTGGGGTAAAAGCAATTGATTGCAAATGGATCTATAAGAGGAAGAAGGGCCCCGATGGCAAGATTGAGACCTACAAAGCTCGTTCGATGGTGAAACGGTATACTCAGAAAGAAGGCATCGACTATGAGGAAACCTTTTCGCCCGTGGCTATGCTTAAATCCATTAGGATCCTGCTAGCTGTAGAAGCATACCATGACTATGAGATTTGGCAAATGGATATCAAAACCGCATTCCTGAATGGAGATCTTAGTGAAGATATCAACATGCAGCATCCGCAAGGCTTCATTGCTATTGGTCAGGAACACATGGTATGTAAACTTAATAGATCCATATATGGACTTAAGCAGGCTTCTAGGAGTTGGAACATTCATTTTGACTCTACCGTCAATTCGTTTGACTTTGAGCAGAATCCGGATGAGCCCTGTGTTTACAGGAAGTCCAGCGGGGATAAGGTCACCTTTTTGGTATTGTATGTGGACGATATCCTACTCATTGAGAATGATGTAGGAATGTTTACTCCGGTCAAGGTGTGGCTTTCACAGCAATTCTCCATGAATGATCTTGGAGAAGCTTCCTATATGCTGGGTCTTCGACTCTATAGAGATAGATCGAAGTGGATAATTGGATTATCCCAGGCTGCTTACATTGACAAAATTGTCAAAAGGTACAACATGGAGAACTCGAAGAAAGGAAACGTTCCTTTCAGGCACGGAGTCACTCTCTCCAAGAAGATGTCTCCCAAGACTTTTGAGGAGATTGAAGGCATGAAAGACATTCCCTATGCCTCAGCCGTAGGGAGCATCATGTATGCCATGTTGTGCACTCGTCCTGACATTGCTCAGGTGGTGAGTGTCGTAAGCAGGTTCCAGGCCAACCTAGGGCAGGAGCATTGGACTGCTGTGAAGAACATACTCAAATACCTTCGAAGGACAAAAGAGTTTTGTTTGATATTCGACGGTAGTTCACAACAAATTCTGAGGTATACTGATGTCGATTTTCAGTCGGATCCAAATGATAGAAAGTCTATGTCTGGGTATGTTTTCACGATAGGACCGTGTGCTGTTTGCTGGAAAAGCAGCAAACAGGGGTCCACGGCAGACTCCACAACCGAAGCCGAGTACATGTTTTGTATGCCCTTAGCTCCAATCAGTTTTGATGTACTTTTGATATTTAATGTAAATAAATAAAGTACATGTTTGATTCATGTTGTGTGGTATGCTTCTGTGTAAGACCCTAAAACTGGACACTTAGTGAGACTTGTGTTAGTTCTAAATCTTCACAGCCGATGGATAAGTCTAGGGAGATTTATCCTGCCAAGGCTGACACTGGTGTGCTGCCAACTATTGGGGTGGCTTGTCTCAGCCGCCAGGGTGAGACCCAAGGCACACGCAGTGTAGGATTACTTTAACCCTTGAACCGGACCAGATTTCCAGTATTTCCGTGGACCTTGGAGATTGATGGGCAAAACTGGAAAGTTACACCTGACCCCGTGCTGCACTAGATATCGGATTGGGCTGTCTTTGATATGCCAATTAGTGAGATCCTTAGCGGGGGTCAAAACCTAGGTATGTTGGGACAATCTGAGAGTTCATCTGAGTGGGTGATCATAGTGATGGGATCAGCCCCTTTGTCGGACAAAGTAATAATCGGGGATGCACTCTCTCTGATGGAAACCAAACTGCCGGCAATTGATTTCAATCGTTGGAATTTTGTTTTGTAAAGTTTATATATATGATATATATTTATCTACGGTTTCAAAATGTTTGCAAATGGTTTTAATTCCCAAGATCCATGTGAGTAGAGAGTGTCGCATTGTTCCTTGTAGCCGAGGGAGAGGTCCTCTCTTATCGAGCAGTGCTTGATCATTATGGGTTGAGAGGTTGAGTGTAAGGCCAATTAGGGTAATACCTGATGGGCTAATCTTGCATCTGCCCACAGTCCCTGGGTTTTTATAAGATGGCTTGGCCCAGGGACCACTTAGTGTAAGTGTTGGGCCCATAGGGTCCATGTGATGGGCTCAAGGGGTTCACTGGGCTTTCCAGTGAATTCGGGTAGGCCTTGTAACAAAGGCTGGGCCAAACCCATGTGGCTGATGTGGAGATCAATGCTTGGGTCCCACGCCATACAAAGAAGCCCAACTGGGCAGCAATTTGGATGCTTATTGAGCATTAATTACTTATTGGGCCTAAAAGCCCATTTCGAACTGGGCTGATATGATCACCCACTTAAGGGGGCGAATCTGCAGATAGGATTAAGACTAACCTCCTGATGAAATCAGGAATGGGCTGATCTAATCTGCAGATATGATTAAGATTATCCCCTATCCAAATACAAATTTGGATTGGGATAACTCCTAATAGAATTAGGAGATTTCTTAATCACTAAGAAAGGAGGAAACCCTAATCAAGAATTTCAAGAATTCGACCTAGGGTTTTGCAGTTAACACTCTCTACAATCTGAGATAGGATCTCATCTTCCTTAAGCTGAAAACTGCATTCACGCCACTTTCTACCTTAGGGATCTCCTCCTGCCACCGCCACCTTGCTGCATAGTTCAAACTCCATTGAAGGGAGAATCAAGAAATTTGTTCTTGATATCAGTCTTTGCTGAAAGGCTGATTTGGTTCGGTGCTCTAAGCCTCCAACGAGTTCTTGTGAAGAGTTCAGTACGTGAGATGTACAATGTTGGTTCTGCCCCACCATCGCTGTGTCATCTTCAGCGGGAGCAGATCTAGGATCTTTCTTTGGGCGTGAACACCGACGTTGGGAGATTTTGATTCTTCGTATCAGGTATAACCCTTCCCCTGATCTTTGGTTCAGATTTGGTCTAGTTTGGTTCGAGTATATCCTTGAATATTTTGATTCTAAAATCAGGGAATGCGATTCCCAGTTGGAAGAAAGGTAGAAATTTTTTGAAATTCGCCCACCAATTCCTTAACCTTTTTGGTGTCCATACGATGGATCCTACCATTCCTTCACCGCTCCCCATCCAGGACGTGACATCTGTCACTCAACCTCGGGAGATGAAACGACGCTTGATTGACGCTTAGCTTCGAGGAGACAAAACGGCATCTGACAACTGCCGCCCAACCTTGAAAACATGAAATGACATCGGGTGACCCAACAGGTCCGCTCGCCGCAACCCGCCAATCCATGCGAACGGGTCAGGCGGGTGCATGAACCGGTTCACCCAATGGCGACCGTCTCCCACACGGAAGGAGCTCCCCACGTCAAACTCATACAAAGCGCGACCCCGTGCCGCACACAGCCCTAGACCATCACCGCATAAGTAGGAAGTATAGGGCCGGTTCCACCAAGCCCCCTTCACCTCGGGCTACCTAGCCAAAGCCGAGGCATCCATAGCTTCCCTTCTCCTCTACGAATTAATAGCCGAGCGGTTGCAGAAGCGAGACGAAGGCGACACCACTGTAGGGTACGCTCCACTAAGCAAGGGCCAAGGGCACCTACTGATATTGACACTCCCCTCAGCCAAAGCCGAGGCCTTACCCCCACCTCAGCCTCGGGAGTGGGGGGCAAAGGGTGTAGGTGCATTTGGCTAGCCAGTAAGGGGCTAACGCGTGTCCAACCAGAGGGCGCCAACCTAAGCGTACAATAAGGACACTCAGGGCTTAAGCGCAGACTGGACGGACCCAATCCAAGGGCGTCGCATGGCTCTGGAAGACGATCTTGCCAGGCCCTTGTATGGCCCATATCTTGACCATCCAGGCCCTCGTATGGCTCGTATCTGGACCATCCAAGACCAACTACTCCCAAGCGACTCTGGCTATAAATATGAAGCACCCCCCACAAGGTAAGGGGCTAGACTCTCTGAACTCCCTCTAGAATTTGAGTAACCTCTAAGCATTACTCCCTTTTGGAGAACATAAGTGCTATTTAAGTCCTCGTCTGGGCCCTTGGGCTCACCTTATGCTCATACTGACTTGATCGTCGGAGTCCATGCCTCAGGTACCCACTCGAGGCCTCTAACACCTCTGTCCTTGCAAGACCTCCTTTGGACCCCTCGCAATTCATACTCGGCATCAGTCTTCGGCTCCTACCGTACCCGAAGAGACATTCCACCTCAGACACTATCCTTGGCCTCGGCTTACCCCCCTTCAGACCTGATAAGTCCTCGGCCATCTTCACAGAAGCTCGGGAGTGAAATGACCTTATTGTCCTCGACCAATCTGAGCACCAACAGGCTGGTCATCTGGTTTCCACAAACTTGTCTATGTACTTCCACTATCACCCTATTGCTTTCTTCAGGACCCAAACATCTAGCTTGTACTCCATCTGCAATCTTGTCTATGTACTTCCATTATCATCTATTTAAGCGATGGAGATTTACAATTTTTGCACTATACCTTGTGTCTCTAGTCCTCTTCATTTATGTTGTTCAGATGTTCCATGAAAGGGGCTAACATTTCCGAGGTTCTTTTGTGGACTATTGATAAGCCTATATTTTTACATATTTTCATACCTCTAACTTTATGATTTTGGGTAATAATGTTTTTGGAATTAGCATGGTATTGCACTAATTATGATGAAATTGTCTTGCAAGATGAGGTGGAGCTTAATTGTGCAATTTTAAGGAGGAGTTTGACTTAATTGATCAAGATAATCATAGAGGAAGGACCATGCAATAATGATGCTCCATGATGTAGCCACGAAGGAGAGAATCCATTGAAATTGGATTTGATATGTATGCACACAAATCGGGAAATTTCCTGTTTTGATATAGTTCTCATAGTTTGGGCATAACTTTCTGCCTAGAACTCAGATTGAGGTGATTCGTCTAATTAAAGCTAAGGGATATGGCTACAACTCTTGTGTTTATCACTCAACCTAATTCCGCCGCCAACAAAGTGCAATTCAATCTTAAAGTTTCGGGTCTGGCAGTTGGCAGTGCAGAAGAGATAGGAATTTAACTGAGATAAAGACTAAGAGACCTAATTTGTGTTGAATTAGGAGTCTGCATTGAGAAGCAATTGAGGGGAGGCTGCACTATGAAAAGGACCATAGGCTCAAGGCAAAGAGGCACATCCTTAGAGAGAATTCAGTAGAGAAGAGAAGAGGAAGCAGTCTCAGCACATCAGAAGAGAAGAGGAAGCAATTTCAGCACGTCAGAGAAGGAAAGGAAGAATCTGAATTCAAGAGGGAGAAAGGCTTAGCTGCTGCACTTGTCTTCTACCTTCAAAGGCTAAAGTTTTCTTGTTGTTCTATTCATTCTTTATGTCTTCTTGCTATGTTTCCCTTTTAATTTTCTTGAGTATGTTGAATTTAATAATGTCTAGCTAAATTCTCTTAGCTAGGGTTTAGATGGATTTTGATCTTAAGATTATATAGTTACTTGCTTAATTCAATTCAAGACCCTCATGAGGAATTATTATTTCTATGCTTAATGCTTTAAAAGAATTGGCCAATCTTTTAATGATTTGATGATTCATGCATGACTGACCAAAGGATTGTTATGAATTAGATCCCTAGGCAATAAAAATCGCATGATAGACTATGATATCGAAAGATGATTAGCTCATGTGTGGGAATCAAGGAAGCTTAGTGAGTCAAATCCCCTTCTACGATTAGAGGTTTCCAAAGAAATAAATGCTTATTTTTCCTTTTGACAACCACTTAGAAATTTGATGGTAGAATTGGATTAATAAAGGGTTAATATGACTTGAGAAAGCTTATTAATTAATTTAGGGAAATCCACCATCACATGCAAATAACTTTAATATACCTTAGGGTAATTTCGGTCTTGAATTGGATTAAATAGGTAATTATGTAACCTTGATTTAATGAAATCTAAACCCTATCTATATTCATCCATCAATTCGGTTTTTATTAAGTTCTTGGATTTGCATTAATTCTTTTAGTTTTTTTTCTTCAATTGATTCACGAATTCAACTTAGGTTAGTTTAAAATTGATTTGGTACTGTGATCTAGTCTCTGTGGGATCGACACTTTTCTCATCATTATACGCACATTTGACTAAGGTACACTTGCATGAATTAACTGTTCATAAATTACACAACAACTATCATTGTTGATTTTGTCCCTTCAAACTATATCCGCAAAGCAAACTTATTCATTGCTTTATTTATGTGCTAGAAGGTGACGGATAAGTCCTGGTAGAGATGGTTTATCAAAGTCTTGTAAGATAAAAGTGTGATCTGCAGCATTGTGTGATATAGTTTGGCTCCCCCCTTGAACTAGATCACTAAGGAAAGAGTCTTTGTATACTACAATTTTATTGGCTCCCATCTCTCGAACTAGTAGGAGCGCTAGTGTCATTGCCTCATACTCTGCAGCATTGTGTGATACTGGAAACTCTAGTTTAGAAGCTCTGTTATTTTCAAACCATCCAGGGACGTACTACAACACTACTCCCGCTCCTCCAACTAGGAGTGACCCAAGTACATGGTAGTAATTAACCTTTGGTGTTCATATGTAGTTTGTGGACCCAAGGGCCAGAGTGTGGGTGAGGGACCATTTTCTAATAGAGAGGATGCTGGTCATGAGTGGGGTCAGAGGGGGCAAAAGGTATTTTTAGCAAGCATACATATTTTAAGTTATGTACAAGTTGACTTACTGCTAGTGTTGAGATTTGTTAACTAGTTCCTAACTTGATTTTTTAGGGATTTTGCAAATCCTGCATGGGATCTATGGAATATCAAATTCTTTGTATGGAGGCCAACAAGTATGCCTCGACAAGAAAGCAAAATGAAGCACTTCATGATGAAGTTAATAGGCTCTGTAGAATGCTGAGAAATAACGGGTTGGACCCAGATGCAATACCATTTAGTGAGGAGCTGGTAGGTTTGAAAACCTGCATGCCCGACGATGATGATTATGGTGCAGACTTTTCTGCTGGAGTTGCATGTGGCACCACAGGGGCAGAATCTCCTGAAAGGACTAGCGCTGTAGCCCCATCATGCAAGATTGTTAATGTCTCTCCCTCCATTGCCTCTACTTACAAACATAAGTTTCCTCGGGCAAGGAGAGAGCAAAAGCAAAGCAGCACGGTGATGTCGCTCTACCTAGCTCCTAGGCAGCAAGGGCAGGTAGTGAAAGAGTTTGTCGTTGCTGTAGGGTCCAAAAGAGCAGTGAAGGGGAAGGTGAAGTGATAACCGTTGGTGTTGTCTTGATGTTATATGTAGGGTTGATTTGGTTAAGCAGCACGGTGGTGTCGCTCTACCTAGCTCCTAGGCAGCAAGGGCAGGTAGTGAAAGAGTTTGTCGTTGCTGTAGGGTCCAAAAGAGCAGTGAAGGGGAAGGTGAAGTGATAACCGTTGGTGTTGTCTTGATGTTGTATGTAGGGTTGATTTGGTTATTGTTGTTTAGGGTAGAATTGCTTAGTAGTTTAGTGACTAGTGGAGTATTTGTTATAGTCGGTGGATGCACGATCCTTGTGGACTTCTTTTAATATGAAGGACATGCTCCCAAAGGAGGACTTGGCAGTTGTGAAATGGTTCTTGAACAACTCCAAGAGAGGGCAAGTGCACATGATTGTATTCACCGCTTGCAGCAGCAGTCAAGCTCAGGCCAAGTCGATACCCACCACTTCTTGGATGTAATATTTGATCAACCTTCAGAGACGGTAGTGAAACTTGGTTGAGATGTCTCTGAATGTCTCAGGTTGATGATGAATCTATGACGGGGTGGGGGGTTTCTTTTTTTTTTCTTGTCTGCATATCATCATCTGACCGAGCATTTTTCTGTGTGAGTTGTGTTCTTTCTTATTTTCTTCAGACTTTAACCGTTTGATTTACTGTTTTCCTTTGATGCTCTGATCTGGGTGGGGGTGGTCAATGTTGGTGATGAGGTAATCACCAAACCAACCTCCACAAAAGGCCGACATCCGCCTAGATTTCTTTTTTCTTTTCTGTTTCTATTCTATTCTATTCTATGCTCTGCTAGAGTAAAGTAGTGGTCGGCACTGATGAGTAATGGCCAGTTTACTTCCTGAATTAATAACCAACACCGATGAAGATTAATAATTCACTCTGTTGCTATTTCCGGAACTTCAGATTCTGCGCTTCAATTTATAGGAATTACCTGAGATTAATGACCAGTGCTAAGATCGTTTCTTATAGTTGGTGAGATCCGAAGAGGTAAGCGAAGTTGGTGACGTGGTAGTTACTGAACCAACTTCTGCAAATCACCGATGCTAATTTGTTTTTTTGGGTAAATTATAAAGACCCCCTTGTACTACAGTCCGTGACAAAACACCTTAGACAAAAACCCTCCTCCGTTAACATTTCGTCAGTTAATTTCAAAAAATATTCTCATTTGAGTGTTTAAAATTTTTTAAATGCCTAAATTACCCTTTTATAATTAAATCTACCTTTTCTGTGTTTAATTTATGAAATCATCTTCACCACTATTCCTTCGAGTAATATGTTGTCCTTGTTGCCTCCTTGGCATCCCCAAGAAAAGGCAGGTATAATCTCATTCTCTTGCAGAGCAACGCATGATTGTAAACCATATCCTTTCGTTGCTCAAACGGACAACAATTTCAAATGCGGTGGTGAATTCTGGCGATGGAAACGAGGGAGACAAGTATTCAGGGTCAAATTGTTATGGGCCCGCGCGTAGGATCTCGTTACGGGTCGGTCCACGGTGAGAAAGCTCTGCTTTCCCTTGCGCCTTCCCTTGCGTGCAGACCCTATTGCGGAAACTGAATGGGTGATTTGTCTAAGAAACCACCCTAACTCTCCGAATGGGTGATTTGTCCAAGAGACCACCCGAACTCTCCTCACTCTTTTCTTGACTGGAAAACTAAATGCCTTCATTTCAATTCGTAGCTCCTTAAATAGGAGATTACAGAAGGAAATTCCTAATTAAACTCAAACTCCAACTTGAACTCAAACTCCTAATTACCTACTCCTAATGGTAACACAACTCTTACTTAAGATAATATAAGGATAAGATAAGATAAGGGATAAGGGATAAGGAATGGTGTAGTTGGTGGCGAGTTGGCGGGCAGAGCTGATATGGTAAGATAAGTGTGGCCCCACCCTGATAAGTTGTCATGTGGGCCCCGCCTTGCCGCTACTGTCGGGCGGCACGCGCATCTCGCAGTGCTACTGTCGTGCGGTGTGTGCTGCTGCCGTGAGGTGTGTGCTGCTGCCGTGTGGTGCGTGCTGCTGCCTAGTGTTGCTGTCGTGCGGTGCGTGTTGCGTACTGCTGGCGGTGCGTGCTGCGTGCTGCGTGCTGTCGGGCGGCGCGTGTTGCTGTGCGGCGCCGTCGGGCGGTGCCTGCTGTTGTGCGGCCTGCTGTGCGTGCTGCTGTCCATGACTGCGCCATAGTGCACTGCCGGTTGGTGTGTCCATAACACCACACCCCTCCTGGACCACGAGCTTGTCATCAAGCTCGAATTCCGGATACGTGGCTTGGAACTCCGCCAATGGATCAAGCGGCTGCACACTATCTCTCAGTCCACCAACAACATGAACAACAGGGACTGCCCCGTAGCTCAGTGCATAAAGCTGGTTCAGTCCACATGGCTCAAATCGAGAAGGCATGAGTAGGATGTCTACACCCGCAGTTATTCGATGGGCCACTTGCACAGAGGAACCAACCCAACCCCTGATTTTGTCAAGGTGTTGACTCTCAAGATGTTTGAGAAGTTGTTCCCGGTCAGGTCTCCCAGTGCCCAACATGACTAGTTGCACATCCTAGTCCACCATCCAAGGAATGGACTCAGCAACGAGATCAACACCTTTCTGATGGTCAAGCCTACCAATGAACCCAATCCGAGGGACATTCTCCCGAAGAGGAAGACCAAGCTCCCTTTGTAGAGTTGCTTTGCATTGAGGCTTGCCAGTCTGAAGAGTCTCCGTAGGGTAATTGGTGTAGCCATCCAATGCCAGGTAAACATCTAACTATGGGTTCCCTTCGATTGCATCAATCACATTCACGATGCCCTTCAGCTTCCAATCAAACTCATTTATTATTTGATGCAGACCCCAGCCACCTTCTTTAGTTTCCAGCTCCCAGGCGTAACCATGGCTTATAGTGACTACACGATCTGCTGCTCTCAGGCCAGCTGTAAGGACATTGAAGTGTTCCCCACCTCCTGGGTCATATAGTTTGAAGTAGTTTTGTGGAAGATCCACGTAACAAAAATCGTGTACTGGACCACGACCCCGGTGTGCTATGTTGTGGATCACAAGAATGCACCGGGTATGCTTACAGAAGAGAACCTCAAAAGCGGCCTCCATATCCTGCCCATCCACCTTATATCTCTTGTGTGCTCCTGTTTCTTGGTCTTCCACACAGTTACCATACCGTGGTGCCACGACCATAACTCTATGTCCACTTCGAGCCAAAGCCTTCGGTAAAGCCCCAGCAACATCGCCAAGCCCACCTGTCTTCGACCAAGGAGCGCATTCTGCAGGTACCAATATAATGTTCGTGACATTGTCCCCAGCCAAAGGAGGAGACTTTACAGTTTCATCCTCCATGTGCTGATCCTTGAGAATAACTATGGCTGTAGGGGCAGCGATCTGCCGTTCGTTGGATGCCTCTGCCCAGTTTGGACGGCGACTGTTTGTGTTGGCAATTTCCTCATAACTCCCTTCTTTGTTGGAAAGGAATGCTTCCAGCAGGCGTTGTATCTCCCGGACATCTTCCCTGACTTCACGAACCTCCATTCTAGTTGCTGCTAGCCTATGTTCCAGTTCGTTGACCTTGAATGATAGCTGCTCCATATCGCCCATGACATTTGGCTCTGATACCAAATGTTATGGGCCCGCGCGTATGATCTCGTCACGGGTCGGTCCACGGTGAGAAAGCCCTGCTTTCCCTTGCGCCTTCCCTTGCGTGCAAACCCTATTGCGGAAATTGAATGGGTGATTTGTCTAAGAGACCACCCTAACTCTCCGAATGGGTGATTTGTCCAAGAGACCACCTGAACTCTCCCCACTCTTTTCTTGACTGGAAAACTGAATGCCTTTATTTCAATTCGTAGCTCCTTAAATAGGAGATTACAGAAGGAAATTCCTAATTAAACTCAAACTCCAACTTGAACTCAAACTCCTAATTACCTACTCCTAAAGGTAACACAACTCTTACTTAAGATAAGATAAGGATAAGATAAGATAAGGGATAAGGGATAAGGGATAAGGAATGGTGTAGCTGGCGGCGAGTTGGCGGGCAGAGCTGATATGGTAAGAAATGTGTGGCCCCACCCTGATGAGCTGCCATGTGGGCCCCGCCCTGCCGCTGCTGCCGGGTGGCGTGCGCATCTCGCGGTGCTGCTGCCATGCGGTGCGTGCTGCTGTCGTGAGGTGCGTACTGCTGCCGTGTGGTGCGTGTTGCTGCCTAGTGCTGCTGTCGTGCGGTGCATGCTGCACGCTGCCGGCAGTGCGTGCTGCGTGCGGCCAGGCGGTGCATGCAGCGCGCTGTCGGGCGGTATGTGCTGCGCGCTGCCAGGCGGTGCGTGCTGCGTGCTGCGTGCTGCGCGCTGACGGGCGGCGCATGTTGTTGTGCGGCACCGCCGGGCGGTGCCTGCTGCTGTGCGGCCTGTTATGCGTGCTGCTGTCCATGATTGCGCCGTAGTGCGCTGCCAGTTGGTGTGTCCATAACACAAATCCAAAAACAATCTTGCAAATATTGTCAAGGAAAATCTCTAGAGGATATCTTATAGATTGATCACGGACTTCTCTACAGCGACCATTGAGAGATTCTGGCTGTATAACTAAAAATGCAGCATTCGAATCCATGGACATATAAACAGAGAGTAATGATCTGGAAGACAGAAGAGAAAGGGACGACGATACCTCCAACAAGAAAGAACGACTTGACCTTCCAATTGAAATCTGACAATCCTACATCCAGAATTGAGAAAGGTTTCATGTAATTGCTCCTTTAATGGAACTGGTTCATAACCATAGATAACTACTTGTGTGAACCCGAAAGCTGCATTTGTTAATTCGACTACAATTGGAATTAAGCATGCAGATGAACAATAAATATGAAAATAGACATGGATGCTGAAGTGAGAAACGGAGCCATGCTAGTTTAGTTCAGTACGTACTTGAGTTCAAGTATTCAACAGCTAGGTTGATTCGAGTGAAACCAGCGATATATATCAAAATGTCCCAATGTTTCCAAATCAATCTGGTCAATTCCACTGGTGCTATATATGGACTTGCACAACCTAATTGAACTTATTCAATTCAGCTTCACGCTTGCATTTTCATAAAGCAGGTTGCAAATTCTTCGGAGACATGTATAAGATATATGTTGCTTTCTTGTAAACGATCCTTTGTGGACAAATTGATAGACCCAGTTGGTTGTTGCGTGCTCCTAAGAAGAATCCCAAGTTCCTGGATTGACTTGGTCAGCATCGGTTCAGCAAACGGCTAGCTATTTGTTGAAGTTCTGTTATTTCAGTTTCTGTTATTTGTTATGATGTGAATTTGTCAGCATTACCATGACTTTATCAAGGTCAGTTAGCTAGTATTTAGGAATAAGTTGTTACATGGATTTGCTTTGAGTCTATTTCCTAGAGTCCAGGTCAGTAGCTAGCATTTAGGAGTAAATTGTTACGTGAACTAGTATTTATGTAATCACTCTAGCTGGAATGAGCAAGCTGAATTATTCTCTCTCAGCTGGTCCATCTTTCACCAAAAGAAAGTCTTATTTCTGGTTTGCCTTGGATCTGATTGGGACCTAACATTGGTATCAGAGCCACAATGGCAACCAACAAAGAGCGAATTGAAATATTAGAGCAAGGGTTGGGAGGCTTATAGGATGAAGTGCAGCGGCTTGGTCTTGGAATGGGCGATTGAATGCAGCGGATTGAGGAGTCTTTGAGGGTTCTTTCTGACGCGGTTCTCTCCTCAAAAGCATCTACAACTTCGCACTCAGTAGAGCGGGGTCAATCACACCGGCACCAATAGGATGAAGCAGACAACTACCGACTGAACGTTCTTCCTCTTCGAGCCAAAATTGAGTTTCCACGGTTTTTAGGGGATGATCCAACAGAATGGTTCAATCGTGTAGCTCAGTTCTTTGAATTTCAGAGAACTCCGGAGGAGCAGAAGGTGGGCTTGGCGGCTTTTCACTTGGAGGGTGAAGCAAACCAGTGGTGGCAATGGCTGAACCGGACATACAAAGAGGAAAACCAGACGGTGACGTGGTCCATGTTTTCTGAAGAGCTTTGGGCTCGATTCGGACCAAGGATGGAGAAGACTTTGATGAGGCTCTCTCTCGTGTAAGGTAAATTGGGTCACTTCGGGGCTATCAACGGGAATTTGAGAAATTGGGCAATCGGGTACAAGGCTGGACTCAAAAAGCTCTCGTTGGCACGTTCATGGGAGGCCTGAAATTAGAAATAGCCGATGGTATTCACATGTTCAAACCCAAGACTTTAAAGGAGGCAATCGGGCTGGCACAGATGAAGGACAAACAACTCGCACGGCAGTGGAGGTTTGCTTGACCAATTTCCCAGTACCTATCTCCTGCAAAGGCCCCTCAAGCGCCGCGGACCTCGCTGGTAACCCCTAAACGCTTGAGTTGGGAAGAAATGCAAAAGAGACGAGCTCAAGGTCTCTGTTTTGGTTGCAATGAGAGGTTCACTCCTGGCCATAAATGTCAAGGCCTGCAACTCCTTCTTCTCAAATGCCACACCAACAATCAATCTCATGGTGATAGCTCTGGGGGTGATGGATCGCTGCTAATCGGGGAAGAGGAGCCAAAAATATCAATGTATGCAATAACGGGGTGGACCTCACCACGGACTATGCGGACCACAGCTACAATTGGGATGCAAGAGGTAATAGTATTAATTGACAGCGGCTCCACGCACAACTTTGTAAGTGACAGGATAGCTGATTCTTTACGGCTGCCAGTAGTCCCAACCAAGGTATTCACAGTCCATGTAGCTAATGGAGAGCGACTCCTCTGCCAAGGGCGATTTGATAAGGTACCAGTAGTCTTACAAGGAATTCCATTTTCACTTACATTTTATTCACTACCATTGGCTGGGTTGGATATGGTTTTAGGAATTCAATGGTTGGAAATGTTGGGGTCTATAGTTTGTAACTGGAAACAATTGACAATGGATTTCAAATGAGAAAATCAAGCTCACAGGCTACAAGGATTTCAAAACGGGCTTCAAGCTACTTCCTTAAAGACTACTACAAAGGAACACCGACAAGGTCAGATAGTTTTTGCAATTTATGCTTGACGGGTTGTCGAAGCCCTCAAAATTAATACTAGTCCCACAATAAAATATTTGCAGTAAAAGTGGTTCTAGGTCGAATCTCACAGGGAGCAAATCAGTAATCTCTTAGTCGAATGGATAAAGTAATTGTGTGGGAAAATTTAATAACTAAAATTTAAAAGAATAACAAACTAAACAAACAAGAGAAAATCAGTCTTACCGAATTCTGGTTCAAGGGTTCGGGTTGAATCGATTGGCCATCGATCCTAGGTACACTTCAGCATTCTTGCAATTCAAGCATTTAACCTTAGATTTATTAGGATAGCCATAATAAACCTTGTGTTTTCCTAATTCAGTTGACCAAACCCAGCATTCGATCAACACTTATCACCACTCAACTGGGTACGATAGCGTTCCATGTTAAACAGTGATAGCATTAAGATTTGTGAAAACAGTTAAACCAAAACAACAATAATTGAGATAGCTGCAATTATTGAACCTTGTTCCATCGATTCCCTTTAGGTTAAACCATGTCAATACATTGGTCAAAGGCTGTCACGAACAATTGACCCAGAAAGATATTAACCTAATTGCTACTTGTACCACTATTCGTGACAATTACGGATCACCAAAATCATGGATAGCAGTAGGAAAATCAACATTAATTCAGTTTGTCAGACTAATTAACATTAACATCCAATAAAAATGTGCACAAGAACCAATGAATACTTGAATTAAAAAGCAAGAAAATAAATTACATATAGAACCTCACAATGACACAATCGAACCTCCCCCCTTGAACTAGAAAAAGAAGCTTAGCTGCTCATGATCTGCGAAACCTCCATACTCTGCTTCTCCATGGCCAAACTGCTCTCTATGTAATTTCTTGACTTTCTTGATGATCTCTTGGATCTGAGAGTGAGTGATGCTAGAGCTGGTTCGCCCCCCTCTTCATATAGCCAAAGGAGGGGGCTGTTTTCCAACTCCTTCTAGGAGATCATCTTATCTTTAGGGAGTCTTGATCTTCTTTGAACTAATCATATCCTATCTCTTATCTAATGATCTAATCTCAATCTTCTTATCTCTCTAGGATTATATTCAAGACTTTAGATCTGATAAGACTCTATCCTTGGAGATTACATTCGAAATTCAGACTCTTAACTCTTGAATTCGAGTTGGGCTGCTTTAAAACTTGGGCTGCTTCAAGGTATTTCTGCGAGTTGGGCTTAAGTTGTGAAATGGGCCTGGCTGCGAACTTGCTCCGACTTCGGGCTCGTTTTTGTACTCGATGCGGGCTGAATATGTCAAAACCCAAAACATAAAAGTTGTGGACCTTCCTTTCATCTTTCTAATTCTTCTTGAATTGTCCAATTCGGAGTCCGAAATTGAGAGTTAGGCCCAGATTACTGACTGTTGCCGAAACTGTGCAAAATCACCCGATTTGCCCTGTTTTCTTCCAATTGCCTTCTTTATTGCCCTAGACCGAAATACAAGAGTAATGAGTTCATTTAAATGCTAAAATAATGTAAAAATATGAAAATTAGGGGACAAAAATAGGGTTCCTTTCAGTCTCATCAATGCTCAAGCCTAAGAAGAGTTTTAGTGGGACGACATTCCAACAGATATCCTGCAACTATTAAGAGAGTATGGAGACATCTTCCAAGAGCCCACCAAGCTGCCGCCGTTAAGGGAAATCAACCATCACATTCCTTTGAAGGAAGGGACATAGCCCATCAATGTTCGTCCACACTGATATGCTTATTTTCAAAAAGCAGAGATCGAGAAGCAAGTGCAAGCCATGTTGGATATGGGAATCATTCAACCGAGTACCAGTCCATTCTCCTCTCCCGTTCTACTAGTGAAGAAAAAAGATGGGTCCTGGAGGTTTTGCATAGATTACAGGGCACTCAACGTAGCCATTGTCAAGGATCGGTTTTCAATTCCATCAGCGGATGACATGCTGGATGAATTACATGGATCGGCTTACTTAGCGAAACTGGACCTTCGAGCGGGTTATCACCAGGTAAGAGTCCACGCCCCTGATATTCCAAAGACTACTTTTTAGAACTCATAATGGGCATTTTGAGTATCTGGTTATGCCTTTCGGCTTATGTAACGCCCCTTCCACTTTCCAAGCTATTATGAACTCTATATTTCGTCCACACCTCCGCAAATTAATATTGGTTTTCTTTGATGATATATTGATTTATAGTCCTACCTGGGACTTACATTTGAGTCATGTACGCACCACATTAGACATCTTGAAACATCATAGTTTTTTTGTCAAAGAAAGCAAATGTAACTTTGGCAAGCAGGAGCAGGAGTATTTGGGCCACGTGGTGACATCCCATGGAGTAAAGGTTGATAACAAAAAAATAGAGGCCATGATAGCCTGGCCGCAACCTACTAATATGACTGAGCTGCGTGGATTCTTGGGTTTGACAGGCTATTACAGGAAGTTTGTTCAGAATTATGGGTTGATAGATCGCCCTTTGATGAGACCAAAAAGAACCCTATTTTTATCCCCTAATATTCACTCTTTTACATTTATTTAGCACTTAAATGGACTCATTACTCTTGTATTTCGATTCAGGGCAATAAAGAAGGCAATTGGAAGAAAACAGGGCAAATCGGGTGATTTTGCACAGTTTCGGCGACAGTCCGTAATCTGGGCATAACTCTCAATTCCGAACTCCGAATTGGACAATTCAAAAATCATTATAAAGCGGAAAGGAAGGCCCACAACTTTTATATTTTGGGTTTTTTCAAATTCGGTCCAAAACGAGTCCGAAACCGGGCCCGACGTCGGAGCAAGTTCATAGTCGGGCCCATTTCACAACTGAAGCCCAACTCGCAGAAGAATATGCAAGCAGCCCAAGTTATCAGAGAAGCCCAACTCGAATGCGAAAGCCTAGAGTCCTAATTCGAATGTAACCTCCAAGGAGGGAGAGAGTCTTATTAGATCTAAATTCTGAATGTAATCCTATAAAGATAAGAAGGATGGGGATTAGATAAGAGATAGGATAGGATTAGTTCAAAGAAGATCAAGACTCCCTAAAGATAAGATGATCTCCTAGAAGAAGTTGGAAAACAACCTTCTCCTTTGGCTATATAAAGAGGGGGGTGGACCAGCTCTAGCATCACTCACTCCAAGATCCAAGAGATCATCAAGAAGACCAAGAAAGCTCAAGAAAGCAGTTCGGCCATGGAGAAGCAAAGCATGGAGATTGCGCAGATCATGAGCAGTTAAGCTTCTTTTTCTGGTTCAAGGGGGAAGGTTCGATTGTGTCATTGTGAGGTTCTATAGTTAATTTATTTTCTTGCTTTTTAATTCAAGTATTCATTGATTCTTGTGCATATTTTTATTGGATGTTGATGTTAATTAGTTTGACAAACTGAATTAATGTTGATTCTCCTACTGCTATTCATGATTTCGGTGATCCGTAATTGTCACGAATAATGGTACAAGTAGCAAATAGGTTGATATCTTTTCGGGTCAATTGTTCGTGACAGCCTTTGACCAATGTTTTAACATGGTTCAACCTAAAAGAAATCGATGGAACAAGATTCAGTAATTGCAGTTATCTCAATTATTGTTATTTTGGTTTAACTGTTTTCACAAATCTTAATGTTATCACTGTTTAACATGGAACGCTATCGTACCCAGTTGAGTGGTGATAAGTGTTGATTGAATGCTGGGTTTGGTCAACTGAATTAGGAAAACACATATTTTATTATGGCTATCCTAATAAATCTAAGGTTAAATGCTTGAATTGCAAGGATGCTGAAATGTACCTAGGATCAATAGCCAATCGATTTAACCCGAACCCTTGAACCAGAATTCAATAAGACTGATTTTCTCTTGTTTGTTTAGTTTGCTATTGCTTTCTTATTCTTTTAATTTTAGTTATTAAATTTTCCCACTCAATTATTCATTCGGCTAAGAGATTACTATGAGCTCCTTGTGGGATTCGACCTAGTACCACTTTTACTGCAAATATCTTATTGTGGGACTAGTACTAATTTTGAGGGCTTCGACAAACCCGTCACCCTCTAACTAACCTTCTCAAAAGGGGCTGTTTCAAGTGGAATGAAGAGGCGGAGGAGGCATTCACACGACTCAAACAAGCCATGACAACCACACCTATCCTTGCAATACCAAATTTCTCTGAGCCATTCATTATTGAAACCGATGCTTCAGGAGATGGAATCGGGGCTGTTTTAACTCAACAAGGAAGGCTGATAGCATTCCTAAGTAGAGCATTGGGTGTTTCCAAGCGGTCGTGGTCTATTTATGCTAAAGAAATGTTAGCCATAGTAGAGGCAATTCGAACTTGGAGACCATACATCCAAGGCCGGAAGTTCTTTATTCAAACAGATCAAAGAAGCCTCAAATACTTTCTAGATCAACATGTGGCCACCCCCGAGCAGCAAAAATGGGTTGCCAAACTTCTTGGGTACGATTATGAGATTATTTACCGGCCTGGACGTGAGAACTCAGCAGCTGATGCCTTATCTCACCGAGCTGACAGTCCTCTGCTGAATCCATTAGTTGTTTCGCAGGTGTCTCTATGGGATGATATACAAAAGGCAACAAAAGATGATACGTATTTGTAGAAATTATTCCAGCAAGAAACGAGCGATCTTCCGGGAAATTACTCTGTGAAAAATGGATTATGCTTCTACAAAAACAGAGTGGTCGTTCCTAATGCACTACGCGAACAACTTCTACAGGAATTCCATGATAGCAAGATGGCTGGACATTTGGGTGTTAAGAACTTACAAGCGGTTGGCTCAACAGTTCTACTGGCCGTCTATGTACAAATCTGTCCATGATTATATTGCATAGTGTACAACCTGTCAGAAAATTAAATCTGATACACTGGCGCCCGCTGGGTTGCTCCAACCGCTTCCAATTCCTTATCAGACGGATGGCCAAACGGAGGTGGTAAACCGCTGTATCGAACAGTACTTGCATTGCTATGTCCATCAATGGCCTCGCAGATGGTATAGCTATCTGTCATGGGCTGAGTATTGGTACAACACCACCTTCCATTGCTCTACAGGAATGACTCCATTTCAGGCTTTATATGGTCGACTTCCCCCTTCAATTCCGCTGTACACAGACGGTTTGTCACGCGTCAATGAGGTAGATTAGATTCTTCTTCATCGGGATGAAGTGCTCCCACAATTAAAGAAGAATCTAGAAGCGGCAGCCACAAGAATGAAGCTTATTGCTGATCGTAAGAGGAGAGATGTGGACTTCAAGGTGGGTGACTTCATGCTACTAAAATTACATCCCTACCGCTAGCAAACCGTGTTTAAGCATGCTCATCAAAAGCTTGTCAGTCGGTTCTATAGCCCTTTTAAGATTGAACAAAAACTGGGCAAAGTGGCTTATAAACTGTCTTTACCTTCGGAAGCCAAAATACACCCTGTTTTTCATGTTTCACTCTTAAAGAAATTTGTTGGGACTCCCTTACCTACTACTGTTGAGTTGCCACCACTTTCTGATGAAGGATTTATCCAGATTGAATCAGAGAAGATTTTAGATGTACGCTGGATAAAGCAGGGCCCTAAGTTCTTACAAGAATATTTAGTTAAATGGAAACGATTGCCCATTGAAGATGCTACTTGGGAAACTGCGGTGCTTCTCCAGAATCAATTTCATGCATTGAACCTTGAGGACAAGGTTCCTCCGGGCGGGAAAAGTATTGATAGACCCAGAAGGTCGTTGCGTGCTCCTAAGAAGAATCCCAAGTTCCTGGATTGACTTGGTCAGCATCGATTCAGCAAACGACTAGCTATTTGTTGAAGTTTTGTTATTTCAGTTTCTGTTATTTGTTATGATTTGAATTTGTCAGCATTACCATGACTTTGTCAAGGTCAGTTAACTAATATTTAGGAATAAGTTGTTACATGGATTTGCTTTGAGTCTGTTTCCTATAGTCAAGGTCAATAGCTAGCATTTAGAAGTAAGTTGTTACGTGAACTAGTATTTATGTAATCACTCTAGTTGGAATGAGCAAGCTGAATTATTCTCTCAATTGATCCATCTTTCACCAAAAGAAAGTCTTATTTCTGGTTTGCCTTGGATCTGATGGGACCTAACACAAATACTTAAGTTAGGTGAGATGAATAAGAAATATATGAGAGATTCAATAATTGGCTTACAAAGTAGTACTCTGTTTTGGCGTCACCTTGCAATGGGCCTGCAACTTAACCAATCAAAGTCTTACGACGGTACATGGTGCTTGCTCTGTTTTGGCGTCAACAAATACCAGTTGCAAATAGAAGTGGTTCTTGAATTTTCTTTTCTTGTAATGCAAGAGAAAAGAGCTCCATAAATCTTTGCATATGGTGCAGCTTAACCCCTCCACATCTCCCTTAATTTCTTGAACTCAATGATTAACTATTAGGTCTGCTCTGCAATTTGTTTACCTTCTCTAGATTGATGACTTGTATTAATACCAAGATGTTAATGTCCCTTGCCATTTCTCAAGTGTCCTTGATTATTGGGTCGATCTTCCATGGAATGGTTATACCCTGTCTTGATTCTCTCTGTTGAGAAGCTTCGGTTATTAATTAGCCATTCAATTGGTAAACAGTGGAGGCATTCCACGGCATTGCTGATTTTGGACTAGCTCTGTAGCTCATAGAGCAAAGTCAATAATTCTCTATAGAATAATGAAAGCTACCTATCAAAGGCACACATTTCGGACACACACACGCGCGTTAGGTACCATAGTCCTTTTCATGTGCTTCGACTATCTATTCTCTGCAACCCATTTGCTACTTTCGTCGGACTGTAATCTTCTAATGTGGTTCAAAAATCTCATTTCATTCAGGGCATGAAACCAATCCTTGCTACTTTAATTCTTTTGGTGAATAGTAACTCCAGAAGATGCATTTTTAAGATGGCTAGTTTTTGGTTGATGCATTGCTTTAAGATCAGTTAGGTTTAAGAGAGAATGGCAAGAAAAAGAAAATAGAGAAAGTTTAGTAGGGTATTTTGATAATTTAACAACTTCCGTCATCTGACTTAACAGCCAATGGGGTATTTGTTACAATGTAAAAGCTTAGGGGGGTCTTTGTCGCATACCCCATAGTACAAGGGGGGTGGTCTTTGTAATTTACCCTTTTTTTATATTTTTTTATTATATTAGTCTCTATTTTCTTCCATGTGCTCTGTTTTCGTTTTATCTTTAGGCATCGATTTATACTCATGCTCTGGGTGTTATTTCAGACCAGTATCGACAATTGAAACATAGTTCCTTGGACGATTCTTTTATATCGACTGTAGTTTAGAAATTCTCAAGTAGGGTGTTTTAAGCAAGTTTTTGAATTCCTGTTGTCTGTGTCATGTCTAGGATTTTCTCTAAAGGTCGGACTTGCTATGTTCTGTTAGTTAATGTTTATGTGGGACTTTGTTTTGCTGAAACTCCGATACTCAAATAATTGGATATGCCAGAACTGAATTGCCGATTTGAATTAACCTCAGAATATAACGACATAGGCTCTGGACCTGCTGATCGTTTGTGTTGCTGAACTAAAGGAGACCACTCAGAATGAATCTAAGAGTAAGAAAATAAAATAATAACTAGGATAAAACAAAAAAAAAAGAGAGAGAGAATAAAGTTGATGATCGAAATGGGATATTAAAGCAGGGAGTGGTGTTTGCTTGTAAGTTAGATTAGAAGGAGAGGGAAGTCAGTTTTGAGAAGCCAAAAAATATAATAATAAAAAGAATAGACATAAAAAGAGAGGAAAAAAAAAAGATGATATAAAAAGGAAACTACGAAAGTCTATAACATTAGATTTGTCAGATTTGAGTGTTTAGTTTGATAGACGGGGAATGTTTATAGAATAGGGATTAATTGGAAAAGAATGTAATAATAAAGTAATAATAAAAAGTATAGAGTAAATTACAAAGACCCCCTATACTAGGGTCAGTGATAAAGTCCCCCTGTACTATCTTTTTGCAACAAATACCCCTGAATTTTAACCGTTAGACAAAAACCCCTTTCTTTTAACGTTCTGTAAGTTAGCTTAAAAAAAATTTTCATCCGACTGTTTAAGGTTTTTAAATGTTCAAACTATCCTTTCAATTCTTCATCTACTTTCTCCGCTTTAATCTCACTCTGTTGTTCTACGTCCTCGGTCTCTTCACGAACTCGCTTACTACCGATTTCCGAGCTTCGAGCTTGGAGATTCATGATCTCCGAAAATTCTTTCGATTCTTCTCGTCCATCGTGTTCATCTCTATTTACTTCCCCGCCAGAAAAGCTCCCAAAGAATTTCCGGCTTCCTTGCGATCGCATTCACCTTCGGAGCTCTTATCAACCGTCAAAACATCGCTGGAAGCCACCGAAGAATTACAGTCGACAAGAAGCAAAAGGTGAGGACGAAGAATATAGGAGGTTGTCATGGAAAAGAGAATACAAAAGCGAGGGTTATCTAGGTTGCAACAAGGCTGATTTTCGGCAACTTTGAAGACCACGGACCAGAGCCGAAGAAAATAAGCCAGGACTGTAAGCTCAGGCACGAAGCCACAACTGAGATTCGAAGGAGAATGGAAGCTGAAATAGAGATGAAAGAATCAATAGGATGCAAATAAAAATGGAACGAAGAGTGGATGTTGGATTTCTACGAAGGGATCGAGGACATCTCACTGGTGGTGAGGTCAAAATGGGGGAGGAACCAAGTATTACCATACAAATACAGAGACTCTGTTCTTGTATCATAAAGACCTTATAAAACAAACAAGACAAACAAAATCTGAAGTAACATGTTTTCTCATGCATTTACACTACCGTCCATGTGACTCCCACCTTTTCAGACATCTCTATCATCGATTTGTTGCTGCTGTGAAGCTCGATATCAAATCGGAATACCCCGTTCCAGTGGTTGTTGAGATCACTGCCGGATTTTGCAAGAGTTGAAAGGGATGGTATAATTCATCGTATGGACCCTAAAACAGTTGCGGAATATGTGGGCGAATTTCAAAAATTTTCTAGCTGTCTTTCAACTGGGAATCGCATTCCCTAATTTTAGAATCAAGATTCAAGGATCCTACTTGAACTAGAACCGAACCAGATCTGAACCAAAAGTGAAGGGGAATTATACCTGATCCAGAGAAAAAATTTCTCCCAAAATTGGTGTTCACGCCCAAAGAAGGAACCAAGATCTGTTTCTGCTGAAGATGACACAGCAACTGTGGAACAGAATCAGCGGGGTGCGTCCTACACACTGAATCCTTCACAAGAATCCTTTGGATGACAATGAGCACCAAACCGAATCAGCATTTCAATAAAAACGAACTGTGACAGGTGGTGGCAGCTGCAACAGGAGGGGCTAGAGAAATAGATGGCGAACTGCTTTTCTTTTCTCTAGGGTTTCTGAGATCCTATCTCACAAAATTGCAGAGAGTGTTTTGTCTCCCGAGGGTTCGAATTCATGTAATTCGATTAGGGTTTCTCCCAGTTGCTTAATGATTAAGAAAGGATTTCCTGATCATATCAAGATTTGCCCCTTATCCAAATTTGTATTTGGATTACGATTCTTCTTAATCATATCTGCAGATTAAATAAGCTTTTGGATTCATCCTAATCTCAGATCCGCCCCTTAGTAAAGACTGATCAAATCAGCCCAGTTCAAAATGGGCTTTAGGCCCAATAAGGTTATATGCACAAAAGTCTTCCAAACTGCTGCACAATTGGGCTTCTTTGTATGGCGTGGGACCCAAGCATTGATCTACACACCAGCCACATGGGTTCGGCCCAACCTCTGTTACAAGGTCTGGCCGAATTCACTGGAGAGCCCAATAAATCCCCTGAGCCCATCAAATGGACCCTATGGGCCCAACACTTACACTAAGTCGTCCCTGGGCCAAGCCATCTTATAAAAACCCAGGGACGGTGGGCAAGTGCAAGATTAGCCCATCAGGTGTTATCACAAATGGCATTACACTTAACCTCTCAGCCCATAATGATCAAGCACTGCCCGACAAGAGAGGATCTCTCCCTCGGCTGCAAGGAACAGTGTTGCACTCTCTATTTACATGGATCCCGGGAATTAAAACCATTTGCAAACATTTTGAAACCATACTTAAATATATAACATATATATAAATTTTGCAAAACAAAATTCCAACGATTGAAATCAACTGCCGGCAGTTTGGTTTCCATCAAGGAGAGTGCATCCCCGATCATTACCTTTGTCCGACAAAGGGGCTGATCCCGTCACTATGATCACCCACTCAGATGAATTCTCAGAGTGTCCCAACATACCCAAGTTTTGACCCCCGCTAAGGATCTCACTGATTGGCATATCAAAGACAGCCCAGTCCGACACCTAGTGCAGTACCATAATCGGGTCTAGGGGTCAGGTGTAACTTTCTAATTTTTCCCATCAATCTCCAAGGTCCAGGGCAATACTGAAAATCTGGTCCGGTTCAAGGGTTCAATTAATCCTACATTGCATGTGCCTTGGGTCTCACCCTAGCGGCTGACACAAGTCACCCCAACAGTTGGCAGCACACCAGTGTCAGCCCTGGTAGGATAAATCTCCCCAGACTTATCCAATGGCTTTGAACGTTTAACACCAACACAAGTCTCATTAAGTGTCCAGTTTTAGGGTCTTACACAGAAGTATACCAAACAACATGAATCAAACATGTACTTCATTTATTTACATTAAATATCAAAAGTACATCAAAACTGATTGAAGCTAAGGGCATATAAAAACTGTCCAACAGCTCCCACTTGCACTTAGGTCCAATCTGGTACAAGCCGGAGTCCCATACTTTCCACGTGTTTCCCAAACACCTTCTGTGTGAGTGGCTTAGTTAATGGGTCTGCCACAATATCCGCTGATGCTACCTTCTGAATGAGGACGTCCCCTCTACCAACGATCTCCCGCAGTACATGGTACTTCCTCTCGATGTGCTTTGACTTCGAGTGGGCTCGAGGCTCCTTAGCCTGGGCAATGGCTCCATTGTTGTTACACAACAACGGGATGGGTGATGTGCTGGACGGAACCACTCCTAATTCGTGAATGAACTTCTTCATCCACACAGCTTCCTTGGCAGCTTCAGTTGCGGCAATGTACTCGGCTTCAGTTGTGGAGTCTGTCGTGGACTCCTGTTTACTACTTTTCCAGCAAACAACACACGATCCTATCGGGAAAACATACCCAGGTATAGACTTTTTATCATCTGGATTCGATTGGAAATCGGCATCAGTATATCCCAGAATTTGCAGTGAACTACCATCGAATACCAGACAAAACTCTTTTGTCATTCGAAAGTATTTAAGTATGTTCTTCACAACTGTCCAATGCTCCTGCCCTGGGTTGGCCAAGAACCTGCTTACAACACTCACCGCCCGAGGAATGTCAGGGCGAGTGCACAGCATGGCATACATGATGCTTTCTACGGCTGAACCATAGGGAATGTCTTTCATGCCCTCAATCTCCTTAGAAGTCTTGCGAGACATCTTCTTGGAGAGAGTGACTCCGTGCCAGAAAGGAACATTTCCTTTCTTGGAGTTCTCCATGCTGTACCTTTTGTCAATTTTGTAAATATAAGCAGCATGGGATAATCCAATTATCCGCTTCGATCTATCTCTATAGAGTCAAAAACCCAATATGTAGGAAGCATCTCCAAGATCTTTCATGGAGAACTGCTACGAAAGCCAAACCTTAATCGAAGTAAACATTCCTACATCATTCCCAGTGAGTAGGATACCATCCACATATAACACAAAAAATGTGACCTTATGCCCACTGGACTTCTTGTAAACACAGGGCTCATCTGGATTCTGCTCAATGTCAAACGATTTGACGACAGAGTCAAAATGGATGTTCCGACTCCAAGAAACCTGCTTAAGTCCATATATGGATCTATTAAGTTTACATACCATGTGTTCCTGACCAGTAGCAATGAAGCCTTGCGGCTGCTGCATGTAGATATCTTCACTATGATCTCCATTCAGGAACGAGGTTTTGACATTCATTTGCCAAATCTCGTAGTCATGGTATATTGCTACAGCTATCAGGATCCTAATGGATTTAAGCATAGCCACGGGCAAAAAGGTTTCCTCATAGTCGATACCTTCTTTCTGAGTATACCGTTTCGCCACCAAACGAGCTTTGTAGGTCTCAATTCTGCCATCGGGGTCCTTCTTCCTCTTATAAATCCATTTGCAACCAATTGCTTTTACCCCGAAGGGCGGATCTACTAGAGTCCAGATTTCATTGGTCTCTATCGAGTCCAACTCAGCTCTCATGGCCTCCACCCACTTTTGTGAATCTATGTCCAACATAGCTTCCTCATAAGTCACGGGATCCTCCTCACTAGTCAAGGCTTCCACCAGGTAACTATCCTGGTCATAACCATAACGGACTGGTGGCCTGGATACCCGGGTGGATCTTTTAGGTTGGTCACTACCTGGAGCCTGCGGGACATCTCCCACTGATCCTGAGCTCTCTTCATCTAGAACTATTTCTTGACGATGAGTGTCCAAGATATAATCCGTCTCTAAGAACATGGCATTTCGACTGCAGAACACTTTCTACTCACTTGGGTCATAGAAAAGATAACCCACTAAATCCTTTGGGTAGCCAACAAACAGGCAACGGCTGGCCTTGGATTCCAACTTGTCCGCACTCGTTCTTTTAACGTACGCAGAACAACCCCAAATCTTCAAGTGTCTGACACTTGGTTTCTTTCTGGTTCATAGTTCGTATGGAGTTTTCGGAACCGATTTGGTTGGAACTCTATTCAGCACGTAAACTGCGGTCTCCAACGCATATCCCCAAAAGGATGTGGGCAATTATGAGTGTGTGAGAAGTGACTGGACCATGTCAAGCAATGTCCTATTCCTCCTCTCCGAAACACCGTTAAGCTGGGGTGTTGCAAGAGGAGACAACTGTGAGATAATCCCATTGGCCTTTAAGTAGTCCCTGAATTCGTCAGAGAGATACTCGCCACTTCGATCCGATCGAAGGGCCTTAATTTCTCTCCCTAACTGTTTCTCGACCTCTTGTCTGAACTCTTTGAACTTTTCAAATGATTCAGATTTATGTCTCATTAGGTACACGTAACCATATCGTGAGAAATTATCGGTAAACTTGATGAAATACACATGTTGATTGCGTGTCCTAACACTCAGGGGACCACATACAACACTATGTATAAGGTCAAGTGTGCCTGTACATCTTTCAGGCTTACCGTTAAATGGCCGCTTTGTCGTCTTGCCTCTAAGGCAAGGCTCACAAGTGGGAATGTTTTCTATGGTAAGAAAACCCAAAGGACCATCTTTTATTAGTCTTGTGATTCGGTCAATACCGATATGGCCAAGTCGGTAATGCCACAGGCACGTGGGAGTTACCATGTCACGAGTCCTTTTCTTGGGGATTTCGACCGACGTAGTTTCGGTTAAATTAGTTTCTAGAGAAGGATGTAAAACATAGAGACCGTTCTCCAGTTCCCCGCATGCGATAAATTTGTTGTTCCTTTTGATAGTAATCATATTCCTAAAAGAGACAGTATATCCATCCACACACAGTTTAGAAACAGAAATCAAATTTCTTCTTAGATTTTGTACATAAAGACAATCTTTCAGTACAAGAATCCCTTCTCTAAAATTTAACTCTACGGTTCCTATCGCCATAGCTGCAACACTTGTAGAAGTCCCCAAGTATAGTGTCACTTCTCCTAAACTCAGCCTTCTGCTTACTTTGAGCCCCGGCAGTGAATTACACGCATGAGTTGAAGCCCCGGAGTCAACGCACCAGGACACAGAAGTTATTAACAAATTAGTTTCCATGACACAAGTTTCGAAAATACCTTTCTTAGATTCCAGGTAGGCGGGACAATTCCTCTTCCAGTGGTCGGCCTGCTTGCAGAATTGACAGGCATCAGATGCCTTGTCTTTCTTTTGTTTCTTAGATTTGGTGGTTTTCTTCTGAGGCTTTCTCTTTGCCTTCCTCTTCTTGCCAGATTTGCCAGCTTCAACAAGCATGGCTATCGGCTCATCCTTATTAATTCCTTAGCTCTTTGCAACATATTGTTGAGCTCTTGGACGCTGACATTCAGCTTGTTCATATTATAATTCATAATGAACGGGTTGAAGGACGGAGGCAGAGAGTTGAGAATAGCATCGATCTGTGTGACCAGATCTAGCCCGGAACCCAGGGCCTCCAGCTCGTTTATGTAGCCCATCATCCGAAGACAATGGTCATGCACTTGCTGCCCCTTAGTCATTTGCGCTGTCATGAACTGTTACAGGACCTTTTGTCGAGTAGAACGATTATGCTCTTCGTATATAGTCGTCAGACTATCCAATATGTCTTTGGCGAGTTCGATCTGATCGAACTGCCTCTGTATCGGATTGTCCAAAGAGGCTATGATATAGCAGCAGGCCAGGGAGTTTTTATCCTCCCATTCCTGGTATTCTCTTCTTCGGGCCTCAGAAGCCCTGTCCCCCGGACGATCCAGAGCAGGATTTTTAGCCACCTTATCCAGTTTTTCTGAAGCTAGGACCAGCATAAGGTTTCTGTACTAGTCGACATAATTGGGTCCTTTAAGCTTGTTGTCGTCAAGCAACTTAGCAAATTGCCCGTTTGCCATTTTCTGGAAAAACAACAAAACGTTAGTTCACAACCTTTAGTTTGATTCATGTTACCTACATAGATATGGCGTTTAATCTATGTTCCATTTCCATTTGTTCATCTCTGAGATTTTCCTCCTACCTCAGTGATAGAAACAACGAGATGTCTCTAGAAATGTGGGAAATCACATAGGGTGCATGGAGACAACTGTTTCAGCTGCATAACCCCACCACCTTTCTACGACGGATCACATCCACTCATCGTATGAGTTTCCCTTTGGCCTCTGTCAGACAAGGTTCAGAGCCGTTTTCAGGTAAACCTTTCTGTCCAGTGAGTGTTCACCCATCATATCCAGGTTATGCCAAGGTACCGTGAGAGAGTTCCCATTTTCTAGTGAAGCCCCTCCCACATCGGTCTATGACGCCCCTATCATCTTATGAAACACTCTGACAGACCCAACAGCAAATGGATAGCCCAATTTTATGGTGTGTTTCCTCATTACTCAAGGACCCATCATCGTGCTAATGATGGAAGGCCTTTACAGAGCCCATCATATGGATCTCCCTATCACATGCACTCATATTACCGGAGGGAACAAAATTATGCCCTAGTTCTAATTTAGGTCAAACCAAAGTGGCTCCCACAAACTTTCATAAAGTCAGATTTTTGGTGGGCCTAAATCGGCTAGGGTTTCCGCACGCTTCCCTTTTCAGGGTTGTGGGGCCCACCAAACAAGGAGGGTCATCCAATGACCTTATGGGACACCATGGCAATGATGTACATTCCGTCATGGTGTGCGCAAGAGCCACTAACGAGTCATCATGGGCCAAGTGCTTATGGCCCATGGTCGCAGCACATCAAACATCCACACATCACATGATATGGAAGAATTGATCCAATCAATGACTAGCTATAAAGCTCATTAATCAACCCAACAAAAACACAACATTAACAATTAATATCATCTAGGTATATGGGCTGAATAACAGTCAGCAGTTCGGCCCATATAGCTTTTTCTCACAAAATGGGCTTTTGCAGTTTTAACCTTTTAAAACTGGGCTTTATAGGTTGGGCCGAATAAATCCTGGCAATTGAACATCAGATTTGGGCCTGATAGTGTGAGAAAACTGGACTGAAAACAGTCCCCTTTCGAATCCTAGATTCGGTCCAAGCAAATTTGGTCCAATCTGGTTCGAGATGGTCTGAAACTGATTTTCAATTCAAGAATTAATTAAGGAACGATCTGAAATTATTATTTTTGGTTTTTAGACAATCATAAATCAGATATGGACTGTTCGCACCACCTGCAAAACAGAGGTTAGTCACAAGGGTTGCAGTTTCATAAACTACAAAACGCAGAATGCGATCCCTCCATCTGCAAATCTCCAGCGCCGCCGTCTTCTTCAATCAAGAAAATAAAATAAAATAGAAATCCTATTTCTATTAATTAATTACATCCTTGATTGAATCCTATACATTCAGTCTAGAAAAATAAAATAAAAATAATTACTTTACAGACCAAATTGAATAGAAATAACAAAAGGAATGCACAAACAATCTGCGCCAACTCTACACTTCGATTTCCAGGTACGAACAGTCCATTAAATCAAAAATAAATCAACCACCATTCCAAATAAATTTTAGATTTAAATAAAATTAATTTCAGATCAATCGCCCTCAACAAGAAACAGTTTCCTGAAATAAAACAGCAAATTGCGCAACACCCGGATAGAATGACTTCTACTGAATTACGCAGGTTCAGATCTGAATTCTTGGTTCAAGATTCGAACCTGTGGCTCTGATACCACTGAAAGGGATGGGAGAATCCATCGTATGGACCCCAAAACAATTGTGGAATAGGTGGGCGAATTTCAAAAATTTTCTACCAGCCTTTCTATTGGGAATCGCATTCCCAAATTTTAGAATCAAGATTCAAGGATCCTAGTTGAACCAGAACCGAACCAGATCTGAACCAAAAGTGAAGGGGAATTATTCCTGATCCAGAGAAAAAATTTCTCCCACAGTGGGTGTTCACGCCCAAGGAAAGAACCAAAATCTGCTCCTGCTGAAGATGACACAGCAACTGTGGAACAGAACCAGCAGGGTGCATCCAACACATTGAATCCTTCACAAGAATCCTTTGGATGACAATGAGCACCAAACCGAAGCAGCCTTTCAAAAAATACTGATATCAAGAACTCTTCTTGATCTTCCTCTGACAGAGAAAACGAACTGTGACAGCTGGTGGCGGCTGCAACAGGAAGGGGCTAGAGAAATAGATAGCGAACTGCTTTTCTTTTCTCTAGGGTTTCTGAGATCCTATATCACAAAACTGCACAGAGTGTTCTGTCTCCCAAGGGTTTGAATTCATGTAATTCGATTAGGGTTTCTCCTAGTTGCTTAATGATTAAGAAAGGATTTCCTGATCATATCAGGAGTTGCCCCTTATCCAAATTTGTATTTGGATTAGGACTCTTCATAATCCTATCTACAGATTAGATAAGCTTTTGGGCTCATCCTAATCTCAGATCCGCCCCTTAATAATGACAGATCAAATCAGCCCAGTTCGAAATGGGCTTTAGGCCCAATAAGGTTATGAGCTCAAAAGTCTTCAAAACTGCTACCCAGTTGCGCTTCTTTGTATGGTGTGGGACCCAAGCATTGATCTACACACCAGCCACATGGATTCGGCCCAACCTCTGTTACAAGTCCTAGCCGAATTCACTGGAGAGCCCTGTAAACCCCCTGAGACCATCAAATGGACCCTTCGGGCCCAACACTTACACTTAGTGGTCCCTGGGCCAAGCCATCTTATAAAACCCAGGGACTGTGGGCAGGTGCAAGATTAGCTCATCAGGTGTTATCCCAAATGGCCTTACACTTAACATCTCATCCCATATTGATCAAGCACTGCCCGACAAGAGATGACCTCTCCATCGGCTGCAAGGAACAGTGCTGCACTCTCTACTTACATGGATCCCGGGAATTAAAACCATTTGCAAATATTTTGAAACCATACTTAAATATATATCATATATATAAATTTTGCAAAACAAAATTCCAACGATTGAAATCAACTGCCGGTAGTTTGGTTTCCAACAGAGAGAGTGCATCCCCGATCATTACCTTTGTCCGACAAAGGGGCTGATCCCGTCACTATGATCACCCACTCAGATGAATTCTCAGACTATCCCAACATACCCAGGTTTTGACCCCCGCTAAGGATCTCATTTATTGGCATATCGAAGACAGCCCAATCCGACACCAAGTGCAGTACCATAATCGGGTCAAGGGGTCAGGTGTAACTTTCCAATTTTGCCCATCAATCTCCAAGGTCCAGGGCAATACTGGAAATCTGGTCCGGTTCAAGGGTTCAATAAATCCTACATTGCATGTGCCTTGGGTCTCACCCTGGCGGCTGACACAAGCCACCCCAACAGTTGGCAGCACACCAGTGTCAGCCCTGGAAGGATAAATCTCCCCAGACTTATCCAACGGCTTTGAACGTTTAACACCAACACAAGTCTCATTAAGTGTCCAGTTTTAGGGTCTTACACAGAAGTATACCAAACAACATGAATCAAACATGTACTTCATTTATTTACATTAAATATCAAAAGTACATCAAAACTGATTGAAGCTAAGGGCATACAAAAACTATCCAACAGCTCCCACTTGCAGTTAGGTCCAATCTGGTACAAGCCGGAGTCCCATACTTTCCACGTGTTTCCCAAACACCTTTTGTGTGAGTGGCTTAGTTAATGGGTCTGCCACATTATCCGCTGATGCTACTTTCTGAATGAGGGTGTCCCCTCTACCAACGATCTCTCGTAGTACATGTTACTTCCTCTCGATGTGCTTGGACTTCGAGTGGGCCCGAGGCTCCTTAGCCTGGGCGATGGCTCAATTGTATTCTCACAACAACGGCATGGGTGATGTGCTGAACGAAACCACTCCTAATTCATGAATGAATTTCTTCATCCACACAGCTTCATTGGCAGCTTCACTTGCAACAATGTACTCGGCTTCGGTTGTGGAGTCTTTCGTGGACCCCTGTTTGCTACTTTTCCAGCAAACAACACACGATCCTATCGTGAAAACATACCCAGATGAAGACTTTCTATCATCTGGATCTGACTGGAAATCAGCATCAGTATACCCCAGAATTTGCAATGAACTACCATCGAATACCAGACAAAACTCTTTTGTCCTTCGCAAGTATTTAAGTATGTTCTTCACAGTTGTCCAATGCTCCTTCCCTGGGTTGGCCTGGAACCTACTTACAACACTCACCGCCTGAGCAATGTCAAGGCGAGTGCACAACATGGCATACATGATGCTCCCTATAGTTGAGGCATAGGGAACTTCTTTCATGACCTCAATCTCCTCAGAAGTCTTGGGAGACATCTTCTTGGAGAGAGTGACTCCGTGCCTGAAAGGAACGTTTCCTTTCTTGGAGTTCTCCAAGTTGTACCTTTTGACAATTTTGTCAATATAAGCAACATGGGATAATCCAATTATCCGCTTCGATCTATCAATATAGAGTCGAAGACCTAGTATGTAGGAAGCATCTCCAAGATCTTTCATGAAGAACTGCTGCGAAAGCCATACCTTGACCGAAGTCAACATTCCTACATCTTTCCCAATCAGTAGAATATCGTCCACACATAACACCAAAAAGGTGACCTTATCCCCACTAGACTTCCTGTAAACACAGGGCTCATCCGGATTCTGCTCAATGTCAAACGATTTGACGGCAGAGTCAAAATGAATGTTCTGACTCCTAAAATCTTCTTAAGTCCATATATGGATCTATTAAGTTTACATACCATGTGTTCCTGACCAGCAGAAATGAAGCTTTGCGGCTGCTGTATGTAGATATCTTCACTAAGATCTCCATTCAGGAACGCGGTTTTGACATCCATTTGCCAAATCTCGTAGTCATGGTATGCAGCTACAGCTATCAGGATCCTAATGGATTTAAGCATGGCCATGGGCGAAAAGGTTTCCTCATAGTCGATACCTTCTTTCTGAGTATACCGTTTCACCACCAAACGAGCTTTGTAGGTCTCAATCCTGCCATTGGGGCCCTTCTTCCTCTTATAAATCCACTTGCAACCAATTGCTTTTACCCCGGAGGGCGGATCAACTAGAGTCCAGACTCCATTGGTCTCCATCGAATCCAACTCAGCTCTAATGGCCTCCACTCACTTCTGGAAATCTATGTCCAACATAGCTTCCGCATAAGTCACGGGATCCTCCTCACTATTCAAAGCTTCCACCAGGTAACTATCCTGGTCATAACCATAACGAACTGGTGGCCTGGATACCCGGGTGGATCTTCTAGGTTGGTCACTACCTAGAGCCTGCGGGACATCTCCCACTGATCTTGAGCTCTCTTCTTCAAGAACTATTTCCTGACGATGAGTGTCCAAGATATAATCTATCTCTAAGAACATGGCATTTCAACTGCAGAACACTTTTTGCTCACTTGGGTCATAGAGAAGATAACCCACTGAATCCTTTGGGTAGCCTACAAACAGGTAACGACTGGTCTTGGATTCCAACTTGTCCGCACTCGTTCTTTTAACGTGCGCGGGACAACCCCAAATCTTCAAGTGTCTGACAGTTGGTTTCTTTCTGGTTCATAGTTCGTATGGAGTTTTCGGAACTGATTTGGTCAGAACCCAATTCAGCACGTAAATTGCGGTCTCCAAGGCATATTCCCAAAAGGATGTGGGCAATTATGAGCGTGTGAGAAGTGACCGGACCATGTCAAGCAATGTCCTATTCCTCCTCTGCGAAACACCGTTAAGCTGGGGTGTTGCAAGAGGAGCCAACTGTGAGATAATCCCATTGGCCTTCAAGTAGTCCCTGAATTCGTTAGAGAGATACTCACCACCTCGATCTGATCGAAGGGCCTTAATTTCTCTCCCTAACTATTTCTCGACCTCTTGTCTGAACTCTTTGAACTTTTCAAAGGATTCAGATTTATGTCTCATTGGGTACACATAACCATATCATGAGAAATTATCGATAATTTGATGAAATACACGTGTTGATTGCGTGTCCTAACACTCAGGAGACCACATACATCACTATGTATAAGGTCAACTGTGCCTATACATCTGTCAAGCTTACCGTTAAATGGTCGCTTTGTCGTCTTGCCTCTAACGCAAGGCTCACAAGTGGGAAGGTCTTCTATGGTAAAAAAAACCCAAAGGACCATCCTTTACCAGTCTTGTGATTCGGTCAATACCGATGTGGCCAAGTCGGTAATGCCATAGGCACGTGAGAGTTACCATGTCACGAGTCCTTTTCTTGGGGATTTCGACCGACGTAGTTTCGGTTAAATTAGTTTCTAGAGAAGGATGTAGAACTTAGAGACCGTTCTCCAGTTCCCCGCATGCGATAAATTTGTTATTCCTTTTGATAGTAATCGTATTACTAAAAGAGACAGTATATCCATCCACACACAGTTTAGAAACAGAAATCAAATTTCTTCTTAGATTTTGTACATAAAGACAATCTTTCAGTACAAGAATCCCTTCTCTAAAATTTAACTCTACGGTTCCTATCGCCATATCTGCAACACTTGCAGAAGTCCCCAAGTATAGTGTCACTTCTCCTTCACTCAGCCTTCTGCTTACTTTGAGCCCCTGCAGTGAATTACACGCATGAGTTGAAAACCCGGTGTCAACACACCAGGACACAGAAGTTACTAACAAATTAATTTCCATGACACAAGTTTCGAAAATAACTTTCTTAGATTCCAGGTAGGCGGGACAATTCCTCTTCTAGTGGTCGGCCTGTTTGCAGAATTGACAGGCATCGAATGCCTTGTCTTTCTTTTGTTTCTTAGATTTGGTGGTTTTCTTCTGAGGCTTTCTCTTTGCCTTCCTCTTCTTGCCAGATTTACCAGCTTCAACAAGCATGAGTATCAGCTCATCCTTCCTTATTAATTCCTCGGCTCTTTGCAACATATTGCTGAGCTCTTGGACACTGACATTCATCTTGTTCATTTTATTATTCATAATGAACGGGTTGAAGGACGGAAGCAGAGAGTTTAGAATAGCATCGATCTGTGTGACCAAATCGAGCCCGGAACCAAGGGCCTCTAGCTCGTTTATGTAGCCGATCATCTGAAGACAATGGTCATGCACTTGCTGCCCCTTAGTCATCTGCGTTGTCATGAACTGTTTCAGGACCTTTTGTCGAGTAGAACGATTCTATTCTTCGTATATAGTCTTCAGACTATCCAATATGACTTTGGCGAGTTTGTTCTGATCGAACTGCCTCTGTATCGGATTGTCCAAAGTGGCTATGATATAGCAGTAGGCCAGGGAGTTTTTATCCTTCCATTCCTGGTATTCTCTCCTTCGGGCCTCAGAAGCCCTGTCCCTCGGACGATCCGGAGCAGGATTTTTAGCCACCTTATCCAGCTTTTCTGAAGCTAGGACCAGCATAAGGTTTCTGTACCAGTCAGCATAATTGGGTCCCTTAAGCTTGTTGTCGTCAAGCAACTTAGCAAATTCCCCGTTTGCCATTTTCTGGTTAATCAACGAAACATTAGTTCACAACCTTTAGTTTGATTCATGTTACCTACATAGATATGGCTTTTAATCTAGGTTAATCAATTACGCCCTAGTTCTAATTTAGGTGAAACCAAAGTGGCTCCAACTAACTTTCATAAAGTCAGATTTTTGGTTGGCCTAAATTGGCTAGGGTTTCCGCACGCTTCCCTTTTCAGGGTTGTGGGGCCCACCAAACAAGGAGGGATCATCCAATGACCATATGGGACACGATGGCAATGATGTGCATTCCGCCATGGTGTGCGCAAGAGACACTAACGAGTCATCATGGGCCAAGTACTTATGGCCCATGATCGCAGCACATCAAACATCCACACATCACATGATATGGAAGAATTGATCCAATCAATCACTAGCTGTAAAGCTCATTAATCAGCCCAACAAAAACACAACATTAACAATTAATATCATCTAAGTATATGGGCTGAATAGCAGTCAGCAGTTCGGCCCATATAGCTTTTTCTCACAAAATGGGCTTTTGCAGTTTTAACCTTTTAAAATTAGGTTTTACAGGTTGGGCCGAATTAATCCCTGCAATTGAACATCCGATTTGGGCCTGATAGTGTGAAAAAACTGGACTGAAAACAGTCCCCTTTCGAATCCTAGATTCGGTCCAAGCAAATTTGGTCCAATCTTGTCCAAGATGGTCCGAAACCGATTTTCAATTCAAGAATTAGTTAAAGAAAGATCTGAAATTAATATTTCTGATTTTTAGACAATCATAAATCAGATATAGACTGTTTGCACCACCTGTAAAACAGAGGTTAGTCACACGGGTTGCAGTTTCATAAACTGCAAAACACAGAATGTGATCCCTCCATCTGCAAATCTCCAGCGCCACTATCTTCTTCCATCAAGAAAATAAAATAAAATAGAAATCCTATTTCTATTAATTAATTACATCCTTGATTGAATCCTATACATTCAGTCTAGAAAAATAAAATAAAAATAATTATTTTACAGACCGAATTGAATAGAAATTACAAAAGGAATGCGTAGACAATCTGCGCCAACTCTGCACTTCGATCTCCAGGTACGAACAGTCCATTAAATCAAGAAATAAATCAATAACCATTCAAAATAAATTTCAGATTTAAATAAAATTAATTTCAGATCAATCGCCCTCAACAAGAAACAGTTTCTTGAAATAAAACAGCAAACTGTGCAACACCCAAATAGAACAGCTTCTACCGAATTGCGCAGGTTCAGATCTGAATTCTTGGTTCAAGATTCGAACCTGTGGCTCTTATACCACTGAAAGGGATGGTAGAATCCATCGTATGGACCCCAAAGCTATTGCATAATAGGTGGGCGAATTTCAAAAATTTTCTACCTGTCTTTCAACTGGGAATCGCATTCCCTAATTTTATAATCAAGATTCAAGGATCCTACTTGAACCAGAACCGAACCAGATCTGAACCAGAAGTGAAGGGGAATTATACTTGATCCAGAGAAAAAATTTCTCCCAAAGTTGGTGTTCACGCCCAAAGAAGGAACCAAGATCTGCTCCTGCTGAAGATGACACAGCAACTATGGAACAAAACCAGCAGGGTGCGTCCTACACACTGAATCCTTCACAAGAATCCTTTGGATGACAATGAGCACCAAACCGAATCAGCCTTTCAATAAAGACTGATATCAAGAACTCTTCTTGATCTTCCTCTGACAAAGAAAATGAACTGTGACAGGTGGTGGCGGCTGCAACAGGAGGGGGCTAGAGAAATAGATGGCGAACTGCTTTTCTTTTCTCTAGGGTTCGAATTCATGTAATTCGATTAGGGTTTCTCCCAGTTGCTTAAGGATTAAGAAAGGATTTCTTGATCATATCCAGAGTTGCCCCTTGTCCAAATTTGTATTTGGATTAGGACTCTTCTTAATCCAATCTACAGATTAGATAAGTTTTTGGGCTCATCCTAATCTTAGATCCGCCCCTTAATAATGACTGATCAAATCAGCCCAGTTCGAAATGGGCTTTATGCCCAATAAGGTTATGTGCTCAAAAGTCTTCCAAACTGTTGCCCAGTTGGGCTTCTTTGTATGGCGTGGGACCCAAGCATTGATCTACACACCAGCCACATGGGTTCGGCCCAGCCTCTGTTACAAGGCCTGGTTGAATTCACTAGAGAGCCCAGTAAACCCTCTGAGCCCATCAAATGGTCCCTATGGGCCCAACACTTACACTAAGTGGTCCCTGGGCCAAGCCATCTTATAAAATCCCGGGGACTGTGGGCAAGTGTAAGATTAGCCCATCAGGTGTTATCCAAAATGGCCTTACACTTAACCTCTCAGCCCATAATGATCAAGCACTGCCCGACAAGAGAGGACCTCTCCCTTAGCTGCAAGGAACAGTGTTGCACTCTCTACTTACATGGATCCCGGGAATTAAAACGATTTGCGAACATTTTGAAACCATACTTAAATATATCATATATATAAATTTTGCAAAACAAAATTCTAACGATTGAAATCAACTGCCGGCAGTTTGGTTTTCATCAGAGAGAGTGCATCCCCGATCATTACCTTTGTCCGACAAAGGGGCTGATCCCGTCACTATGATCACCCACTCAGATGAATTCTCAAACTGTCCCAACATACCCAGGTTTTGACCCCTGCTAAGGATCTCACTGATTGGCATATCAAAGACAGCCCAATCCGCACCTAGTGCAGTACCATAATCGGGTTTAGGGGTCAGGTGTAACTTTTTAGTTTTGCCCATCAATCTCCAAGGTCAAGGGCAATACTGGAAATCTGGTCAAGTTCAAGGGTTCAATTAATTCTACATTGCATGTGCCTTGGGTTTCACCCTAGCGGCTGAGACAAGCCACCCCAACAGTTGGCAGCACACCAGTGTCAGTCTTGGCAGGATAAATCTCCCCAGACTTATCCAATGGCTATGAACGTTTAAAACCAACATAAGTCTCATTAAGTGTCCAGTTTTAGCGTCTTACACAGAAGTATACCACACAACATGAATCAAACATGTACTTCATTTATTTACATTAAATATCAAAAGTACATCAAAACCTATTGAAGCTAAGGGCATACAAAAACTGTCCAACTAGAGTAATGATGTTTGAATCGCCGTGGATGATGTCCATGGTGAAGATAAGGTGGTCAAAGGAGATATGGGGTACTGAAGGGCTGCATAGACGACGCCTGCAGGTGCTCTATCCCAGAGCGAATAGGCAGTGATACGAGACGGTGGTGTCGAGGACGCGGAGGGTGGAGAGGGAGGGGTTGTGAGTGAAGCATATGGGCTTCCAGAGGTGGTCTGAGGACATGGAGGTGGTGGTCTGAGGACATGGAGACAGACCACAACTTGTAGACACATGACGTCATGGCTAGAGTCTTGGGGTCAAGGTAGTGAGCAACGAGGAGGAGGACTTCCCTTGGAGGAGTAAGGTTCGAGAGTTTGTGAGATGCAGACATGTTCACTTCCATTTTCCTTCTCTTCTTTTGGTGTGTTCACTTGATTAGGGGGTGAGCAGTGCACAAGCCAGAAGTACACAAGAGGAATTTTGGTTGGTTGTCTCTGTTCATCATTCGATGGCCAGTGGGGGTCTTCGTCATTCTTCTGGGCGGCTTCCAACTGACGCGTGCCGTTGGTAGGGTGACTATGCATGAGAAGGGATTGCTACATAAGGTTTCAGCAAAGGCAACCAAAACCCGGATTGTATAGACTGGTGTTTCAAAACCGTTGCTTTTAAATGATTCTACAAGCCTTGCCATCATCAATAGCTTCCCCGACGACACTACATGCACTAAAGCCTCTACTGTCTGTCAGAGTCTCGGATTCTATACCCTCCGGAGGAGGACCTAATCTGAGGTTTAAATCTATATAAAACCCCCGCTTGGTTGAGAACAAAGCCCTACTCTTTTCCGTGGAACCATTGGCCTCATGCTCTAATCATCATGGAATTGAGGATTCAATGACAAAGAAGGAGTTATGCGGAGATTTTCTAGCTTAAATAGGTTTTAAGAGAAAAAGGGCAAGAAAAAGAAAATAGAAAAAGTTTAATGGGGTATTTTGGTAATTTAACGCTTTTTGTCATCTGATTTAACAACTAAGGGGGTCTTTATCTAACGGCTAAAGTGTAGGGGGTCTTTGTCGCAAAAAAAAAGTACAGGGGGGACTTTGTCACTAACCCCATAGTACAAGGGGGGTCTTTGTAATTTATCCAAAAATATAACAAAAAAAAAAGGATAAAACAGAATAAATAAGTGACATCAAATTAATGACCAATACATAAAGATAAAAAAAAAGGTTCAAGAAAATAATTGGAAATGGCAAAAATAATTGATAAAAATAGATAATTGATAAAAATAAAAGATAAAAAAAATGACAATAAAATGGGGTAAAAACTGCATTGTTGAATCGACTTCAAGAATACACTGCACCATCTTCAATAGAGGCTGGTTTTAAGACTGATTTAGGTGTGAATTTCCACTTTGGGATCTACATTTGTAGTATCCGTATCAATTATACATTTCCCTCTTTGATTGGTTTTAAATTTGGTTCGATTTAGTACAAGACCGATCTTGAAAAATGCAGTTTCTCAAAATATAGGGAATTTGATTCTCAAAATGATTAGAAAATTTTTGAAATTTCATCCAACCATCTAGCATGATTTGGCCATCCATATAATAAATCATAACCCTTCATAACGGTATAATATTATTACTATTTCGCTGAACGGCAAGTAAATCGACCTTCCTTCAACCGGCAACAAAACTCGACTTTCCTTCAAACGACGAACATAGGAAGCTTTGAGAAATCGAAACGAGGAAAACTCAATGACCAGATTAATTTCAAAGAAAGCTTCCAAGGCTATAACGGATATAATGATAATATTTTTATTCTGATGTGGGGGGAGGAGCTGAAACAAATTTTCAACTTATTGACTGGGGATGGCATGGGTTTCATATTCCATACTAAGCTCATAGAAATTTCGATTTCTGAAGGGGAGCTGACCGAAGAAACCCCTTTTATCTGAAGCATAGTAAATCATCCACTCTCACCCTAGTGCAAGTTGATTTGTGATAAGATAAACTAGATATAACTCAAAAAATTGATTGAATTGGACTTAGATGAGCGTCGTTTTACTAGAAATGTCATAAAGCTCTTTCTTCAATTTTTTTAATAAAACCCACGCATCGGATAGGTTCCAACTAGTAATACAAAAAAAGAGAAAATAGAAAATATCCAAACTTAATTTAATCCAAGTAAACTTTTTTCAGGACCATATCCTTAACGGTCAACACATGGAAAAACAAGTCACCCAACAACCGTCAACTAAACAGGACTTGTGGTTGGTGCTATACCAAAATCAGTTTACCACAATGAAGTAAAACATTGAGCGCATGCTAACATCCCTATAACAAGAGAAAATTTAGTTCAGTATATTATGCCCTTACCCCAACCTGAACCTACCTAAAAAGATCAAAATGTCGAAGTTTCACAAGTACGATAGATCCCAAGAGCATCCTCTATTGCAGAGATATTTCAATTTGGACCAGATGAGTGGTATATATATCAGGCCGGGCCCAAAAATTTCTGGGCCTGATGCAGGCCCAAGCCTGTGTCAGGTCTGCACACAAAACATAGGCCCAAGCTTAAAAATTTTCAGTCCAGGCTAGAAATGACCACCTCTAACTGCAACGTAGAATGGGAATGAATTCACAATGACCAACTGTAAAGTGGCATTTTATTCACAACTTATAGGGGTGTATACAGTTCAAGTTCTAAACAACAGTTCCATCTCAGAACGTACAATGGTCTGATCATAAAGATACAACGCTTGTCAATCTCCTAAAGATAATTGCAAGCTCAAGAACAGGTCATGGATCAGATGGTCTGCTGGGAAAAGGAAGAGTAAAATATGGCCAACACAATGATAGAGAGAAGAAATAGAAGACCTGAGGGAATTAATTTACGAGTGGCCACCAACCGTATACCTGAAATGGGGGAAAGGCAAATTAGTTAACAAGTAGAACACATGAAAGAAATGATATTAAATCAGTTCAAATCTATGAAATATAGGACAGCTCAAATAGCAAAGAAACTAAAACAGGTTGAAAGATACCAAATTAAATAAGCAATTATAAATCAAAAGGGTTGTATCCAAATTGGGCTTACCTTGCTACGTTACACACAATGTTAACAATGGTTTACCCTCCGTTGGTTTGCTTTGACTTACTTTGCAAGCAGATCACATAGAAAGAATGCTAAGTATAGATATTCCTAGTAACTTTATACCCTCAAATTGTTTCTGTGTTCTATTAACAAATTTTGTGACACTCACTAAGAACTTTCCCTCAACCTTCTGTTTCTCTCTTATTTTATACCAAACCAAACACAGCCCGAGGTTAACAACACTAACAGGTAGTCTCACATTAAGAATGGGATTTTCCAAAATGAGTATTTGTGACTTTAATTTTTCCAAGATAAAAACTAATCTTGTACTTTATCTGTCTTATTGTTGAAATCTTTGTTTGGCATTACTAACATGTAAATTCAACTTTCTTTTATTTTTCGTACTATTTCTTCATACCAAATTGTCTTTTAATAATAACTCCTATATTCCACTACATTCACATTTGCCTACCATAACCAGACAGGAATAATCATCCTACATCCAAATCATCTCCAGCAGTTAATTGTTGGATTTTCTATTTAGAACAGATGAGCAAAAAAAACTAAAGAAAATCAGTACAGCAAGCTTTTGGCTCTGGGATACACGTTACAGCTTTCCATTAATTGTGAAATCTAAGAGCTTAAAGTTGACTATACTATCAACCATTTTGAATCACCTTTTATGTTATACCCTATGTGGAAACAAAAATGTGACACATTCTGTCAAAATATGCTACACAAGCTATGAGGTACAAGGGATGGTATACCCATCATCCTTTTGTTCAACAATTATAAAAAATGATGTGATTACAAACCTAACAGTTAAGTACCCCAAGAAATATGCCTCTTGAGCTGTAACATGGAAAATTTAACAGAACATTAGTCCTTTAATTAAGTACTTCCAAATTACTTTATAAGGCATAGTGATAATGGGATGGCAGGGACGATGCCTCTAACAAGAAGAAAGTAGGAGCAGATTATGTTATTTTAGAAAAAAGAATTAACAAAGGTAATTTCCAAAGTTAAATATCAAGGTATGAAGAGAAGTTTAAGTGCCACATCCCTGCTAAATTATGCCCTTTGAGTGTATTACTTGCATTTTCCTAGGTCTTTCACCACTCCAATATTTTTTTCCTTATTATTTCAGGTTCCCTACATCAAAGCATTAGAACTATAGCTTATTCTGAAGTGTGTAATCAAGATACCGAATTTTTCCCTCTTGATCAATTTTTTCTCTTCTTGTTTTATTTCTGCAGGTTTATTCAACACCTATAAGCCAACCACAAATCCATCTTAGAAGACACTAACCCACTGCAAATTCCCATCTGTTCATTCAAATAAGCCTCCTTTCTTATCTTTGAAGTTTCTCTAATTCTGGAACTCTTGGGTTTCTCTAACGAAAGGAATCTTTCTTTCCTTCTTTCTCTTTTCTTTTGTCTGTATGTGCGTGTATCACAAACCTACTCTAAACCTCTTCAATACATGCAGGACCCCATTATTAATTATTACAATTCATCCCAAAAAGTTTTGGATTTCTTCAAAAAAGTCAATTTTCTGTGCATAACATACCTAGAATCTTGCCAAATCTGGTAACCCCTTGTATTCTTTCATTCTAAGCCTCTACAAAAATTTTTATAGAGAACCTCCATCCCTAAACCAATTTTATTGATTTTCACAAATTTTACAACTCCTAGTTCCTGTAGGACCTACTCATCCTACATCAAATTGATATTGTGGTAAACCCTGAGGGATTCTGAAACCAATATGACTTATGCAATAAGATTCTTGATTGTACATTCTATAATAGGATTACATGTACTGTCTAACATGTCATTCTGATTAAATCTTATTTAAACCAGTAGTCGATCAAGACTACAATCAGTCTTGAATTCGAAAGCAAAAAGAAAGATTTCAGACGAAAAGAAGGGAGGGAGAAAAGAAGAAGCACACGAAGGGTTTTTAGAAAAGAGAGAGAGGGTCAATCATAATGATCTGCCGACCCACTCTTAATATTTATATATGTAGACTAATTGTAAAAGGGCTGAATTTCCCTTACTGCTTACATGGCAAATAAACTAATAAAAAAGCTGAAATAACAAGCTGTAACAACAAACTAAAATAGTCTACCAACTAACACTGACACAACTAACAAAAAGAAATATGCTATGCTGCCATACGAACACAGTGGGGACCACAGCAGTGTTCTCTACACTCCCCCTCAAGTTGGGAATAGATATTTGTCATTCCCAACTTGCATAGGTCTGCCTCTAATTTCTTCCTTGGAACAGCCTTGGTGAGAAGATCTGCGAGCTGCATGCTGGAGGTGATATACGGGAGACACACTTCTTGAGACAAAACCCTTTCTTCGACAAAATGTCGATCGACTTCGATATGCTTAGTTCTGTCATGCTGTACTGGATTATGAGCTATATTAATAGCAGCCTGATTATCACAATACAACATTAATGGCTTCTCATAAACAATACCCAACTCCTCAAATAATGACTTCAGCCATAGGATTTCAGCCACACCATTAGCCATAGATCTATATTCAGCTTCAGCACTAGAACGAGAAACAACACTTTGTTTCTTACTCCTCCAGGAGACAATGTTACTTCCTACAAATGCACAATATCCAGAGGTAGACCTTCTGTCATCAACACTCCCAGCCCAATCAGCATCTTTATGTGATCATTATTCTTGAATAATATACCTCTACCTAAACATCTCTTCAAGTATGCTAATATTCTCTCAACTGCAAAGAGGTGAGTAGTTCTAGGAGAGTGCATATATTGACTGACAACGCTGACTGCATAACTGATGTCCGGTCGTGTGAGACAAAGATAGAGGAGTTTTCCAACCAACCGTTGGAACATAGCTTTGTCTTCAAGAGGCTCTCCACCCTCTGCACTGATCTTGTGATTCTGTTCAATAAATGTATCTGCAGGCTTAACACCCAACTTTCCAGTTTCTGCTAATAGATCTAGAACATACTTCCTTTGAGAAATAAAAATCCCATGTTTAGATCTAGCAACCTCAATACCCAAGAAGTATCGTAGCTCTCCTAGATCTTTCACCTCAATCTCTTGATGAAGGAGTTGTTTAAGAGACTCAATCTCACTGTTATCATTCCCTGTCACTACAATATCATCCTAATATACAGCAAGCAAAGTCAAGGAAGAGTCCACTCTTTTAATGAACAATGTATGGTCTGACTGGTCCTGTATATAGCCGAATTTTTCAAGGGCTTGTCTGAATCTATCAAGCCAAGCTCTAAGGGACTGCTTTAGTCCATACAAGGCTTTATTCAACCGGCAAACCTTCTTACCTATCTCTGCATCATAAAATCCAGGAGGTAACTGCATGTAGACTTCTTCCTGTAAGTCTCCATTGAGGAAGGCATTTTTAACATCCATCTGGAACAAGGGCCAAGAATACTGCAAGGGATAGCAGAACTCGAATAGTGGTCATATTTGCTACTAGAGCAAAAGTCTCCAAATAGCCTATACCATAAGTCTGAGTAAATCCTTTGCAACTAATCGGGCCTTATACCTTTCAATGGAACCATCACCATTATGTTTCACAGTAAATAACCATCTACATCCAACCGGTTTATTTCCTTTAGACTGCAATGGGGAGGTCAAGGTCATCCAAAGAAGGTAAAGTAGCAACAGTGGAAGGTATCTCAGGGGGACCTGGATCTGGATCCGCAGAAGGAACTGGGGCTGGCCTGGACTGCTGATGACCGAAATCAACCTGCCTCCAACGCCTGTGATAGACTCTCAAATCCTGACACCTCTGACAACCCTCCCCATTACATCCCTCATCACTCAATGGAACCCCACTCTCACTGACCCCACTCAATGGAACAGGAATAGGAACTTCTGATGAGTTAATCCCACTCTCATTAACCCCACTCTCACTACTCTCCCCCTAAGGAGAAACCCTAGGGTAATAGGGTACCTCCTCAAAGAAAGTAACATCCATCGAGACAAATCTCCTCCCAGAAGTAGGTTCATAGCAAAAATAACCCTTTTGAGTTTGTGCATAACCGAGAAAAATGCATTTGGAGGCCTTAGGATCAAATTTGGAATGATAAGGTCCAAGAATCTGAACAAAGCAAGTGCAACCAAAGGTTTTAAAGGGAACAATAAATAATTCTTTATCGGGGTATAGAAGGGTAAAGGGTGGCTTCATGTCAAAAACCTGTGAAGGAACTCGATTAAAGAGATACACTACTATAAGAATAGCATTGCCCTAGAAACGGATAGGCACATTGGAATTAAACATAATGCTTTTAGCCACCTCCAATATGTGCCTATTCTTCCTCTCAGCAACCCCATTCTGTTGTGGTGTATAAGGACAAGTACTCTGGTGAATAATCCCATGATCAAGTAGATAAGAGGCCAGTGGCTTGGTATAATATTCTTTCGCATTATCGGATCTGAAGATTTTGATTTTGACCCCAAACTGGGTTAAAATAATCTGATGAAAGATCTGGGTCAGAGCAGGAACCTCATCTCGAGAGCGCATAAGGTAAACCCAAGAAAAACGGGTATAGTCATCAACAAACAACAAGAAATATCTGTAGCCCCCCATTGAAGAGATGTGATACGGGCCCCAAACATCGGTGTGCACAACATCAAAAGAATTACTACTTTTATTACTCAAGGAATAAGATGTTCTACAATGCTTTGCAAGCTCACAACTCTCACATCTCAAATTTGACATCTGAACAAACTCAAACAAATTTGGAAACAAACTCTTCAAAGACCGAAAGGATAAATGACCTAACCAATTATGCCAAAGCATAATCGAACTAACAGACTGAGAAACAAAAGACTTCCTATCTCATGATCTTTCCAATGAGAACTCTCTCCAAGCAGAAAGATCCCATTCGTCTCACAGCCAGTCCCATCACCTTCCTTGTCTCCAAGTCCTGAAAAATACATCGGTCAGGAAAAAATGTTACTGAACAATTCTGATGTTTTGTAATACTACTGACTGAAAGCAAGTTAGTATCAAGCTTAGGAACATGCAAAACTGAAGATAAGGAAATGGTATTAGACAACTTGATGTCTCCCTTGCCAGAAATGGGAACAAGGGAACCATCAGCAATGGACACTTTATCTCTAATAGAAGATAAGTGATAGGTAGTGAACAGTGGTCCTCCTTAGATGGTTCTTTCACATCTCCCAACAGGTAGTTAAGTTTTCCTCCACCCCCAATGGCCATCATGGCCGATTGGGCCCATTCTAAGTAGTTGGATCCATCAAATTCCACAGTTGTAATCTGAAAGGCATTCTCAGACATGTTACCAGAATTGCTAGTCCCAAAAGCACCTTCCCCCAGATTCTTCAACTCCATTCTTGGTCAAGAATTAGCAATAAAAAACTTTTGAAGCTACTGTAATAGAAAAACAGCACCTAAACAACTGATAACAGCCGGCCTAGGGAGAAGAGAAAGAGAGGAGAGGCGAGAGGACTGAGAGCCCAAAAGAATACTGCAGGCGTGTGCAGTATGTTATTATTTATACTAGGATGCTCATACAACATAAAAAATGAAGAAATTACAAAAGTACCCTTGCGGTACTAAACATATGTGTACAACAACATCTGCCAACATGGATCAACCCAAAAACCAACTAAATCGAGTAGGTAATTATAACAAGCAGCTTGAGACTTCCTTTCAATCGAAGCCTGGGGTGATTAAGATATACAAGGGAGCAACGGCAACCAAGACCAATGTGCCAAAGTCAAGCAATACAAAGGGAAAGGCAAGAGGGTGGTGTCGAAGGACATTGATGGAAGCTCAACAACCTCAAGTTTAGAAGATAGACGTTGGGTACTTGGGTCTTCGAACGCTCTGGAGAACCAAGAAATTCCTATCCAAATTTCTCAGAAACAAGGAGCCATTGTGGCAGTGGAAGGTAGTGACACTCTGGCCCTGGTTTAACAACTGACGGAGGAAATTGAAGAGGTGCAATCCTTCTACATGATTCAACAGAAGCTCAACATCAGCGGGTTGTGCAGGTGTCAACAAGGGAAACAGAGGTGGAGAAAAGCATCATGGACACAACCACAAAAACCTCAATCAAGAACAAAGAATCGGAGCAAGGATTTGATACCCCAACCCAAAACAAGCCAAGACCTTGTGAAGTAGAGAAAGATATGATGTCCAATTGGATTCTTTCGAAGCTTCTAAATTTTGGGGAGTTTTTAGGGGTTTCCTTTGAGGTCCTAAAGAATGAAACAAAGGTGCTTCTAATGGCCATAGAGCAAAGAGAATTGGAAGAGAGAGGTCGAGCCGATGCAAGAACTAGAAAATTTCCTAAGGAGACTAATAGGGAGGTATACAAACTTACCTACGGCTTCAATAATAGTATTAAGAGGGTGAAAGAGAGGAGGGGAAGAAGGAAATATGCCAAATGAGGGGCCTGACCTGAAATTAATGACGCGGAACGTCAAAGGGCTCTACTTGAGGAGACTGTAAGCAGTCTCCTAATGTTATGCTTATATAGGAGTCCACATTAAATCGTGAGGATGCATCTCTAATCAAGAGTATTTGAGGGGAGGGGGTGGAGGTTGTAATTGGAAGAGTCTGGAAGTAGTGGGAACTGCAGGAAGTATAATAGTTATTTGGAAGACCAGTTCCCTAAGTAGCCAAAACTTTTGGGTGGGCAATTTCTTAGTAAATATTAAAGTGGTGATATGTGGGAGTTTCAAATCACAAATAAAAGGAGTCTATGGACCAAATGGAGACACCATTAGACCCCAGTTTTGGAGTCCGTTGGACGGTATAAGGCTGAGATGGCAAGGCCCGTGGTGCATCAGGGGGGACTTTAACACCACAAATCAGTGTTTTAAAAGATGCACAAAAAAAAAAAAAAATCTCAAGGGCAATTTGTGCCCCTGCAAGGCAAAGCACATACCTTTTCAAAGCAAGGTGCTAAAAAAGAAAAAGAAATGCCAAAAAAACAAAAATGCAAAATAAATAATATTAATTAAAAATAGTAACTTAAATTTTAAAATAATATTTTTAAAAGCTATTATCTAAATTTAAATACATAAAAATAATATTTTTAAAAGCTATTATCTAAATTTAAATACATAAAAATAATATTTTTAAAAGTATTTAAATTCAAGCATGTAAAACCCTCAATCTCTTTTTCCCAATTGCATTATTTCAAATAGCTAATGTGATGTAAAATATTTTGCATTCCTAATTGTATGACCCATTTTGTACCAAGCCCTTTGAGGCAAGACTAAAGAAGCCCATGTTGGGTCGTAAATTCTTAATCCCCACACAAAAAAATGATTTTATACTTTTAATTGCCTTTTAAGAAGATGTTTTATTAGGACCAATGAATGAAAAACATTAGAAATAGTGGGTTCTGGGAGCTTTGGTGAGGAAGCAAAGTGAGTGAAATGCTCAGCTAGGGGCTAAATGCTCAGCCTACTTGGGACTGCCTCTAGGGGCTAAATACTCAGCTAGGGCTACATGGGATTTGGTGCATGAGAGAATAGCAAGAAAGCTGGCCACATGGAAGACAAAGTATCTATCTTTCCACGGGAGCGAAAGCATCTGTACTGAAGAGTGCTCTATCTCAGCTACCTACTTTCCATATGTCTCTTTTACCCATTCCAACATATGTGGCTGATAGGCTAGAGAGACTTCCAAGTGAATTGAAAGGAGGGGAGGGGGGGGCAAGACTCATCCGGTTGATTGAGGGCAAGTCTGTAAACCTCAAAAGAAGAGAGAGGGTTGGGGGTTAAAAACTTTAATTGGAAATGGTTTTGGAGATTCAGCTCTTAGACCAATGGGCTGTGGAGATGGATCATCCAAGAAAATCTTTGAGTAAGAAACTTCAATTGGGACATAGGAATAGAAAATGGACCTTATGGGTGCTCCACATGAGGGGCCTGGACTGGAGAGATTCCAAGAGAAGTTTCGGTAAGGGCCAGCTCTTAAAGTTGATTTTGGAGACAGAATTAGTTTTTACAGAAATAGCTATTGCAAAAGGAAGAACTCTGATGGACAGGCTCCCATGTCTTTTCATTCTGGCTGATAATTAGGTGGCAAGCAGGGCAGACTTGTATGAGATCATGAGTGGCAGGGTCATTTTGGTGTCCCTACCATAGGAGGAACTTAAATGACTGGGAAATAGATAACTTAGAATCCATGATTAGATTGCCGAATTGTAACCATCCCCAGCCAGGAGTTATGGAAGATAGAATATGGAGATGGGACATGCCAGGTAATTTTACAGTCAAGTCCTTTTACAAGAAGCTGAGTAATTCATTGGAGATGGAATTTCCTCATAAGAAGGTTTGGATTCCATACATATTGAAGGTAGCCTTTTTGTTATGGACTGCAGTGCAAGACAAATATCTACAAGAGATGGTCTGGTGAGAAGGGGTATTCAGATTACTCATTTAGATGTGTGAGGTGTGAGGTTGACAGAGAAACAGTAACTAACCTGTTCCTTCACTGCCCACTGATTAGGGAGGTAAACACTTTTTTTCTATGGAGGATTTAACCTCTGTAATGTTATCCAAAGTCTTTGAGGAAACATTTTCTGAGATGGACAGTGCAAGGACTAAACAATAGAGGCAACATCTTGTGAAAGATGACCACAGCTGCTGTGCCTTGGTGCATTTGGAGGGAAATAAACCAAAGGATTTTCAAAAACAGACAATGTGATCTAGTGACTCTAATTAGCAGGGTTGTGGAGCTAATCCACTTCTGTGGCTCATCGTACATGTTTTGAATTTAAATACTTTGTTAGACAGTTATGCCCTTAGCTCCAATCAGATTGATGTACCATTTGACATTTATTGTAAATGAATAAAGTACATAATTGATTCATGTCATTGTGGTGTGTTTCTGTGTAATAACCTTAAACTGGACACTTATGAGACTCGTGTTATTTTAAAATCTTCACAGCCATTGGATACATCTGGGGAGATTTATCCTGCCAAGGCTGACACTGATGTACCGCCAAGTTGGTCGGGGTGGCTTGTCTCAGCTGCCAGGTGAGACCTGAGGTACATGCAGTGTGGGTTTTCTTGAAGCCCTGAACCGGACCAAAATCCCAATATTGCCCTGGACCTTGGAGATAGATGGGCAAAACTAGAATGTTGCAACTGACCCTTAGACTCGATTATGGTATTGCACTAAGTGTCGGATCGGGCCGTCTTTGATATACCAATCAGTGAGATCCTTAGAGGGGGTCAAAACCTGGGTATGTTGGGACAATCCGAGAATTCATCTGAGTGGGTGATCATAGTGACAGGATCAGCCCCTTTGTCGAACAAAGTGAATGATCGGGGATGCACTCTCTCTGATGGAAACCTAAATTGCCGACAGTTGATTTCAACCGTTGCAATTTGTTTTTGCAAAATATATTTATATAAAGATATACGTATATATTATGGTTTCAAAATGTTTGCAAAAGGTTTTAATTCCCGGGATCCATGTGAGTAGAGATTGCAGCACTGTACCTTGCAGCCGAGGGAGAGGTCCTCTCTTGTCGGGCAGTGTTTGATCATTATGGGTTGAGAGGTTAAGTGTAAGACCATTGAGGGTAATACCTAATGGGCTAATCTTGCATCTACCCATAGTCCTTGGGTTTTCATAAGATGACTGGACCCAAGGACCATTTAGTATAAATGTTGCGCCCATTAAGAGCCCATGCTGATGAACTCAGGGGTTCACTGTCTCCTACAGTGAATTTGGCCAGGCCTTGTAACAAAGGCTGGGCTGAACCCATGTGAATAATGTGTAGATCAAGGTTTGGGTCCCACGCTATACAAGGAGAGCCAAATAGGCAGTAGGTTAAGAGGTTAAGTGAGCACATAAACTTAATGGGCCTAAAGCCCAATTTCGAACTAGGTTAATTAGATTAATTAAGGATAAGAAGATAAGTCTTATCCACTTAAAGAGTCCAGATCCAAATAAAGATTTGGATCAGGAAACTCCTAATCAGATTAGGAGGTTGTCTCTTCAAGGCTATAAATAAGAGAGCAGGGCGGACATGCAAAAAAACAGACAACATATTGCTTTTTGGTAGAAGAAGCAATCTGAAGTCGGGCTCACCAGCCCTCTACCCCATTCTTGCTGAAGAGCCATCCTGCTGATTCTGCTTTACCTCACACTGTGTCATTTTCAGTGGAAGTAGTTTTAAGTTTTCTCCTTGGGCACGAACAGCTTCATTTGGAGTTACTGTTACTCCGTATCAAGTATATCCCTCTTGTTAGACAGTGTATGCCCTTGGCTCCAATCGGAATGATGTACATTATGACATTTAATGTAAATGAATAAAGTACATATTTAATTCATGTTATTATGCTGTGTTTCTGTGTAATACCCTTAAATTGGACACATATGAGACTCGTGTTAGTTTAGAAAACTGCCAAGGTGAGACCTGAGGTACATGCAGTTTGGGTTTTCCTGAAACCCTGAACCGGACAAAAATTCCAGTATTGCCCTGGACCTTGGAGATAGATGGGCAAAACTGGAATGTTATACCTGACCGCTAGACTCGATTATGGTACTGCACTAGGTGTCGGATTGGGCTGTCTTTGATGTGCCAATCAGTGAGATCCTTAGGTGGGGTCAAAACCTGGGTATGCTGGGACAGTCTGAGAATTCATCTGAGTAGGTGATCATAGTGACAGGATCAGCCCCTTTGTCGGACAAAGTGAATGATCGGGGATGCACTCTCTCTGATGGAAACCAAAACTGCCGGCAATCGATTTCAACCGTTGAAATTTGTTTTGCAAAATATATTAATATATATATATATATAAAATTGATTTCTAAAAATATTTGTACAGCTCACAAATCTCTCAACTACCTAAAATAGCACATAATATAATACATAATTACCAAAATCTTCCAACACACCCCCTCAAGCTGGCATGAATATATCACTCATGGCAAGCTTGCTAACTAAGTTCTCATACTGCGCCCTAGGAAGCCCTTTGGTGAGAATGTCTGCTACTTGGCTCGTGGTGGGTATGTAGGACATGCATATCACACCATTGTCTATCTTCTCCTTGATGAAATGTTTATCCACTTCTACATGCTTTGTTCTATCATGTAGAACTGGATTATGAGCTATGGAAATAGCTGCCTTGTTATCACAATAGACTTTAATAGGTGTTGGTGTAGGAACCTTCAACTCTTCTAGGAGCCTTTTGATCCATAACACTTCACAAAAGCCATGCGCAACAGAGCGGAATTCTGCCTCTGCACTACTCCTTGCTACAACACTCTGTTTTTTGCTCCTCCAGGTGACCAAATTCCTTCCTACCAAAGTGCAGTAACCGGAAGTAGATCTTCTATCATTTATATTACCTGCCCAATCTACGTCTGTGTAGGCTTCAACTTGGAAATGACCCCTATTTTTGAACAAGAGTCCTTTCCCCGGAGTTCCTTTCAGGTATCTCAAAATCCTGAACACAGCTTCAAAGTGAGTAGGTTCAGGTGAATGCATAAACTAACTTACTACACTTACTGCAAAGGCTATGTCAGGTCTTGTGTGCGACAAATAGATTAGTCTTCCAACTAATCTTTGATAACGTTCTCGATCAACCACCTCATTTGTTGTTGTTGCTTTTAACTTCATATTTGGGTCCATTGGAGTTTCTGCGGCTTTACAACCTGTCATCCTTGTCTCCTTGAGCAAATCAAGAATGTATTTGCGTTGGTTGATAAGGATTACCTCCTTGAACCTTGCAAACTCAATTCCGAGAAAATATTTAAGTTTTCCCAGGTCTTTAATGTCAAATTCAGCCTCAAGCTTATTCTTCAACTTGTTGATTTCAAATAAATCATCTCCAGTCATGATAATATCGTCTACATACACTATCAAAATAGCTATTTTACCTTCGGTGGAGTGCTTGAAAAATAAAGTATGATCAGCTTGACTTTGTAAGAAGCCGTGCCGCCTTACTACATCCCCAAATCGTTCAAACCAAGCTCTTGGTGATTGCTTTAGCCCATATTGGGATTTTTTTAACCTGCAAACTTTGCCTCTTCCAAGACTTTCTTCAAATCCTGGTGGTAGGTCCATATATACTTCTTCCTTTAGGTCTCCATTCAAGAAGGCATTCTTGACATCGAACTGACAAAGTGGCCAGTTAAAATTAACTGCAAGAGAAAGAAGTATTCTGATAGAGTTAATTTTAGCAATGGGAGCAAAAGTCTCTTGGTAGTCAATACCATGAGTTTGGGTAAATCCTTTTGCTACGAGTCTTGCTTTGTATCTCTCCACACTTCCGTCAGCCTTGCACTTCACTCTAAACACCCATTTGCACCCGATTGTTTTCTTGTCATGGGGTAGATCAGTAATACTCCACGTATTACTTTTCCTAAGAGCATTCATCTCTTCCATCACAGCTAACCTCCACTTCGGATCATCTAATGCTTCCTGAACAGTTCTTAGCACATACAGATTAGAAATCCTAGACACAAATGCTTTATGAGTATGTGATAATTTCTCATATGACAAGTATTTTGCAATAGGATGTTTTGTGCAAGCTCGGGTACCTTTTCTTAATGCAATTGGAATGTCAAGATCTGAAGAGGACAGATTAGGCAAAGACAGAATAGGAGTAGAAGAAGAATTATTCTGAGTTGTAGGACCTTCACTCGATAAATTGGATTGGACTTCTGCTGTAGGAACAACTGGAACAGTAGTACTTTTGTGAAACCTCTTCCTGGTATAAAACTGAAGCTCAGGATGAGGATTGTGATCCGTTTGAAGTACTTCTCCCCCTGTCTCTGATAACGTAGTATCTGGCAAATTTAGATTAAGAGTACTATCACTAGGTTCCATTCTTTCAATAATTGTTTCCGAAACTTGCTTATCAGAATTAATCAAAGGTATAAATTCTTCTAGAATAGGTAAAGTTTCCCAAAAATTATCTTCCTTACTTATGTTCTCCCCCTGAAGAGAATTTTTTTGAAAGAAAAGTTGGTCCTCAACAAAGAATACATCCATACTCTCAAAAAATTTCTTTGTAACTGGATTAAAGCATTTGTACCCTTTTTTATTAGATGCATAACCAAGAAACACACATTTTTTAGCTTTTGGATCCAATTTTGATCGAAAAACATTTGGTATATACACATAACAGACAACCAAACACATTTAAAGGAAGATCCGTGGTTATTCGAGATGTGGGAAAACAATTTTTCAGATTCTATAAAGGAGTTTCATATTTTAAAACTCGAGATGGCATTCTATATATCAGGTAACATGCAGTTAGGAGAGCATTTCCCCAGAGATATTTAGGTACATTCATAGAAAACATGATGGCTCTAGCTACCTCAAGAAGGTGCCTATTTTTTTCTTTCAGCAATCCCATTCTATTGTGGTGTGTCACGACAAGTTGATTGATGGATAATACCTTTTTCGGTCAGAAATGCTCCTAAGTATTTGTTAAAGTATTCAGTCCCATTATCTATTCTTAGAATACCAATTTTGGTTTGAAATTGATTTTCAATCATTAGGAAAAATTCTTTAAATCTTTGTTCAATCTCTGATTTCCTTTCGAACAAGTAAACCCAACATACCCTTGTATGGTCATCAATAAAAGTCACAAACCATTTTTTTCCAAAAATCGTGTTAACCTTAGATGGGCCCCAAACATCACTATGTAACAAATAAAATAGTTTTGAAGCAAAATAAGGTTTTATTGGAAATAAAACACGATGATCTTTAGCCAAATGACAAGCCTCACAATGAAGTTTTGACCAATCAATTCCTTTAAACAATTTAGGAAACAAATGTTTGAGATATGGAAAACTAGGATGCCCTAATCTTCTATGCCATAATATAACTTGATCACAGACAGAGATTGAACTCGTACTACTTAACCATGAACTTTTTTATTACCAATAGCGGTTTCATCTAAGTAGTAGAGTCCATTTATCTCTCTAGCAGTTCCAATCGTCTTCCCCAAGTTCTGGTCCTGAAAAACACAAGTGGAAGGAAGAAAAAAAATGGAACAATTAGTATCTTTAGACAATCTGCTGACAGAAAGAAGATTGCAGGCAAGTTTTGGAACATGTAAAATAGATTTCAGAGTAATTTTTTCTGAAATTTTAATGTTTCCTTTGCCTGCAATAGATGAAAGACTACCATAAGCTATTCTAACTTTTTCAATACCAGAACAAGGATAATAGGAACTAAATAAATTAGAGCAGCTTGTCATATGATCGGAGGCCCCTGAATCTATGATTCAAGGACCCGATTTTCCTAGAATTGAGAGTGCCAAAGAATTGCTACCTGTTTGTGCCATAGACCCGACAAGAGTATTAGGTGACGAATAGGATTTTAGTAGTTTAAGAAGGTGATCTATTTGCTCTTTACTGAATGGAGATGATTCAGTTTCATTTGTTGTAGGTATATTCTGTTCACCAGGTTTGTTCACCCTGCCATTGGATGGTCTCCCGTGCAGTTTGTAGCAATTCTCACAGGTATGGCGAGGTTTCCCACAATAATCACAGCGCAGGTTGTTCTTGTCTCCAACCCGCTGATTTTGGGATGACCTTCGACTGACTTGGGCCTCGGAAATAATCAGGGCTGACCCTTCCACAGGTCCGGTTGTACCTGCAGCCTTCTTTCCAAGCATCACTTGTCTCCGGATTTCTTCTCTACGTACTTCTGCAAATACCTCACCGATTTGGGGCAGAGGGTTTCTTCCAATAATTCGGCCACGAACCTCATCGAATTCAACGTTTAAACCTGCAAGAAACTTGAAGACTCGGCCAACATTCACCATCTTCTTGTAATAATTGCAGTCATCGGGTGACTTCCACTCGTAATCGTTGAATAAGTCCAGGTCCTGCCAAATTCTCTTAAGAGAATTAAAATACTTAGTCACAGAGTTCTCACCTTGGCGAATATCTCCAAGTTGTAGAGTTAACTCGTACACTTGGAATTGATTCCCTAAATCAGAGTACATTTGTGAGACATTGTCCCATAATTCCTTGGTCGTAGAATAGCAAATATAATTTGCCCCTATCTCTTTAGTCATGGAGTTAACCAACCACGTCATCACCATGGAATTTTCAGCATCCCAAACAGCATAGGTTGGATCCTTCACATCAGGCTTCTTCGTGTCTCCTATGATATAGCCAACTTTCCCTCTCCCTCTGAGATACATGCGAACAGATTGTGACCACCGGAGAAAGTTGTCACCATTTAGTTGGATTGTAGTGATCTGAATAGGGTGATTTTTAGGCAGATTCCGGACAATCTGGGGCTCAGGCTGAGAACTGGACGTGACTTCGGTCATTTTTTAGGGACAGAAACGCAAAAACAAACCCTAGGTCTTTTTTGCTCTGATACCATAAAGAAGAGACAGAAAGATAATAAGAATGGGATGATTTTTTATGCTTCTGTACATCAAAATTTATAGCTCTCTCTAGGATACAAACTAGGTAACAAATCTCCCTAAATAAAGGAAAAAATAAAACTGATTTCTAAAAATATTTGTATAGCTCACAAATCTCTCAACTACCTAAAATAGCACATAATATAATAGATAATTACCGAAATCTTCCAACACTCTTTAAGGCTATAAATAGGAGAGCAGGACAAACCTATAAAGACACAACAGAAATCACAGATATTCTGTTGAATTAAGAGAAGACAATATACAGTTCGACTGCTTCTGTCTTCTGCTCTTGTTCCTGCTCTTGCCGCCCTACCTAGTTCGATCTCCACCAGTGGGAGTGATCAAGAATATTTCTTGATATTGCCCTTCGCTAGAAAAGGCAATCTGAAGTCGTGCTCACCAGCCCTCCATCATATTCTTACTGAAGAATTTGGTTCTTGCTGAAGAACCGTCCTGCTGATTCTGCTTCACCTCACACCATGTCATATTCGGTGGAAGCAGTCTTTGGTCTTCTCCTTGGGCGTGAACACCTTCGTTGGGGGTTTACTATTACTCCGTATCAGATATATCCCTCTACTCCCTTTTTGGTTTCAGATCTGGTCCGGCTTGGTTTCAAGATTGATCATTGAAAATGCAGTTTTCTAAAATAAGGAATGTGATTCCCACAAGGGAGAGAGAAATTTTTGAAATTTCGCTCAACCTTCCTATAGGGTTCGGCCATCCATATGATGGATCTCTCATCCCTTCAGTGGTATTAGAGCCAGGTTCAAATCTTGAACCAAAATTAAACCAGATCTGGATCTGCACAAATGGCTAGAAGGCATTCTACCCGATTTGCACAGTTAGCGTTTTCTAGGAAAATTGGTTCCTAGTTTTTTGGCGATTGATTTAAAATTAAATCTTTATAAATCACGATTTTTTGGTTGTTTGTACGGTGGAGATCGAATCCTTTAATGGCGCAAGAAATCTGCGCACCTGTTGTTCTTTTCAGTCTTGGTCTGTAATTAATTAATTTTAATTTTTAGACGGAATGTATAGGAATTCAATTCTGATGTAATATTAATAGAAAATAGGTTTTCTATTTTATTTCATTCAAAGATGAAGCAGAAAGCGTAGAGGAGAGATTTTCGAAGATATGGGTTCAGCCATCTGCAATTTGCAGTTTTGGAAACTGCATGCTGCGATCTAATTTTTGTTTTGCAGGGTAGCAGTCCTACGAACAGCCCCCTACTAATTCTTGATTGTCTTGTATCAGTTATTTAATTTTAGATCATCTTTCTTGAATTAAATCTTGAATTAAAAATCAAAACCTACACCCATTCGAACCGGATTGGACCAAACTGGTTGGACCGAATCTATGGTTCGATGGGGGCTGTTCTCGGCCCTAAAATTTCATATATGGGTCCAGGAGCTGATGATTAATTGCAAGATGCAATTCAGCCCACATCTGTAAAACCCAGTTTTAATCTGTTAAAACTGCTTTAGTCCAATTCAGCATGAAAGCTATATGAGCCGAACTGTTCTTTGCAGTTCAGCCCATATACCTAGATAATGTTAATCAGTAATATTATGAAATTTATATGGGCTTTCATTATGGGTTTTACAGTTATTTAATTGATTTGATCAATTATGGTTTTCATGCATGTGATGTATGGATGTGTGATGTGCTACGTTCATGGGCCATAAGTACTTGGCCCATGTTGATTCGATAAGTAGCTCTTACGCACACCATGGCTGAATGCACATCATTGCCATGGTGTCCTTAAGATCATTGGATGATCTCCCTTCGTGGTGGGCCCCACACCAGCTTCCTCCCCAAGAGGAACCGTGCAAAACCCTAGCCGTTTAGGGCCCATCTAAATCTGATTTTATGAAAACCAATGGGAGCCACTGTCCTGCTGATTCTGCTTCACCTCGCACCGTGTCATCTTCGATGGAAGCAGTCTTTGGTCTTCTCCTTGGGTGTGAACTCCTTCATTGGGGGTTTACTATTACTTTATATCAAGTATATCTCTCTACTCCCTTTTTGGTTTCAGATCTGGTCCGGTTTGGTTTCAAGATTGATCCTTGAAAATGCAGTTTTCTAAAATAAGGAATGCGATTCCCACATGGGAGAGAGAAATTTTTGAAATTTCGCCCAACATTCCTACAGGGTTCGGCCATCCATATGATGGATCTCTCATCCTTTCACCTCTCCTCTCTTTTGGTTTCAGATCTAGTCCGGTTTGGTTCGAGATTGATCCTTGAAAATACAGTTTTCTAAAATAGGGAATGTGATTCCCACATGGGAGAGAGAAATTTTTGAAATTTCGCCCAACCTTCCTGCAGGGTTCGGCCATCCATACGATGGATCTCTCATCCCTTCAGTGGTATCAGAGTCAAGTTCAAATCTTGAACCGAATTAAACCAGATCTGGATCTGCGCAAATGGGCAGAAGGCGTTCTACCCGATTTGCGCAGTTAACGTTTTTCTAGGAAGTCGGTTCCTAGTTTTTGGGCGAATGATCTGAAATTAAACATTTATTAATCTGATTTATATTTAGAATTGTTGTATATATTTTTCTTGGACTTTGGGTTGTTCGTATGGTGTAGATCGAATTCTTTTATTGGCGCAAGAAATCTGCGCACCTGTTTATTTATTCTATTCATTCTTGGTCTATAATTAATTTTATTTTTAATTTTTAGACAGAATGTATAGGAATTCGAATCTGATGTAATACTAATAGTAAATTAGGTTTTCTATTTTATTTCATTCAAAAACGAAGCAAAAAGCGCAAAGGAAAGAATTTCACAGATTCAGGTTCAGCGATCTGCGATTTGCAGATTTGGAAACTGCATATTGCGAACTGATCTTTGTTTTGCAGGGTAGCAAACTTACGAACAGCCCTCTTACTGATTCTCGATTGTCTTGCATCAGTTGTTTAATTTCATATCATCTTCTTGAATTGAATCTTGAATTAAACATCAAACCCTAGACCCATTCGAACCAGATTGAACCAAACTGGTTGGACCAAATCTGTTGTTCGATAGGGGGCTGTTCACAGCCCTAAAATTTTATATGGGCCGAGGGATTGATGGTTAATTGCAAGATGCAATTCGGCCCAAATTTGTAAAACCCAATTTTAATCTGTTAAAACTGCTTTAGCCCAATTCAGCATAAATGCTATATGGGCCAAACTACTCTTTGCAGTTCAGCCCATATACCTAGATAATATTAATTGGTAATATTATGGGCTTTATATATGGCTTTTACAGTTATTTAATTGATTAGATCAATTATGGATTTAATGCATGTGATGTATGGATGTGTGATGTGCTACGTTCATGGGCCATAAGCACTTGGCCCATGCTGATTTGATAGTGGCTCTTACGCACACCATGGCTAAACGCACATCATTGCCATGGTGTCCTTAAGATCACTGGATGATCTCCCTACGTGGTGGGCCCCACACCAGCTTCCTCCCCAAGAGGAACCATGTGGAACCTTGGCCGTTTAGGGCCCATCTAAATCTAGCCTTATGAAAGTTAGTGGGAACCACTTTGGTTTGACCTAAATCTGATCTAGGGAGTTTTTCGATCCCTCCATTAAACATAAATGCATGTGATAGGGAATTTCATATGATGAATTCTCTAAAGGCCTTCCATCATTAGTATGAAGGTTGACTATATTGACGGGTGGGGATGCACCATAAAATTGGGATATCCATCTGCTGATCCGGTTGACTGGATTGCTTCATGAGATGATAGAGGCATCATATACTGATGTGGGAGGGGCCTATCCTAAAATGGAAGAATCTCTCACGGTACCTTGGCGTTCACGAACATAATGGGTGAGCACTTACTGGACAGAAAGGTTAAACCTAAAATGGCTATGAACCTTATATGACAAAGGCCAAAGGGAAAGCTCATAAGATGAGTGGATGAGATCCTTCACAGAAGGTGGTGGGGTTTTGCAGCTGAAACAGTTGGCTTCATGCACCCTATGTGGTTTCCCACATTTCCAGAGACACAACTGTCTCCGTCACTGAGATTGGAGGGAATCTCAGAGATGCCGAAAATGGAATTAGAACATAAATTAAAAGCCCTTTCTATGTGATGACATGAATCAATTACGTTGTGGACTTTCAAATCTGCCTTGCCTTCACCAGAAATGGCAAACGGAAACTTCATCAAATTGTTGGATGATAACAAACTCAAGGGCCCTAATTATGCTGACTGGTTCCGAAACCTTATGCTGGTTCTGACGTCCGAGAAATTGGACAAAATTACTAAAAACCTTGCTCCGGATCGTCCAGGTGACAAGGCTTCCGAGGCCCGAAGAAGAGAGTATCAAGAATGGGAAGAGAAAAACTCTCTTGCCCGGTGTTATATTATAGCCTCTTTGGACAATCGGATACAGCGACAATTCGATAAGATCGAAGTGTCTAAGGATATACTAGATAGTCTGAAGACTATGTATGAAGAGCAGAACTGTTCTACTCGACAAAAGGTCTTAAAATTGTTTATGACTGCACAGATGACCGAGAACCAATAAGTTCATGACCATTGTCTAAAGATGATGAGTTACATCAATGAACTGAAGGCTCTCGGGTCAGGGCTAGATCATGACACTAAAATTTATGTTGTCCTCAATTCCTTACCTCCGTCCTTCAATTAGTTTATCCCACGTGATATAGTTAATCCCATGTGCCTTTGGCATTACAGACTTGGCCACATTAATATAGATCGTATCACAAGGTTGGTAAAGGATGGTCCTTTGGATTTTCTAACTGTAGAAGATCTTCCAACCTGTGAACCTTGCATTCAAGGTAAGATGACGAAACGGCAATTTTCGAGAAAGCCTGAAAGATCTACAGGCACACTTGACCTGATACATACTGATGTATGTGGCCCCCTGAATGTTAGGACACGTAACCAGCACGTTTATTTCATAACATTAACCGATGATTACTCATGGTATGGTTACGTGTACCTAATGAGACATAAGTCTAAATCTTTTGAAAAGTTCAAAGAATTCAGACAAGAAGTCGAGAAATAGTTAGGGAGATAAATTAAAACCCTTCAATCAGATCGAGGTGGCGAGTATCTCTTTGACGAATTCAGGGACTACTTAAAGGACAATGGGATAGTATCACAGCTATCTCCTCCTACTACACCACAGCTAAACGGTGTGTCAGAAAGGAGGAACCAGACTTTATTGGATATGGTCCGATCACTTATCGTCCACTCAGAGTTACCCACATCCTTTTGGGGTTTCGCATTAGAGACTGCGATTTACGTGTTGAACCGAGTTCCAAGCAAATCCGTTCCTAAGACTCCATATGAGCTACAGACCGATAAGAAACCAAGTGTGAGACACTTGAAGATTTGGGATTGTCCAGCACATGTTAAAAGAATTAGTGCTGACAAATTGGAATCCAAGACCAGTCGTTACCTATTTATAAGTTACCCCAAAGGCTTTGTAGGTTACTTGTTCTATGATCCAAAAGACCAAAAGCTGTTTTGCAGTCGAAGTGCTCACTTCCTAGAGGAAGATTACATCCTAGATAATCATCATCAGGAAATTGTTCTTGATGAGGAGAGCTCAGGGGTAGTGGGAGACGTCCCACCGACTCCAGAAAATAACCAACCTAGAAGATCTACCTGGGTTTCCAAACCTCCAATTCGTTACTGCTATGACCAAAAAAGTTACCTGGTGGAAGTCACGACCGAAGAAGAGGATCCCGTGACTTATTCAGAAGCTATGTTGGACATAAATTCCTTGAAGTGTGTAGATGCCATGAGAGCTAAGATGAACTCAATGGAGACCAATAGAGTCTGAACTCTAGTAGATCCGCCCCCTGGGGTAAAGGCAATTGGTTGCAAATGGATCTATAAGAGGAAGAAGGGCCCCGATGGTAAAATTGAGACCTACAAGCCTCGTCTTGTTGTGAAAGGGTACACTCAGAAAGAGGGAATCGATTATGAGGAAACCTTTTCGCCTATGGCCATGCTTAAATCCATTAGGATTCTGCTAACTGTAGCAGCTTACCATGACTACGAGATTTAGCAAATGGATGTCAAAACCACGTTCCTGAATGGAGATCTTACTGAAGATATGCAGCAACCGCAAGGTTTCATAGCTGCAGGTCAGGAACACATGGTATATAAACTCAGTCGTAGGGAGCATCAAGTATGCCATGCTGTGCACTCGTCCCAACATTTCTCAGGCAGTGAGTGTGGTAAGCAGATACCAATCTAACCAAGGGCAAGAGCATTGGACCGCTGTAAGTGAAGCGGTCCTTCAATCTAACCTTTGAAGGACAAAAGAGTTTTGTCGGGTATTCGATGGTAGTTCACTACAGATCTAGGGGTATACTGATGCTGATTTCCAATTAGATCTAGATGATAGAAAGTCTACATCGGGTTATATTTTCACGATAGGATCATGTGTTATTAGCTGGAAAAGCAACAAACAGGGGTCCACCACAAAGTCCACAACTGATGCCGAATACATTGCCGCAAGTGAAGCTGCCAAAGAAGTCGTTTGGATGAAAAAATTCATTCAGGAATTAGGAGTAGCTCCATCCAGCACATCACTCATTCCATTGTTGTATGACAACACTGGAGCCATTGCTCAGCCTAAGGAGCCACGAGCCCACTCGAAGTCAAAGCACATCGAGAGAAAATACAATGTATTGCGGGAGATGGTTGGAAGAGGGGACGTCCTGATTCAGATGGTAGCATCAGCGGAAAATGTAGTAGACCCATTAACTAAGCCACTAACACAGAAAGTGTTTGAGAAACACGTGGAAAGTATGGGACTTCGGCTTGTACCCGATTGGACCTAAGTGCAAGTGGGAGCTGTTAGACAGTTATGCCCTTAGCTCCAATCAGATTGATGTACATTTTGACATTTATTGTAAATGAATAAAGTACATAATTGATTCATGTCATTGTGGTGTGTTTTTGTATAATACACTTAAACTGGACACTTATGAGACTCGTGTTAGTTTAGAATCTTTACAACCATTGGATAGATCTGGGGAGATTTATCCTGCTAAGGCTGACACTGATGTACCGCCAAGTTGGTTGGGGTGGCTTGTCTCAGCTGCCAGGGTGAGTCCTGAGATATATGCAGTGTGGGTTTTCTTGAAGCCCTGAACCGGACCGAAATCCCAATATTGCCCTGGACCTTGGAGATTGATGGGCAAAACTGGAATGTTACACCTGACCCCTAGACTCGATTATGGTTCTGCACTAGGTGTCGGATCGGATTGTCTTTGATATGCCAATCAGTGAGATCCTTAGAGGGGGTCAAAACCTGGGTATGTTGGGACAGTCCGAGAATTCATCTGAGTGAGTGATCATAGTGACAGGATCAGCCCCTTTGTCGAACAAAGTGAATGATCGGGGATGCACTCTCTCTGATGGAAACCAAAACTGCCGGCAGTTGATTTCAACCGTTGAAATTTGTTTTTGCAAAATATATTTATATAATGATATACGTATATATTATGGTTTCAAAATGTTTGCAAAAGGTTTTAATTCCCGGGATCCATGTGAGTAGAGATTGCAGCACTGTACCTTGCAACCGAGGGAGAGGTCCTCTCTTGTCGGGCAGTGTTTGATCATTATGGGCTGAGAGGTAAGTGTAAGACCACTAAGGGTAATACCTGATGGGCTAATTTTGCATCTGCCCACAGTCCATGGGTTTTCATAAAGTGGTTGGACCCAAAGACCATTTAGTGTAAATGTTGGGCCCATTAAGAGCCCATGCTGATGGACTCAAGGGTTCACTGTCTCCTACATTCAATTCAGCCAGGCCTTGTAACAAAGGTTGGGTTGAACCCATGTGGCTAATGTGTATATCAATGTTTGGGTCCCACGCTATACAAGGAGAGCCAACTAGGTAGCAGGTTAAGAGGTTAAGTGAGCATATAAACTTAATGGGCCTAAAGCCCAATTTTGAATTGGGTTAATTAGATTAATTAAATAGGGGCAAATCTGGGTTTGGATCAGCAGATAAGAATAAGAAGATAAGTCTTATCCACTTAAAGAGTCCAGATCCAAATAAAGATTTGGATCAAGAAACTCCTAATTTGATTAGGATCAAGCTGATCTTAAACTGTAGATAAGATAAGGGATTATCCTATATGTAAATCAGTCCTCAAAAATTAGGTGTAAATTTGAAAATTAGAGAGAAAAAGGAAGAAGAAAAGTAAGAGCAACAGTACAAGAGAAGAAGATGGCGAAAAGAGGAGGAAGAAGAAGAAAGGTTCGAATAATCTTCCCTTTCTTCTCTAATCCCTTTTATTACGAATTAATTGTTAAAGTAATTACAAGTATGCCCTTAAGTGGGCGGCCAGCTAGGCAGTAACATAAAGAGATCAAACAAAAAGAAATAACAGGCCCATTAAGAGAGGTCCATTAGCTAACAAGAGAAAGAAAAGACATTACAAGAGAAGATACTAGGACCCATTCGGCCCAGTCTCTTTACACTCCCCCTCAAGCCGAGTATAGATGTCAATCATGCCCAGCTTGCTTATATAGTGTATCATTTTCCCTCTTGGAACTCCCTTGGTCAAGATATCAGCCAATTGTTCGTCTGATGTGATGAATGGCAAACAAACTTCTCTTGAGGAAACTCTTTCCCTTATAAAATGTCTATCAACCTCAATGTGCTTAGTTCTGTTGTTGAACAGGATTATGTGCAATATTGATAACTGCTTGGTTGTCACAGTAGAGCATCATTGGCTTCTCGTAGTCAACCCCCAATTCTTCTAAAAGGGATCGTAGCCACAGTAATTCTGACACACCATGTGTCGTTGCCCTGTATTCTACTTCAGCTGAGGATCTAGCAACTACAGACTGTTTCTTACTCCTCCATGACGCAATGTTCCCAACGACCAGAGCACAATAACCTGAGGTGGATCTCCTATCATCAGTACATCCTGCCCAATCAGCATCAGTAAAAGTTTCCAGCTTCATGTGTCCATGTTTGGCAAATAGAATACCTTTCCCTAGAGTACCTTTCAAGTAACACAGAACCCTTTCTGCAGCAGCTAAATGAGTATCTCTGGGAGAATGAATAAATTGACTAATAACACTTACTGCATAGGAAATGTCTGGCCGAGTCATGCAAATATATAACAACTTCCCAAGCAATCTCTGAAACACCCCCTTATCAGATAAAAGGTCACCATCTGTAGCAGAAAGTTTATGATTGGGATCAATAGGAGTGGAGATTAGTTTAGCTCCAAGTTTACCAGTCTCGGCAAGGAGGTCAATGACATATTTACGCTAAGAAATGAAGATACCATCCTTAGATCTAGCAACTTCAATGCCCAAAAAATACCGAAGATCTCCCAAATCCTTGATCTCAAATTCAGAGTTGAAAAATCTTTTTAGTTTACTGACCTCTCGAGTGTCATTACCCGTGACCACAATATCATCAACATAAACTATCAAGGTCACCAGAGAGCCATTTCTCTTCAAGAACAGGGTATGATCAGATTGAGTTTGTGTGTAACCAAAGGAGACAAGAGCAGCCCTGAACCATTCAAACTAAGCCCGAGGAGACTGTTTGAGACCATAAATAGATTTCTGTAGTTTACACACCTTGCCTTGCATTTCCTTCCCATACACCCCTGGAGGCAAAGACATATAGACCTCTTCTGTAGGTCTCCATTTAAGGAGGCATTTTTAACATCAAACTAGTGTAGGGGCCAATCAAAAGTAGCGGCTAGAAATAACAAAACCCGGACTGAGGTCATCTTAGCTACAGGAGCAAATGTCTCAAGATAATAAGGAGAGAGAAGGCTGTAAGACTGGTGTTTGGAGATACAATGGGTTGTACACTTCCGCTTGCCCTTGTGGAGAGCAATAGGAAGGTCAAGGTCTGGGAAAGACGTAGCTGGGTCAGAAGAAGGATGACCTGTTACCTCAATAATGATGGGAGGAGCAAGAGACTCTTCTGTAGGAGTGAAAACAACCTGCCCATGTCTAAATCTGTGCCTTTGGTACCACCTTTGGAGAACAGGATGAGAAGGAATTATAGGAGAATGAGGTGGAGGAGGAGGAGGAATAGGAATATCGGAGGTAGGTCCAGTGGGAGAAGTAGACACCTCATGAGAGGACTCAAGAGGAACAGTTGGAGACAGCAAAGGGCTCTTCAGATTTCTCCCCCTCAGGAGAAATACTAAAGAAATGAGTCAACTCAACAAATGTGACATCCCGAAATACAAAGTTGGTGCCACTAACTGGATCAAAACAGCAATATCCCTTCTGTGTGGAAGCATATCCCAGAAAAACACATATACGAGCCTTAGGTTCAAACTTGTGACGTTGATGGCTGTGAACATGCACATAGCAAGTGCACCCAAAATCACGGAGAGGAAGAGAAAATATCCATATCCGGGAAGAGAAGGCTAAAGGGGGTTTTGAAGTTAAGAACCCAGGAGGGCATACGGTTGATCAAAAAGGTAGCAGTAAGAACAGCATCTCCCCAAAATTTTATAGGAACATGGGATGCAAACAGGAGGGATCTGGCAACTTCAACCACATGCTTGTTCTTCCTTTCCGCCACTCCGTTCTGTTGTGGAGTGTAAAAACAAGAACTTTGATGAATAACCCCAAAAGTTTCAAGATAGGCGGAGAGGGTTTTCTCAAAATACTCCTTGGCATTATCAGAACGGAATATTTTGATCCGAGTGTTAAACTGGGTGAGGAAGAGTTCATGGAATTTTTGCACAATAGCTGGTACTTCATCCCTGGATTTCATGAGATAAATCCAAGTGTAACGAGAGTAGTCATCAATAAAAAGGATAAAGTACCTGTAACCCCCCATAGTTGGCAAATGATATGGCCCCCACACGTCAGAGTAAACAATATGAAAAGGAGAAAGAGATCTTTTATTGCTTACTGAATAAGAATGTCTACAATGCTTTGCCAGTTCACACGACTCACAATGAAGACTCGATAAAGACACTCCCTTAAACGTATTTAGAAACAAATGGCTCAAAGCAGAAAAAGACAAATGACCAAACCGAAAGTGACATAACAAGACTTTGTCAACAGACTCTGACAAAACTGACTCTAAGGCAACTCCATGAGGTGGTCCAAAAGCTCTATCCAGTGTGTCCAACAAAGTATATTCCGTTCGCCTCATGGCCACTCCCAATCATCCTCTGAGATTGCAGGTCCTGAAAAACACAATGATTGGGAAAAAAGGTTATGCTACAATTCATGGATTTAGTTAAGCTGCTAACAGATAAAAGGTTTGTATTAAGTTTAGGGACATGGAAGGACAGAGGATAAATAAAGGGTGTCAGAGGTCTTTAAATCCCCTTTACCAGAGATGGGAGCAAGAGACCCATCAGCAAGGGATATTTTCTCTTTACCAGAGAAAAGGTGGTATGAGCAAAAGAGATTAGACAAGCTGGTCATATGGTCTGATGCACCAGAATCAATAATCCAAGGGATTTTATGATTACCTGAAACTAAAGCATGATTTGCAGAAGCACGAATACCTGAGTGAGCAAATGAAGATGATGTGTTGCTGGAAGAGTGAGATGAAGAAACAGTAGCTTCCAAGTGATTTAGCAGCCTCCCATACTTTTCAAATCCGCCTTCATTGCTGCCAACTGCTCAATGGTTGATTTTTCTCACTCTCCTTATTTCCTCCTTCAGGGTACTATAGCAACATTAGTTGTCTTAGGCTTTCCTACCTGACTATCCTTCTTAGAGATGTTGTTATTCTTAAACCTATCAGGAAGAAGCTCAGGATGAAGCTTCCAGCAAGTGTCCTTTGTATGCCTCGGTTTCTTGCAATATTCACATATCTGTTCCTTTTTCTCAATAGGACCCTTTGGCTTTATTCCAGCATGTGCAAAGTATTCTGTAGGTGGACTCTGCAACTGAACCTGCCGCCTACTCTCCCCACTGCTTATCATAGCGTATGCCTAGGAAAGAGTAACCTCATCTTTGGCCAAGATATTTTGCCTAATGATGTCAAATTCAGGGTTGAGTCCAGTGAGAAATTCAAACACCCTATTTCTCTCCACCAACTTCCTATACATTTCAGCATCATTCTTACTCTCCCATACAACTGTCTCCATAACACCAATTTCTTGCCATAGGGATTTCAATATAGAGTAGTAGATTGCTACACTTTTCTCCCCCTATCTTAGGTTCTTCACGTCACTTTTCAACTTATAGACTCTGGCTACATTCAACTTCCGTGAATAGGTCTCAGTAACACTGTCCCATATCTCCTTATCCGAAGACATCCAGAGATAATGCTGACTTATATGAGGTTGCATAGAATTGACCAACCATCCTATGACAGTATAGTTCTGCATCCATTTCTCAAATTCAGGGTCTGTCTCTTCGGGTTTCACTTTACTACCTGTGAGATACCCGAGTTTTCCTCTACTACAGACATAAATTCTTATAGATTGTGCCCAAGCAAGATAATTTGTCCCATCTAGCTTGATTGTGGTCACACCAGTCAAAACGGAATCTACCGAGCCAAGGCCGGAAATCGGCACTTGCTTGAACTCACTTCCGTATGGCTCCATTAATCAAACGTAAATCAAAGAACCAGAAATTTTGTCTATATAAACTTACTTGAAGTCAAACCAGACCCAGATGCTTGAAAACTAGGGTTTTACTCCGTCCAACTGTTGGGGAGGAAGAGAGAAGATGCAGCCGCTCCTACCAGAGCTTTCCAATCTCTTCAAAACCTGAACCGCCCTCCTTTAGGAGTCAAAAGACACCTCCCAAGCACAGAGCACCACACCCAAAGCTTGACCTTTACCTGTACCTTCGAAAATCTCTAGTCGGCTAGGGTTTTGGGCAGCAACAGAATAGCACCACTTCTTGGCAATATCCAGCCAGATTTAAACTCTCCAAACCCTCTACCAACTAGGCCAGAGATCCTCTAAACTATAGAGAACCTATCTCTCCATACACTCTCTAAATCTAAGGGTGTATGGGAAAAGATGAAGAAGAAAACAAAGGAAGAAAGAGACCTGCTCTGATACCAAGATGTAAATCAGTCCTCAAAAATTTGGTGTAAATTTGAAAAATAGAGAGAAAAAGGAAGAAGAAAAGTAAGAGCAGCAGTACAAGAGAAGAAGATGGCGAAAAGAGGAAGAAGAAGAAAGGTTCGAATAATCTTCCCTTTCTTCTCTAATCCCTTTTATTAAAAATTAATTGTTAAAGTAATTACAAGTATGCCCTTAAGTGGGCGGCCAGCTAGGCAGTAACATAAAGAGATCAAACAAAAAGAAATAACAGACCCATTAGCTAACAAGAAAAAGAAAAGATATTACAAGAGAAGATACTAGGACCCATTCGGCCCAATCTCTTTACATCCTTATCACTTAAAGAGTCCATATCCAAATAAAGATTTGGATCAGGAAACTCCTAATCAAATTAGGAGGTTGTCTCTTTAAGGCTATAAATAAGAGAGCAGGGTGGACATGCAAAAAAAACCAGACAAGATACAGCAATCTACAGAGTTCTTCCTTGTTCTTGCAGCCCCTACCCAGTTCGATCTCCAATTGTGGGAGTGATCAAGAATTGTTCTTGATATTGCTTCTTGGTAGAAAAAGCAATCTGAAATCGTGCTCACCAACCCTCTACCCCATTTTTGCTGAAGAATCCGGTTCTTGCTGAAGAGTCGTCCTACTAATTCTGCTTAATCTCACATTGTGTCATCTTCAGTGGAAGTAGTTTTTTGTTTTCTCCTTGGGCATGAACGCCTTCATTGGGAGTTACTGTTACTCCGTATCAGGTATATCCCTCTCCTCCCTTTTCGTTTCAGATCTGGTCCGGTTTGGTTCGAGATTGATCCTTGAAAATGCAGTTTTCTAAAATAGGGAATGTGATTCCTAAATGGGAGAGAGAAACTTTTGAAATTTTGCCCAACCTTCCTATAGGGTTCGGCCATCCATACGATGGATCTCCATCCCTTCATACTTATACCCATTTTTCTCAGAAAACAAGTTAAAAGACAAAAATACCCCCATCCCAAAACAACAGTTCTCAACCAATTTCACTCCATGGATTCTAAAGGGGCATTTCTACATAAAATTTTCCTTTTTCTCCATACTTATTTGACATAAATGAACAACTAAAATACATGGCAAATGCCATTTATTCCTACACAATTTCACTGAGTAACAAGATAAAGTTCTAGACATTTTTCTATAGGAATACAATGTCAAAACTCAAAATATATAAACTTACACTAATATCATATAATTTTCTATACACATGTTCCCAAATCCATACTTTTTCATGTTGTCGAGTTAAGACTCCCAGGCATGCATCATATCCCAATTCCTATGTCCACCCTATTCAACAGTGTATGATTCAGTGCCATGAACACACCATCATTGAAAATGGTCTATGGTTAGCTTAAAGAATGGAAGGTAAACAATCAAGCACAATATGCTGATTAGAAAAGTTTGTACCAAATACAGAAGTGAAAAGGAAAGCAGATCCAAAACCAAGGGCATAACCAAGATCCTTTGTCGCAGGCACTTGAATCAAATAATAAGCCTGTGTGTAATCATGCAAATCATATCCCAATTCCTATGTCCACCCCATTCAACAGTGTATAATCATGAGCACCATGAATACACCATCATTGAAAATGGTCTATGGTTAGCTTAAAGAATGGAATGTAAAAATTCACACACAACATGCTGATTAGAAAAGTTTGTACCAAATACAGAAGTGAAAAGGAAAGCAGATCCAAAACCAAGGGCGTAACCAAGATCCTTTGTCGCAGGCACTTGAATCAAATAATAAGCCTGTGTGTGAAACAGCAAACCTCCAATAAATACGAAATTTCTAGCACAAGGTTAACAAAAGGAAAAATCCAGCAATAACAACAGGTATATAACCAGCAACTGCAAGCTAGTTTTCATTCCAAAAACAATCTTTTTGATAGGCTTAGATGCAAATAATGAAATTTCATCCAAAAATGGGAGCTTATTGATCTTCCCCTCTCTGTTGCCAAGTATACTTTGACCAGTAATCAAGAGAAGCCTACTCTAGTTCGACTGGACAGGTTCTTAATTTCAAATGAGTGGGAGGAGCTCTTCCCAAAGACCTCACAGGAAGCTCTTCCTAGTGTCATTTCTGACCATATGCCCCTTTTGTTGGATACAGAGGGAGTTCACAGAAACCCTAGTCCCTTTCGTTTGGAACACTGTTGGTTGGAAGAGAAGGAGCTGATCCAAAATATCACTTCTTGGTGGGATGAGGTACACTTCAAAGGCTCGGTAAGTTTTGTATCATTTAAGAAATTGCTGTGGCTGAAAACCAAGATCAAAGCCTGGCAAAAGGATAAAGAAAAACTGGCTGAAAGGCGAAAAGCATAATGTTGGAAATAATAGATGACTTGGATAAGAAAGAGGAAGAGAGGGAGTTAAGTGGTGCACAGAGAAAGAAAAGGTTGGAAGCTAAGAATGATTTTGATTCTCTAGCTTACCGAGAAGAAGTTACATGGCAGCAAAGGGCAAGAATTAAATGGTTGAAGGCAGGGGATAATAACACAACTTTTTTTCATAAAGTAGCTAATGCAAGAAGTAGATCCAATTCAATTAAGAAGTTGGAAGTGAATGGGTGCCTTGTGGAGGAGGAAAGGGAAATGGAAAATGTTATTGTTAACTTCTACAAGAAGCTTTATGAGGAGACATGTAGAAAGAGACCTGTGCTAGATGGTTTGTCTTTCAACTCTTTGTCAAGGGAACAAGTAGCTGAGTTAGAGAAACCTTTCACAGAGGATGAGGTCAGGTGGTTTTGGATGAGTTGGAAGAAAAGAAGTCTCCTGGGCCAGATGGACTCACTATTCTGTTCTTCAAAAAATTTTGGGGGTTGCTTAAATGGGATGTGAGGAGGTTTCTGGATTGTTCCATGAGAAGGCTTCCTTTGTTAGAAATTCGAATGCTACGTTTATCTCATTGATTCCAAAGAAGGGAGGGGCAACAGAAGTCAAAGACATCAAACCAATCAGTTTGATTGGTAGTGTTTATAAAATACTTGCCAAACTGCTATCTCTAAGGTTAAGGAAGTGATGAGCTCTCTAATATCTAAGTACCAGGGTGATTTTGTTCATAATAAACATATCCAAGACAATGTACTGATTGCAAATGAGCTTATTGACTAAGGCAAAGAAGTGGGGACCAGGGGGTAGTTTTAAAGGTTGACTTGGAGAAGGTGTATGACCACGCAAATTGGGCTTTCTTGGACACCATGATGAATAAAATGAACTTTTGGACAAAGATGGAGGAATTGGATAAAAGTGTGCATGACAACTCCCACTTTCTCTGTTTTAATCAATGGTTCTGCAAGAGGAAATTTTAAAAGTTCAAGAGGATTAAGACAAGGGGATCCTCTATCTCCCCTTTTGTTCCTTTTAGTTTTGGAAGGGCTGAGTCAAATGACTAAGAAATCCATTGAAGGAGGTCTACTGGAAGGGTTTGAAATCAAAAGTAATGGTTCAAAGATTGCTTTGCAGCAGTTTGTTGATGACACTTTGTTTTTCTTCGATGCAAAGTTAGATCAAGCTTTCAACTTGAGATATCTCCTTAGCTGGTTTGAGGTTGTTTCAAGTTTGAAGGTTAACTTGGCAAAGAGTGAGATGGTAGCGGTAGGTGAAGTGGGTATCATTTCAAATCTAGCTGAGGTGTTTGGGTGCCATGTGAGGAATTTCCCAACCAAATATTTGGGTTTACCCCTTGGTGCATTTGGGATTCAGTGGTGGAGAAAGTCAACAAAAAAGTTTGCAACCTGGAAAGCCCGCTATCTTTCAAAGGGGGGGGGGGGCAAATTAACTTTAATTCGAGGTGTTGTGTCATGCCTTCCAGCTTATTTTCTATCTATCTTCCCAATTCCATCAGAGGTGGCAGATAAGCTAGAAAAAGGCTGAGGGATTTTCTATGGAGAGGCTGGAAGGATAAAGAGAAATTTCACCTGGTGAGCTGGGATCTAATATGCAGGCAGATTGCAAATGGTGGGCTTGGAATAAGGAAAGTTAAAAGTTTCAACTATGCTCTTCTAGGTAGATGGTTCTGGAGATTTGGCTCAAATCCTAATGAGTTGTGGAGGGACTTGATAGCAGAGAAATATGGCTTAATGATAATGGTTGAGATGCAAGGCTTCCAATATGTCCTTTGGCTGTGGAGTGTGGAGGGGAATTTGTAAAGCCTTTCCTGCCTTCTTAAGAGGGATAAAGCTCCTCTTGGGCAATGGAGCTAGAATAAGATTCTGGTTGGACCCATGGTGCGATGTGTTGGCTTTGAAGGATAAGTTCCCCAAGCTATTTATTTTGGCTGGTAACAAAGAGGTAACAGTGGCTGAATGCTTTCAAGCTGATGGACCTTCGGGTGCTTGGAATCTTGCTTTCAGAAGAAATTTTTTTGGCTGGGAGGTGCAATCTGTTGCAAACCTGATGTCTCTTCTGAACAATCAGCAAGTTAAGGTGAATGGTTAAGATTTAAGGCAGTGGAGATGGTCCAAGTCAGGGGAGTTCTCAGTCAGCTCTTTTTATGCTAGTTTGGTGGGTGAGCAGGATAGTTCATTTCCTTGTAGAGAAATTTGGGGAAATGCTTAACCAAGGATTTGCTGGTCAGAAAAGGAGCTAATCTAGCAACCATATGGAAACTGTGAATCATATCTTCCTTCACTGTAGCTTTTCTTCTAAGTCTGGAATCATTTCAGAAATTCTGTTCCAGCTGCTGGATGTTTCCCAAGCTCTGTGAAGGTCCTGTTAGCTGGGTGGAGGATTCAAGGAATGTCCAAGAGAGGGAAAGCTTGTTGGGAGGTGGTTCCTCTAGCTGTGCTGTGGGCAATATGGTCTGAAAGGAATAGTAGAATTTTTTAGCAGAAATCGAGTCCAGAGGAGGTAGTTATCAATTTGGTAGTGAGCATGTGGAGAGCTTGGGTGTCAACTCTTACATGTTTGTTTCAGTCCTGATGAACTCTTGTCCACTTTCTTGAATGTAAATTTTTTGGGGGGTTCTTATGGGAGTTTTTGTATAAAATACAAATGTACAGAGGATCATACTTGTATAATTTTTTCTCAGTTAACTCTCAAAAACAAAATGAAATTTCACATCAAAGCAATCAATAATCTCTACATGTTGGACAACCAAGATTTTTATTCTGAACTGTAAATAGCATATAAATAGAGAAAACAGAATATATAGTGGAAGAAGATAGAAACAACACAGAAAAAAGAATTGAGAAAACATGGGATAAAAAACAAACTCTCCTAGTTGTCCCCATCAATTGTATTTGAAAGAATGATAGGATCCATCCAATGGACGCCATAAACGTTGCGGAATGGGTGGGCGAATTTCAAAAATTTCCTACCTTCTCCCAACTGGGAATCATATTCCCTAAATTTAGAATATATTATTCAAGGATCCTACTTGAACCATAATCAAACCAGATCTGTACCAAAAGGTAAATGGGAGGAATATACCTGATCCGGAGAAGCACTATCTCCCAAAGTTGGTGTTCACGCCCAAAGAACGCTCCAAGATCCGTTCCTGCTGAAGATGACAAAGCTGTGGATGGAACAGAACCAGCAGGGTGCGTCCTACACACAGGATCCTTCACAAGAATCCTCTGGAAGAACTAAACACTGTAACCTTTTCAGTCTTTCTTGCAAGACTGATGTCAAGAACAGATTTCTTGACTTTCTTTTCTTGCAAAGATCCAATCTTGCAATGGCAGATGGCGGCGGCAGGAGGAGAGAACCAAAACCAAAAAGCTGAACTGCTTTTTTTCTTTTCTGGAGAGTATGAGATCTAATCTCAAAAATCGCAGAAGGTATCCCTTGTGTATCCAAAGGATGGTTCGAAATCTGATGTATTTTTCTTAGGGTTTCTCCTCTTTTCTTCTTGATTAAGAAACCTCCTAATCAGGAGTTATCCCAATCCTAATCAGTATCTGGATAGAGGATCATCTTAATCCTATCTGCAGATAAAGTTAGTTTACTCCTGATCTTATCAGGAGGTTACCAGATTCAAATCTGATTTGAATTTGGTCTCCCAGAGTGGATAAAGTTAAAAGCCCCATCCTTTTCACTAACATTAATCTCATATTCGCCCCATCTTTTGGGTGATCATATCAGCCCAGTTCGAAATGGGTTTTTGGCCCATTAAGTATTCAGTGTTTAATTAGTTTCCAATCTACTGCCCAGTTGGGCTTCTTTGTATGGCGTGGGACCCAAGCATTGATCTACACACCAGCCACATGGGTTCGGCCCAACCTTTAAAACAAGGCCCAGCCGAATTCACTGAAAAGCTCAATGAACCCCTTGAGTCCATCGAATGGACCCTATGGGCCCAACACTTACATTAAGTGGTCCCTGGGCCAAGTCATCTTATAAAAACCCAGGGACTGTGGGCAGGTGCAAGATTAGCCCATCAGGTATTATCCTAAATGGTCTTACACTTAACCTCTCAGCCCTTAATGATCAAGCACTGCCCGACAAGAGAGGACCTCTCTCTCGGCTGCAAGGAACAGTGCCGCACCTCCCTCTCACATGGATCCCGGGAATTAAAACCATTTGCAAACATTTTTGAAACCGTACATATAATATAAATATATTAATTTTGCAAAACAAAATTCCAACGATTGAAATCAACTGCCGGCAGTTTGGTTTCCATCAGAGAGAGTGCATTCCCGATCATTACCCTTTGTCCGACAAAGTGGCTGATTCTGTCACTATGACCACCCACTCAGATGAATTCTCAAACTGCCCCAACATACCCAGGTTTTGATCCCCGCTAAGGATCTCACTGATTGGCATATCAAAGGCGGCCTGATCCAGCACCTAGTGAAGTGTCATAATCGAGTCTAGGGGTCAGGTGTAACTTTCCAGTTTTGCCCATCTATCTCCAAGGTCCAGGGCAAGACTGGAAATCTAGTCCGGTTCAAGGATTCAAGTAATCCCATACTGCATGTGCCTCGGGTCTTACCCTGATGGCTGAGACAGGCCATCCCAACACTTGGTGGCACACCAGCATCAGCCTTGGCAGGATAAATCTCCCCAGACTTATCCAACGGCTGTGAACATTTAAAACTAACATGAATCTCTATAAATGTCCAGTTTTAGGCTTTTACACAGAATTAAACCAACCAACATGAATCAAAACATGCACTTTATTTATTTCCACTAAATAACAAGTACATCAAATCAGATTGAAGCTAAGGGCATACATAAACTGTCTAACAGCTCCCACTTGCACTTAGGTCCAATCTGGTACAAGCCGGAGTCCCATACTTTCCACGTGTTTCTCAAACACCTTCTGTGTCAGTGGCTTAGTCAATGGGTCTGCCACATTGTCCGCTGATGCTACTTTCTGAATTAGGACGTCCCCTCTACCAACGATCTCCCGCAGTACATGGTACTTTCTCTCGATGTGCTTTGACTTCGAGTGAGCCCGAGGCTCTTTAGCCTGGGCGATCGCTCCATTGTTGTCACACAACAACGGGATGGGTGATGTGCTGGATGGGATCGCTCCCAATTCGTGTATGGACTTCTTCATCCACACGGCTTCCTTGGCAGCTTCACTTGCAGCAATGTACTCGGCCTCGGTTGTGGAGTCTGCAGTGGACCCCTGTTTGCTGCTTTTCCAGCAAACAGCACACGATCCTATCGTGAAAACATACCCAGATGTAGACTTTCTATCATCTGTATCCGACTGGAAATCGGCATCGGTATACCCTAAAACTTGCAGTGAACTACCATCGAATACTAGACAAAACTCTTTTGTCCTTCGAAGGTATTTGAGTATATTCTTCACAGCAATCCAATGCTCCTGCCCTGGGTTTGCCTGGAATCTGCTTACGACACTCACCGCCTGAGCTATGTCCGGGCGAGTGCACAGCATGGCATACATGATGTTCCCTACGGCTGAGGCATAGGGAACGTCTCTCATGCTCTCAATCTCCTCAGAAATCTTGGGAGACATCTTCTTGGAGAGAGTGACTCCGTGCCTGAAAGGAAAGTTTCCTTTCTTGGAGTTTTCCATGCTGTATCTTTTGACAATTTTGTCAATATAAGCAGCCTGGGATAATCCAATTATCCGCTTCGATCTATCTCTATAGAGTCGAAGACCCAGTATGTACGAAGCTTCTCCAAGATCTTTCATGGAGAACTGCTGTGATAGCCATACCTTGACCGAAGTCAACATTCCTACATCATTCCCAATGAGTAGGATATCGTCCACGTACAAGACCAAAAAGGTGATCCTATCCCCACTGGATTTCCTGTAAACACAGGGTTCATCTGGATTCTGCTCAAAGTCAAACGTTTTGACTGTAGAATCAAAACGGATGTTCCAACTCCTAGAAGCCTGCTTAAGTCCATATATGGATCTATTAAGTTTACATACCATGTGTTCCTGACCAGCAGCAATGAAGCCTTGCGGTTGCTGCATGTAGATATCTTCACTAAGATCTCCATTCAGAAACGCTGTTTTGACATCCATTTGCCAAATCTCGTAGTCATGGTACGCTGCTACAGCTAGCAGGATCCTAATGGATTTAAGCATGGCCACGGGCGAAAAGGTTTCCTCATAGTCGATGCCTTCTTTCTGAGTATACCCTTTCGCCACCAAACGAGCTTTAAAGGTCTCAATCCTGCCATCGGGGCCCTTCTTCCTCTTGTAGATCCATTTGCAACCAATTGCTTTTACCCCGGAGGGCGGATCCACTAGAGTCCAGACTCCGTTGGTCTCCATCGAGTCCATCTCAGCTCTCATGGCCTCCACCCACTTCTGGGAGTCTATGTCTAACATAGCTTCCGCGTAAGTCACGGGATCCTCTTCACTAGTCAAGGCTTCCACCAGGTAACTATCCTGGTCATAGCCATATCGAACTGGTGGTCTGGATACCCAGGTGGTTCTTCTAGGTTGGTCATTACCTGGATTTTGTGGGACATCTCCCACTGCTCCTGAGCTCTCCTCATCAAGAACTATTTCCTGACGATGAGTGTCCAGGATGTAATCAGTTTCTAAGAATTGGGCGTTTTGACTGCAGAACACTTTCTGCTCACTTGGGTCATAGAATAGATAACCCACTGAATCCTTTGGGTAGCCTATAAACAGGCAACGGCTGGTTTTGGATTCCAACTTGTCCGCACTTGTTCTTTTAACGTGTGCAGGACAACCCCAAATCTTCAAGTGTCTTACACTCGGCTTCCTTCCGGTCCAAAGCTCATATGGAGTTTTCGGAACTGATTTGGTCGGAACCCGATTCAGCACGTAGATAGCAGTATCTAATGCGTATCCCCAAAAGGATGTGGGTAATTGTGAGCGTACGAGAAGCGACCGGACCATGTCCAACAAGGTCCTATTCCTCCTCTCTGAAACACCATTGAGTTGAGGTGTAGCAGGAGGAGCTAGTTGTGACACTATCCCATTGTCCCTCAAGTAGTCCCTGAATTCGTCAGAGAGATACTCGCCACCTCGATCTGATCGAAGGGCCTTAATTTCTCTCCCTAACTGTTTCTCGACTTCCTGGCTGAACTCTTCGAACTTTTCAAACGACTCAGACTTATGTCTCATTAGGTACACGTAACCATATCGTGAAAAATCATCTGTAAAGGTGATGAAATACACGTGTTGATTCCGTGTCCTAACACTCAGGGGACCATATACATCAGTATGTATTAGGTCAAGTGTGCCTTCAGATCTTTCAGGCTTACCGTCAAATGGCCGCTTAGACATCTTACCCTGAAGGCAAGGTTCACAAGTGGGAAGATATTCTACGATTAGAAAATCGAAAGGACCATCCTTTACCAGCCTTGTGATTCGGTCAATACCGATATGGCCAAGTCGGTAATGCCAGAGGCACGTGGGACTTACTGTATCACGATTCCTTTTCTTGGGATTTTCGACCGACGTAGTTTCGGTTAAGTTAGTTTCCAGAGAAGGATGTAGAACATAGAAACCGTTCTCTAGTTCCCCGCATGCGATGAATTTATTATTCCGTTTAACAGTAATCATATTACTAAAATAAACAGTATATCCATCAGCACACAGTTTTGAAACAGAAATTAAATTTCTTCTCAAGTTCTGTACATAAAGACAATCTTTAAGCACAAGTATTCCTTCTTTAAAAACTAATTCTACGGTTCCTATTGCCGCAGCTGCAACACTTGCAGTCGTTCCCAAGAACAATGTCAATTCACCTTCACTCAACCTTCTGCTAACTTTGAACCCCTGCAGTGAGTTACACGCATGAGTTGAAGCCCCGGAATCAACACACCAGGACACAGAAGTAACTAACATATTAGTTTCTATGACATAAGTTTCGATGTTACCTTTCTTAGATTCCAGGTAGGCAGGACAATTCCTCTTCCAGTGGCCGGTCTGCTTGCAGAAGTGACAGACATCAGATGCCTTGTTCTTCTTCTGCTTCTTAGGTTTGGCAGCCTTCTTCTGAGGCTTCTTTGCCTTTCTCTTTTACTTGCCCGATTTGTTAGCTTCAGCAAGCATAACCACAGGCTCATCCTTCTTGAGTAAATCCTCGGCTCTCTACAACATATTGCTGAGTTCCTGGACGCTGACATTCAGCTTATTCATATTGTAGTTCATAGTGAACGCATTGAAGGAAGAGGGCAAAGAATTTAGGATGGCATCCACTTGCGTGCCAAGATCTAGCCCGGATCCAAGAGCTTCAAGTTCGTTAATGTATCCCATCATCCGAATACAATGGTCATGAACTTTCTGCCCTTTGGTCATCTGCGCAGTCATGAACAATTTCAGGACCTTCTGTCGAGTAGAACGGTTCTGCTCTTCATACATTGTCCTTAGACTGTCCAATATGTCCTTGGCTAGTTCGATCTGATCGAACTGCCTCTGTATTGAGTTGTCTAATGAGGCAATGACAAAGCAACGGGCTAGGGAGTTCTTATCCTCCCAATCTTGGTAGTCCCTCCTACGAGCCTCAGAAGCCCTATCACCCGGACGTTCCGGGGCAGGATTTTTCACCACCTTGTCTAACTTTTCGGAAGTTAGGACCAGCATAAGATTTCTGTACCAGTCGGCATAGTTTGGGCCCTTAAGCTTGTTATCGTCTAGAAGCTTTGCAAATTGACCGTTTGCCATTTTCTGATAAAACAGCAAAATCATTAGTCCACAACCTTAGTTTGATTCATGTTACCTACATAGATATGGCTTTTAATCTATGTTCCATTCCCATTTGTTCATCTCTGAGATTTCCCTCCTTTCTCAGCGACGGAGACGACGAAATGTCTCTGGAAATGTGGGAAATCACATGGGGTGCGTGAAGCCAACTGTTTCAGCTGCATAACCCCACCACCTTTCTGTGACGGATCATATCCACTCATCAAATGAGTTTCCCTTTGGCCTCTGTCAAACAAGGTTCAGAACCGTTTTCAGATAAACCTTTCTGTCCAGTGAGTGCACACCCATCATATTCAGGTTACGCCAAGGTACCGTGAGAGAGTTCCCATTTTCTGGTGAAGCCTCTCCCACATCGGTCTATGACGCCCCTATCATCTTATGAAACACTCTAACAGATCCAATAGCAAATGGATAGCCCAATTTTATGGTGCGTTTCCTCATTACTGAAGGACCTATCATTGTGCTAATGACGGAAGGCCTTTAGAGAGTCCATCAAATGGATCTCCCTATCACATGCATTCATATTTGCCGGAGGGAACAAAATTACGCCCTATTTTTAATTTAGGTTAAACCAGAGTGGCTCCCACTGACTTTCATAAAGTCAGATTTCTGGTGGGCCTTAATCGGCTAGGGGTTCCGTACGCATCCCTTTTCAGGGTTGTGGGGCCCACCAAGCAAAGAGGGGATCATCCAATGACCTCTAGGGACACCATGGCAATGATGTGCATTCAGCCATGGTGTGCGCAAGAGCCACTAACGAGTCATCATGGGCCAAGTACTTATGGCCCATGGTCGCAGCACATCAAACATCCAAACATCACATGTAAAGGAGGAATTGATCTAATCAATTAACTGCTGTAAAGCCCATTGAACAGCCCATTTAAAATCCAAGTCATTAACAATTAATGTCTACTAGGTGTATGGGCTGAATTGCAGATAGCAGTTTGGCCCATACAGCTCATCTCACAATAATGGGCTTTTGCAGTTTTAACCCTTTAAAACTGGGCTTTACAGGTGGGCCGAATTAATCCCTGTAATTGAACATCAGATTAGGAACAATAAGTGTGAGAAAATTGGACTGAAAACAGCCCCTTTCGAACCCCAGATTCGGTCCAAACAGTTTTGGTCCAATCTAGTCCGAAATGGTCCAAAACTGATTTTCAATTCAAGAATTAATTATTGAAAGATCTGAAATTAATAGTTTTGATTTCAAACAAACACAAAACAATTATGGACTGTTCGCACCACCTGCAAAACAGAGGTTAATCACTAGGGTTGCAGTTTCATAAACTGCAAATCGCAGAAAGCGATTTCTCCATCTGCAAACCTCCAGCGCCGCCTTCTTCTTCCTTCTTCTTTAATCAAGAAAAATAAAAAACAGAAATCCTATTTCTATTAATTTATTACATTCTTGATCAAATCCTATACATTCAATCTAGGAAAAATAAAAAAAAAATTATTTACAGACCGAATTGTATAAAATAAATAAAAGAAAAAGGGTGCGCAGACCATCTGCGCTAAAACTGCACTGCGATCTCCAGGTTTGAACAGTCCATTAAATCAAAAATAAATAAAGAACAATTCTAAATAAAATTTTGGATTCAATAAAAATTAATTTCAGATCAATCGCCCTTAACAAGAAACAGTTTCTTGAAAAAGAAAACAATCTGCGCAAATCTTGAAAGAACACCTTCTATCCATCTGCGCAGGGTCAGATCTGATTTTCTTTTGGTTCAAGATTCGAACCTATGGCTCTGATACCACTGAAAGAATGGTAGGATCCATCCAATGGACACCATAAACGTTGCGGAATGGGTGGGCGAATTTCAAAAATTTCCTACCTTCTCCCAACTGGGAATCATATTCCCTAAATTTAGAATATATTATTCAATGATCCTACTTGAACCATAATCAAACCAGATCTGTACCAAAAGGTAAATGGGAGGAATATACCTGATCCGGAGAAGCACTATCTCCCAAAGTTGGTGTTCACGCCCAAAGAACGCTCCAAGATCCGTTCCTGCTGAAGATGACACAGCTGTGGATGGAACAGAACCAACAGGGTGCGTCCTACACACAGGATCCTTCACAAGAATCCTCTGGAAGAACTAAACACTGTAACCTTTTCAGTCTTTCTTGCAAGACTGATGTCAAGAACAGATTTCTTGACTTTCTTTTCTTGCAAAGATCCAATCTTGCAATGGTAGATGGCGGCGGCAGGAGGAGAGAACCAAAACCAAAAAGCTGAACTGCTTTTTTTCTTTTCTGGAGAGTATGAGATCTAATCTCAAAAATCGCAGAAGGTATCCCTTGTGTATCCAAAGGATGGTTCGAAATCTGATGTATTTTTCTTAGGGTTTCTCCTCTTTTCTTCTTGATTAATAAACCTCCTAATCAGGAGTTATCCCAATCCTAATCAGTATCTGGATAGAGGATCATCTTAATCCTATCTGCAGATAAAGTTAGTTTACTCCTGATCTTATCAGGAGGTTACCAGATTCAAATCTGATTTGAATTTGGTCTCCCAGAGTGGATAAGGTTAAAAGCCCCATCCTTTTCACTAACATTAATCTCAGATTCGCCCCATCTTTTGGGTGATCATATCAGCCCAATTCGAAATGGGCTTTTGGCCCATTAAGTATTCAGTGTTTAATTAGTTTCCAATCTGCTGCCCAGTTGGGCTTCTTTGTATGGCGTGGGACCCAAGCATTGATCTACACACCAGCCACATGAGTTCGGCCCAGCCTTTAAAACAAGGCCCAGCCGAATTCACTGAAAAGCTCAATGAACCCCTTGAGTCCATCGAATGGACCCTATGGGCCCAACACTTACATTAAGTGGTCCCTGGGCCAAGTCATCTTATAAAAACCCAGGGACTGTGGGCAGGTGCAAGATTAGCCCATCAGGTATTATCCTAAATGGTCTTACACTTAACCTCTCAGCCCTTAATGATCAAGCACTGCCCGACAAGAGAGGACCTCTCCCTCGGCTGCAAGGAACAGTGCCGCACCTCCCTCTCACATGGATCCCGGGAATTAAAACCATTTGCAAACATTTTTGAAACCGTACATATAATATAAGTATATTAATTTTGCAAAACAAAATTCCAACGATTAAAATCAACTGCCGGCAGTTTGGTTTCCATCAGAGAGAGTGCATTCCCGATAATTACCCTTTGTCCAACAAAGTGGCTGATTCTGTCACTATGACCACCCACTCAGATGAATTCTCAAACTGCCCCAACATACCCAGGTTTTGATCCCCGCTAAGGATCTCACTGATTGGCATATCAAAGGCGGCCTGATCCAGTACCTAGTGAAGTGTCATAATCGAGTCTAGGGGTCAGGTGTAACTTTCCAGTTTTGCCCATCTATCTCCAAGGTCCAGGGCAAGACTGGAAATCTAGTCCGGTTCAAGGATTCAAGTAATCCCATACTGCATGTGCCTCGTGTCTTACCCTGATGGCTGAGACAGGCCATCCCAACACTTGGTGGCACACCAGCATCAGCCTTGGCAGGATAAATCTCCCCAGACTTATCCAACGGCTGTGAACATTTAAAACTAACATGAATCTCTATAAATGTCCAGTTTTAGGCTTTTACACAGAATTAAACCAACCAACATGAATCAAAACATGCACTTTATTTATTTCCACTAAATAACAAGTACATCAAATCAGATTGAAGCTAAGGGCATACATAAAATGTCTAACACTATTAAGAAAAACGGGCCTAAAAATGGGTTAACCACTAAAAATAAGTGATGTAGGCGCTTTTAGCAGGCCACTAGCGCGACGAAACGTGGCCGAGGGCAGAGCCAATCAGCGCGTCCGCAGGGCGGAGGTCGGCGCCCAACGTGGGACCAATGGCACGACCACACGCGGCGAGCTCGGATGGCCGCCCGCCCAAGGCCGTACCACATCCTGACCGTCCGCATGGTCTGTCGGACAACCTCGAGTATAAATAGGACATGCCACCCCCAAGGTAAAGGGTCTTTCTCTAGCCACCAGACTTTCATCTCTCCAAACTCTCTTGGTCCCTAGCTTTCTACAACCTTGTTCGAGCTCCTCGAACCTTGTCCGCCCTCTTTGTTACGCCCTCACTAACTTGACCGTCGGAGTCTCCGCTTCAAGTTATCACCCGGGGCCCCTAACGTTCCCTTCCTCGCAGATACTCGACCTCAGCCGATCTCAGGCAGACTTCATCGACCCTCGGCCGCAGCACACTTCGGGCTCCTCTAGCCCTCGGCCTCGGCACGCCCTCGGATCCATCCACTAGCCAGCCCGTCTAAGAAACTAAGCAAATTTACTATGTTGTCCTTGGCCAATCCAAGCATCAACAATAAGGAAATTACACCAATGCCCTTCATCTCATAACTAAGAACATATTCCAATACTCCCTGAAGCTGGTAATTCCAACCTCAAACAAACAAAATTTACCCAAAGATAACTCAAAGACCTAGTGAACAAATCTGCCAACTGATTTTCAAACTTAATGTAGGGAATTACTACCATAGAAAGAATCAAAAGCAGTCACTTGTCCGGTCCCTATAATTTCTTCTCTTAGGTTTTATATTTCTGTTTTACTCAACTTTTGTTATTTGTTGTAAAACCCATGTAATTTCATGTAGTTAGTCTTTATTCCCTCACGAGGGCTAACTTTTAATTGTAAATATTCAGCCCTATATATAATACAGACCTGTTGGGGGTGGAGTTGACTTCTGAAAGACACCCCAACCCCATATATCTCTTGTTGTTCATGCTGCTTTGTTCTGGCTCTAACATCGACTGAAGCACTGAAACTTAAGAAGTTTGTCCACAGACTCCGCACCACCATTGCTGAGCCGCTTTTGTCACCACTAGATGCCTCTGAGATGATAAGTCCCAATCCTCCATCACCTAACCCTGCTGTTTTCTCTGACTGGCATTTGCCCATTGCCCAGAGAAAAGTAAATGGCATTCTTCTAATGGTTATTGAATCTCCAAATACCTATCCTGTAATCTTTTGCCTCCTTATTAATCTTTTCTAGTTTCTACTTCAGTACTTCTACTGACTTTATCCCTAAAAATGTACAGAAGCATTATCCCATCCTAAGTGGAGAAAGACTATGCAAGCTGGAATGGATGCTCTCCTTAAAACCAGACTTGGGATATTGTTCAGTTTATCTCTCTTTCATTTGTTAACTAAATTTTACTATTCTGGGACGTCTTCCATGGTAAGATTGATCATATCGTTAATGAGATTTGCAATTTAAATGAGCATTGGATTTTGGTTACCTCAATAAACAGTAAGTTATATAGAGAAACTATATACATAATTGATAATACATAGAATCATATTAACCACACAAAAGAGAAAATTTTTCTAATGTTGAAGCATTTGTTCTTAGCAGAAGAACAAGTTGTGTACTTACGACTGCCATTAGAGCAGCTCCTGATAATCCCCCATACAGAGATCCCTTGCTTCTAGATCGTGCATCTGAAAAAATAAAATGAAAAAAAAATGAAGTACTTTGCAACCGTGTAGCAGGAGAGAAGGCGATGAAAAGGGACTTACAGGCAAAGAGACCGCCACCGAGAAGCAGAGCTCCATAAGCAACGGAGGTAGCAGGAGCCAGCTCTGCCAGCTCAGCTTTGCAGTGGTGGGATGGAACCTGTTTCGCGCCTCTTTTCCTCTTTGGAGCAGAGACGGTCACGCCAAGATGGAAGATGCCAGTACGAATTCCGGAGGCAATGCCGGTGCCGGCATGACGAAATGATGCATCCGAGGACCTCCGACACCGCTGCCGATTACCGGAGGCTGTCGGGAGAAACATAAGAGAAGAGACCATCGTCGCCATCGTTGAGTTGAGTCCCCTTGATTGCTATGGTCTAAACCTGTCAGAGAACAAAAGACAATCCACTGACAGACTTGCGGAGGCCTTAGAGAGCCTTTGCTTCAAATTTCGATTTGACATTCGACGGCTCGTGTGAGGAGATCAAATCAGCCCCCCTCAACGTCCACAGTACATTCCCGCCGTGTATCGGTTACATCACCCGATGAGAGATGTTCTCACACACGGCAGCGATGTATTGTGAAATGTTGTGGGGCAATCTTGTGGGGAGTGGTTTTTTTATGGAAACCAAGAGGGGCTGATTTGAACTCGTGTGAGCGTTCCCGCTGCATCCCTATGCTTCCCTGCATGTGGGCCATTTGGCTAGCGGTGACAGATACTATAGAGGAATCCTCTTGTTCTTGCCACGTGGAAAAATGTAAGGCAAATATAAATCGTCTAACGGATAGAGGAGCCTCCAGATCTCGCCACGTATCTTTCGCATCAAACCCATTTTCGGTTTTACATGTCAACTTGTTGATTCATCAATTATTTCTTTAATTTTCGTTTGATTTGTGTTGTGGAATGAAAAGGGAAAATTTGAAATATTCTAAAATATTTTTTTTCATGTTTAGTTTGTGTGATGTGATGAGATGGGATGAGAAATGTGGCATTATATATCTCAATTCTTTCGATGTAGAATCCTACCATTTGGATAAGAAACAAATGAAAATGGAGAGAGAAACTTGTTTAACAAAAAACACCTTGTGCATTTCTAAGAGTTAATATTAGACTTACGACCCATTTATAAATTATTAATTATTTAATAGTATTAAAATATTAATCAATTAAAAATAATTTAATAGTTAATTAATATTTTAGAATAAAATTTTAAAATTATTAAATAACTCATAAGTATTAATAAAATATAAACTAATAAAATTTAAAATATTAATTCATGTTAATAATTAATTAACTATTTATTAATATTAATTAATAATTAATAATAAAATACTAAATCATAAAAACATTATTAATTAATTAATAATTAAAAAAATGTTTAATCATTAATTAATTAACTAATTAACAAAGAATTGAATAGTCATTTTATTATTAATAATTTAACTAACATACATTAATAAATAAATTAAAGAAATAATTAACAAGTTAAAAATAATTTAACAATTATTATTAAATTTATTAATTAAGTAATAGGTATATTAATAAGTAATAATAAATTATAAACTAATAATAATTAAAGTATTAATTAATTAATTAATAATTAACAAATAAAGAATAAAGCATAAAATAATTAATAATACAAAAATTATATTAATTAATAATAAATATTAATAAAATAAAAAATAAAATATTAATTCTTAGTTAATAATTAATTAACTAATTTTCAATATTAGTTTATTAAATAATTAATTAATAGTAAAATATAAAGTAACAAAAATATTACTAATTACCTAATTATTTAATAATTCTAATTGGTGCTAACTTTCCCACTATTTTCCCTTTTGCATCCAAACAATGGAGCATGAAAATTTTCCATGCATTTTCCCTTTTTCACCCCATCCCATCCCACCAAAATTTGTCCTCCTCAAACCAAATGCATCTTTAAGTTTCAAGTGATTCCAATGGTATGTTTTAATGTTGATGAAGGATGGATGATAAAGGAAAATTTGTTTTCTCATTTTTGCATCATGTACTTAGTTCCCAAAACCAATTATTAGAAAAAAAAAATTGCTTTCTAGTGTTTAATTGCTGAAAAAATTTAGCAATATACCTAACTTTATTCCATTTTGATAAATTAATGCATTGCTTATCCCCAAAACACAAATTTAAAATTTTATGAGATGATGTAGTATAGTAATGACCAAAACATGTCATATGCATGGCATCAATTATCATGGTTAATGTGGCAAAATTAAAAAACCATGAAAATTTGAAAATGCAGTCTATTCATAGTTTTTTCCGTTAATAAAATGGGGCATATAAGAGTCCTACAAGTACAAATCCGTTTAACACTAAAATGTCATAAGAAATCTCACTATGATGATAACAAATAGATAACTATAAATGTTATTTAAATAAGTATAAAAGTGGCATAACTATCAAACTAATCACTACTAAAATAAAAATGACCATGGATTGTGAATGGGGTTCTAATAAGCATATATTTGTACATATTTTCATACCTCTAACTTGATGATTTTGGTAATAATGTTTTTGGAATTATTATGGTATTGCACTAATTATGATGAAATTGTCTTGCAAGATGATTTGGAGCTTAATTGTGCAATTTTAAGGAGGAGTTCGATTTAATTGATCAAGATAATCATAGAGGAAGGACCATGCAACAATGATTCTCCATGATATAGCCATGAAGGAGAGAATCCATTGAAATCGGATTTGATATATATGCACAAAAATCGAGAAATTTTCTGTTTTGATATAGTTCCCATATTTTAGGCATAACTTTCTGCCTACAACTCGGATTGAGGTGATTCAAATGGATAATTAAAGCTAAGAGATAGGGTTACAACTCTTGTGTTTATCACTCAACCTAATTCTACCGCCAACCAATTGAAATTTGAGCTAAAAGTTTCGGGTCTAATAGTTGGTAGTGCAAAAGAGATAGAAATTCAACTAAGATAAAGACTAAGAGACCTAATTTGTGTTGAATTAGGAGTCTGCATTGAGAAGCAATTGAGGGGAGGCTGCACTATAAAAAGGACCATAGACTCAAGACAGGGCACATCCTTAGAGAGAATTCAGCAAAGAAGAGAAGAGGAAGCAGTCTCAGCACATCAGAAGATAAGAGGAAGCAATTTCAACATGCCAGAGAAAGAGAGGAATAATCTGAATTCAAGAGGGAGAAAGGCTTAATTGTTGCACCTGTCTTCTACCTTAAAAGGCTAAAGTTTTCTTGTTATTCTATTTATTCGTTGATGTGTTCTTGTTGTGCTTCCCCTTTAATTTTCTTGAGTATGTTGAATTTAATGATGTCTAGCTAAATTCTCTTAGATTATATAGTTATTTGTTTAATTTAATTCAAGACCTTTATTATTTGCATGAGGAATTTATATTGATATGTTTAATGCTTTACAAGAATTGGCCAATCTTTTAATGATTTGATGATTCATGCATGACTGACCAAAGGATTGTTATGAATTAGATCCCTAGGCAATAGAAATCGCATGATAGACTATGATATCGAAAGATGATTAGTTCATGTGTGGGAATCAAGGAAGCTTAGTGAGTCAAACCCCCTTCTAGGATTAGATGTTTCCAAATAAATCAATGCTTATTTTTCCTTTTGACAATCACTTAGAAATTTGATGGTAGAATCGGATTAATATGGCTTGAGAAAGCTTATTAATTAATTTAGGAAAATCCACCATCACATGCAAATACCTTAGGGTAATTTCGGTCTTGAATTTGATTAAATAGGTAATTATATAACATTGATTCAATGAAATCTAAACCCTAGTTGCACTCATCCATCAATTCAGTTTTTATTAAGTTATTGGATTTGCATTAATTCTTTTAGTTTTTTCCTTCAATTGATTCACAAGTTCAACTTAGGTTCGTTTAAAATTGATTTGGTACTATGATCTAGTCTCTGTGGGATCGACACTTTTCTCATCATTATACGCACATTTGATTAAGGTACACTTGTCTGAATTAATTGTGCATAAATTACACAATAGGTTCTTTCACCTCTTGTGTCAATACCCTTTCTATTGGTGTTAAAGGTATTACCAATTATTGAGTGTTGTGGTATTGGATCAATATTATGTTGGTATCATTGGAAAATTGAAACATTGCTTCTTCATAAGTTCTAGAGAGCAAAAAAATGTTCCACTAAATTTATACACTTGGGCATTACATTCTACCCATGTGAAGTAAATTCTAGGTCAATGTCCTTTGAACACAACATAATATTTAGCCATTTCAATACATGTAACACACGTAAAATACATATTCTACCAATCAACTTGCCTTCCCCTATATAGTCACATAGTCCATCCATTCTTATATAATGGTCTGTGTCAATGCAACTATAGTAGTTGTAGGCCAACCACTACAAACAACAATTCTTTGTGCATCTATCAATGCAAATATATGTAAAAAAGAGTTAAGCTCTAAACACTTAGAAAGACAACATTCAGCCAAACACTAATCAAGAGAGAGAGAGAAAGAGAAGGCACTTTCATCATTTCAGCACACTTCATCATATACCTTGTGGTCCCTTTTGGTACCTTATTTCCACCATTTCAGCACACTTTCATCATATATAATATATAGAGATAACACTAGACTGAGGAAAAGAGGAAAAGAATATCGAATTGAACTTTAAAGCCCCAATACAAACTTTATTGTCTGCATACATGTGCACATTTTGTAGAAGCATGAAAACTGAGTTAATTTCATAAAAAGAAGCATTTCTTTTTAAAAGGTGACAAGATCAAACAATATATTATAACTTCATAAGAACTATAAATTTTAAAAATATTTCCTCTCTATATGAGCATGGCTTGAAGCATACATTAGAAGAAAAATTTAAGTATTTCTCTGAACTACTCATTTTAGGTTGGTCCGAAGGACAACAATTGATTGGTTGAACTCTAGAAAAAACTACGGTTTCTAAGTAGGATATGTTATGGGGTATTCCTAGGCCTAGGAGTGACTTGTAAAATTCTAAACAGATAATTTTTTGTAATGCCAAATATGTGCCATATTTATTTCCCTTGATTTTGTTTTGTAAGGATGGTAAAACTTTTATTAGCTAATAAATACAGATTTATTTTGTTGATTATCAAAAAGAATTCATCAATAAAAGATTAAAGGATCAATTTTGTCAATCAAGAGTTTGTGCATTGCTTTCTAAAGGCATTCCAAAAATACATAAAATTCAAGAATCACATCCATAGACTCTAATTATTATTTTATTGGGTTAGGGGTGTAACTCGAGTACCTAAATCAAGAAAAATAAATTGAAAGAACAATGATATTTGATTAAGAATATTGGATTCTTATAAAAATCTAAATTAGAAAGTAATATTTAATTTAGATATGTATTCTTATAAGAATCCAACTCAAGGATATTTGATTAAGAAATCATATGTCATATAATATCAAATAAAAAAATCAAGTATACATTGGTTGTAGAATCATAAACAAATCAGGTGTCTTAAAATATTTGATAGAAGAATCTTAAACATAAAAAAAAGAATCATATTCGGAAGGAAGCAATGGTTGATGCAATTGCATAAGGTTTATGTGGCTAAATGCTCTGAGAATATAAAAGGAAACCAAATAAATTGGAAACATTGCCAATAATTTTTTTGAAACCATGTTTTTTTTTCTTAATTTTAGTCTTTGAATCTTTGAATATGTCAGCAAAGATCTCAAGCTTAAGTTGATTTTACTATCTAATTTTTTTATAGTACAATGTCAATTTCTTTTATACCTTTGATTTAATGGTTATTGATCCTTTGATTTCTAGCAAAAACATAGGTGTAGGCCTTAACTAAATTCTGCCTCAAGGCTAAAGGCGTGTATGCCTTGGTGAATTTGAAAACATAGGCCTTGGTGGATATGGTTGAGGCCATTGATGAAAGATGATCATCCATTGATCATAATGTGCTAAAAATCCCAGCAACAAGAAAGGTAGAATTTCAAAAATTCACAAAACCCTAGTGTTGAAATCACATATATGAGAAAACCGATTTTTCTCATAGGACCAATTGGGTTCTTGGACCATGAAAGATTAGATCATTTTTTTATAAAGATCGAGTCCATTAACTAATGTTGAAGTTCACAAATGTAGAATTCGAAGTGTTATTCACACCTAAGCTTGAATCCTCCCAGTAACATTGCAACAAGTTGAAGATGGCGCAGTTCTATCTTTGTAGTCTTGAATTTCTTCTCTAGAATGTACAACAGAAATGGCCTGACCTTTGTCACATTTTTTAGTGATTTTCTTGACCCAAAATAAGGTTGGAATAGTGCTTAAACCAATGGATATAAGCTCTGGTTGAATGGGGTTCAAAACCCTAGTTTAAATGTCTCCAGGGGATCGAATTCAGCTAGTAGGTATAACAAAAGCATGGTTCAATCCCCTGTCATTCCTCTCTATTTATAGACTTGGGAGGGTTATAAGAGCCCTCTCCTAATCCATTTACAACTCCTAATTCATTTAGGATATAGAGAGTCCAACTCTCTTAAATCATCCATTAGATTGAAATCCATCAACTAGTCAAATTAGTCAAATCCTAGTTTTACTAAACTTATTTAGCACATAGTTTGAATAGGACTCCTATGTAAGACTTTTAATTATCCATTAGCACTTTATAATTTTTTGGAAAATATTTATCCAATTAAGAGATTACAGATTGTATGGTGTTGGATCCACAACTTAATGGGAGAGCCAATATATCACATACTTAATACAAGCTAGTGGGGCCAGTCACTTAAGTTTTAATTTGCCATTATAGGCTAATTCAACCATAACTCTTATGGGATTAACTGATCAGGCCCATTAAGCATTGAAACACTTAAAGTCACTTGGAACCTTAACATCCTAAAGACCTAGATCTATTGGTTCAGCCTATTATGTGATAATCAAGTCAATGCAACCTAATTAAGGAAAAGACTTTTTCCATCTTTGTTTTTTTTTTACATGGTGTCCAACTTCCAACACCATTGGATCCTTTACTAGGGATTTAGATAATCCTATTGTTGACAAATTTAAGCTCTAAGTAGGAAGTTGTACAAAGTGTCCTCTATGTCTTTACATATTAGAACATCCTATCACATTGATCATCAATCAAAATATCATTCTTAAATGTCCTAATATACACAGATATTTGATGTCATAAGGATCTTCACTAGTTGATATATCAAAGATAGATAAGTTTAATACTCAATCTGTTATCAATATTAAGTCTAGAGATTAAAAGCAACACCCAGTTGTTCCACCTATCAAAAGTACAGGAATATGTTAGGTTTGGTCCAATTCAATGTTTCTTTTAAATACTCATCCTCACACCTTAGGCCATAACCCAAGAAACAGAGACTCACTGCTTTACTACCTTGGGTAATTTGAGAATGACAACCTTGTCAAGACAAACTTTCCCAAATGTATCCACTAGTTGAAAAGTTTCAAGTACATATTATAACAATCATGTGGTCTCATATATAATACTTATATAAACTAAGGGTATTTAGTAGAATAACCCGATGACACATGAAATGAATATTCTTTTTTCATAACCAAAATATGTAAAATACATCAGTTGGAGTTAAGGGCATACACACTGTCTGACAATTGAGGTAAGGCAAATTGGCTCCACCTCACCTTGAGGCTTACACCTCTTCACCTCACCCCAAGGCCTTTAAAAACCATGTTGAAAACCCACCTTTTTCCTATCCCATAAACTAGACATGAGAAGGGAAGAATATTTGATAATATTCCAATTTTTTCCCTTTCCATCCCATAAAACAAAGGAAGCCCAAGGAAATAATGAAGAGACCTTATACCATTCACCTTAAATTGTGAAGCTAAAAATTCTTTAATTTTTGTATCCCATTGTCCCAATTTCCTATAATAATGATGCTATCCACATAAACGATAAAAAATTCTACATTGTCTTGATCTCTTTAAACAAAGAGAGTGTGATTTCATTGACACTAGTTAAATCCTATTTGTTATACATCATGTGCAATCTAATGAACTAAGCCCGGGAAGATTACTTCAACCTATACAAAGACTTCTTCAGCTTACACACCTTACCTTTACTTCTTTTTGCACATATCTAGGAAGTTAAACCAAATGGAATTCATTTTAGCTATAGGAGCAAACATTTTTGCATAATCAATTCTTTACGCCCAAGTATACATTTTGGCCATAAATTTGGCTTTGTACCTTTCCACCATCCCATTTACCTAATGTTTTATTGAAAACATCAACTTATGTCCTACTATTACCTTACTCTCTCCTTACCCTTAGGAGGATGTACCAACTCCCACATGTTGTTTTTATGAAGTGCATTAATCTCTTCCTACATTGCACATATCCACTCAGGAATGATAAACGCTTCTACAACATTCAAAAGGGATGAGGAAACAACTAATGGTAAATGAAAAAAATATGAAAGGAAGGTGAAACAAGACCATCTAAACAAGTAATGGGCAATAAAGTGTTTTATGGTACATGACCTTTTGATGGACAATGGGATGTTAAGGTCATCATCAACAACAATAGGATCAAAAACATCAATAGGGATAATGATACCTAACTAAGAAGGATCTTTCTTTGGAGAATTAGATGGTGTTGGTCAAACAATTGTAGGTTTCTCCATATCGTTCAAACTCTATTGGTCTCGATGATGCATGTGCAAGAAGACACAAAAAAAGGGTAAGATCTGGAAGAGGAGGAAGTTGGACCTATTGGAGCTACTTCTCCTCTGGTATACTATTCTTGCCGTAAGGAGAAGTAGAGAAGAAATGCTTGTACTCAAAGAATGATACATCCATGAAAACAAAATACTCATAGGATATAAGGTCATAACATTTATAACTCTTTTGAAATGACAAGTAACCTAAGAAAACACAAGGGATAATTTTAGGATCTAGCTCACCATGAGAAGAAGAGAAATCATGGGCAAAAGCAATGACAACAAAAAGACAAGCTTAAGAATAGAAAATGAAGTAGATTTGGGATACAAGAGTTGATGTGGGCCCTTATATTACAACATTCTAGAGGTCATGTCGTTGGTCACATAGGTTGTTGCAATAATTGAATCCATCCAAAAATATTTGGGGGCATTGATATGCAACTTCATTCCATGAGCTACTTTTAAAAAAATGATGGTTCTTTCTTTCCACAATACCATTTTATTGTGGTGTTTTAGAATAGGAACTTCAGTGAAGAGATCCATAGGAAGCAAAAATCACATTTAGATCACTATGGAATTATCTTTAATATTATTATTAAAATATCTGGATCTTGATATGCAATTTAGTGAAAATCATGCATGGAAATTCCATTACAATTTTTAGAGCTTTCCCATGAATGCATTGGATATCTTCCCTTGGTTGGCTGAATTGTACTTCTTTTGTGTTGAATTTTTATGTGGTTCTTTGTTCTTGATTGCCCACTTAGGCTTCTCAACTAAATCCCAACAAGTCACAAATGTGTGTCTCAATTACTAGCAATGGTGTAACATATTTTATCTTTACCGTAATCCTTTTTGGGAAATCACCCTTAGGATTACCTTTCTTTATTCCATTATTTTCCCATTTTACTATTATGGAAATTTATTCCCTTTTAAGATTATTCATCACATTTCTCTGATTGTACAAGGGCATAATCTTTCTAGACTAAAGGTAGGCCTTTGATTTCCAAGATTTGAACATTAATGGAATCATACAAAGGATTCAACCTAAACAAAAAAGTAAAGACACACTATTGAGAGACTAGGATTTTGTAGCCATTGGCATCTTCTTCATTTTGTAGCCAGGTGAAGAGAGCAAAAATAAGGAGAAGGATGATTTCCTAAGAACCATTGAAAAGTCTCGGGACAACGTAGTGGATCAGCTGGCAAAAATACCAACATAGATTTCAATACTTGGGTTCTTATTGTCTTCAGAACATCATAGGAATCAAGTTATGGAAGTTTCCAAGAGGGCTCTTGTCCTCCCAAGTATAGAACCAGAAAGGCTAGCACAAATGGTCGGCATGATTTTGGCTCCCCGAGTCATAACCTTTTCAAATGATGAGATCCCAGTAGATGGTGTTACTCACAATTTTTTATTGTATATCACAGTGACTTACAGAGGAATGAGGGTCCCTACTGTCCTGGTGGATAATGGGTCTGGTCTCAATGTTTGCACTCTCGGAACACTACAAGTGCTTGGAATGGGTATACACGATGTGAAGAGAAGACCCATTGCGGTAAAGGCCTTTGACAATTCAGTTATGCCAGATGTAACACTTAATGTGACTATTGGAAAGGTTAACTATCAGATTCAGTTTCAAGTTCTAGACATTCAAGCATCTTTTACCCTGTTACTGGGGAGACCTTGGCTTCCTTCAGCGAGAGCCATGCCATCTTTCCTCCACCTAAGATTAAAGTTGGTCCATGATAATAAACTCATCACAATCCTTTGGGACAGTTAGATTGCACCAGCTACAGAATCATCAGTTCAACACCTAGAGGAAGGTCTAGGTTTCTTCTCTTATTAGTTTGAAGAAGTGAATTTCATTGAGAAGGTTCAAGAAGCAAGGAAAGTTCAAGGGAGAATAGTGCCACCCCTCCGAATGATGGCTCATATGAAGTTTGATGCGTTTAGAAGACACTAGCAAGTGCACTAGCCGATCAAGTAATATAATGATGAGTAAAGTATCGTTCCCATGGGATTGATCCAACAACTACTAGTACTGAATTAACCTTTTGTTGTCTGATAATCTGAAAGATTAAACAAAGAAAAACCTAACTCCTAATTAGCAAACTACCCTGAGTATTCTCAGATCAAACCGCCTTTAATGATGAGAAGAATTACTACATGCAAATACTAGCAGAACCGATTTAGCAATTAAATCATTAAACTGTCCAACCGAAGTTAATTCAGTCTTGGGTTGGCTAATTCCTAATTGTATGAGCAGCCTCTCTCGAGCACAACCCACTCTATCTATGAGCAACAATTCCTATATTTCTATCAAGGATTTAATCGCCATAGATGCATTAACAACAAAGAATTCGAAGGAAATCAATTCTTGCTGAATGAATGTCAAACGAATCATGCATATTATCTCTAAGATACATTCAATCCATTTTCTTGATTAGTTGATCTGATTACCTAAACCCTTTCTCAAGCAATTCAAGTAATCCAAGAAACAAGAATAATTCGGCCAAGATTACTCTATTAATTGAAAACCCTAATCAAGAAATCCCAACAATGAATCATAATTAATTGAATCTGCTTAAAATATTAATTACATATCTAAATTAACATCCATCATGGTTCAAATAATAGAAAGAAAGAAAGATTCAACAAAGAAAAACCATTAAACCCTAATTGAATCTGGGTTACCGAATTCACAGAATCAAAGAAGAAGACAACTTAGGATTTCTGCATCAATCTTCGATCTCCTCTTCAATTCGCATTCAACAGCCTTGTGATCTTTCTCCTAGCTATTCTCCTCTCTGATTTTTGTCTCAAGGGGTCCAAACCCTAATTTCCTCTCATTCTTTTCTTTTTATACTCTTCCTCTCTCTCTCTCTCTCTCTCTTTTTCAATTCTCTAAAGTCAGCCGCCTTTTGGAGCCTCCCTTAGGGCTGCGATTGGGCTGTTGTTGGCCCTCTCTCCTTGGTGAGCCGAAGTGTTTTCCCATAAGGTTTCGGCTGGGCCTTTCTTCTTGATGGGCCAAAGTGCTTCCCTTTCCTCCATATCAACATGTCTTCACGCTCTCTTCACCCTAGACTGTCCCAAACTCCTAGTTTCCTGAAATTCTGCTCAATTAGGGTAAAAACCATTGAAAATGATCATCAAAACCATGTATAAAGCAATAAAAATAATGTGTAGCATGCGCACACATCAAACACCCCCACACTTAAGCTTTTTCTTCTCCTCAAGCAAAGATATTACCCATAAAATGATCATTCCCTAGATTATTTCCATCTATCGAATGAATTTTAAGATGAGAATGCGTTAAGTGACCGGAAATCCTACATAAACATTCTAATTCATCCCCATGATTGGCCACTCTTACCACATACATAAGAACAGTGGGAAGGGAGAACATGAGATTCTTCATGCTCCGGCACTCAATTCCGTTCAATATGTATAGTAGCTCCTTGACTGCCATAATTAACCATCACCTCAAGCTTGGTCTCAAATCCTGTCAATGCACTAAATTGAATTTCCAACTATATTTTTGTCCCCTTGAACCTTAGCCATCACCGAATTCTTTTCTTTCTTTTTTTTTTTGGTGTGAGTGCATTTTATGCTCCATCTCACACGGGTCACAGGCTAGAGGCAGATAACAATACTCATATTCCAAGTTGCTAGTTTTACTATTCAACTTGGAATAACGGAGTTAGGACTAAACTCATATCATGAACCGCTAATTTTACTATTCAGTTCATGACAGCGTTGTAATTCGGACTTTGTCCTTTTTTCTTTTCTTTTCTCTTCTATTTTTTTCTGAATCAATTGTTGAAGTTCATGCATTAACAGTTCATGATGTTCACTAATAGCTTGAATGTTCATTAAGACTTCAACCAAGCACACTATACACATGAATAGAGTTAGTGCTGGTCATGATGAAAGCCCTATTCGACTTCCTTATCCTCATGTATTGTGATAAAATTGGATAATTCACAAGAACAAATTCTAGCACTTACAGTGATTTCCTTCAACTTCACCGTATTCTCTCTTGGAATTCACCTTATAGATAGTAATAATTTTTAGGGTATTTCTAGTTTATGCGGTCTATCAATGCATTTATGTATTGGGGTGCATAACTATATCCTAACACCCCCACACTTATCATGAACATTGCCCTCAATGTTCATGTAGATAGAGTGTGAAGATGGTTTCAACAATGTGGTCAGTAGGAGTTCAAGCATCTGAGGAGATTTAGAGAACTTCCCTGAAGAGCATTTTGAGATCTGAAGTGGCTCCTTCGTTTGGACCCTCTAGCTGTTAAGGATCAAAAGAAACTAGGAGGAGAAAAGAAACTAGAATGATATGAAAAAAAAACAAAAGAAAAGCAGAAAAACAAATAAATGATGGAGAAACTACTTATCAGCATTGGGTTGCCTCCCAATAAGCGCTTGTTTTCTGTCTTAAGCTTGACATTCCAGTGGGATCAATGAACATCTAGGTATACAGTTGATGGGGTAGGCAATGCTCCATCCGGTATATATGGTTTGAGGCGCTGATTGTTGACCTTAAATCAATTGGTCCTACCACCTCACCCTTTTTATAGAGAAGGGTGGACATAACTGGAAATAGGGAGAAAGATAGGGGGCGGCAGTTGGGATTTAGCAAAGTTAGGGATGCCCTAGGGTTTCTATTGGATGGCTAAGATGGTTTTGGGGTGATCCTATGGCTGAGAATGGAAGGAGAGGGCACCCAAAATTATGTAGGACTGAGATTTGGGTGCTCAGAAATGGAGGGTGTAGATTAGAACATCTAGGGTTGAAGAGTTAAGATTAAAAGAATAGGTGGCACCCTAGATTGAATGGTTGGGATATAAGATGGAGGGAGTGACTGAGATTTAATGGTGGGGGAGCTAAATGGTGAGGATTAGTAGAATAGGTGGCACCTTAGGGTTTAAAACCTACAAAGGAGAGCCCTAAAATGGATGGTGGAGATTAGAAGGAATGGACGGTGAAGATTACACAGTTAGGGTGACTAGGGTTAGCTAAAGATGAAAAGAATGGGTTAGAAAGGCTCCCTAGGGTTTTCTAAGGAGAGGGGAGCATGGTAATACAATAGGATGGGTGCCAACTGGGTTTAGCAGATAAGAGGCGCCCTCCTATTATCAGTTCTTTACAAAAACACCCCCTTTCTCAGTTGGTCTTCACACCAGTAGATAAGAGGCGCCCTCGCAATAAGCGCTTGTTTTCTGTCTGAAGCTCGACATTCCTATGGGATCAATGAACATCTAGGTATACAGTTGATGGGGTAGGTAATGATCCATCCGGTATATATGGTTTGAGGCGTTGACTGTTGACTTTAAAACACCCACCAATCATTGGTACATATGGTTTGAGGCACTGGTGGTGTCAGTCGTCGTTGTAAATTTAATGGTAAGGAGGATACTGGTTGATAGCGGCTCCTTAGCCGACATCCTCTTCTATAACACCTTCGAGAAGATGAAGTTGGCACCTAGGCACCTTAAGCCAACCGACGTGCCACTTGTCGGCTTCTTCGAGAATGCCATCAAACCGGAGGGAAGGATAACCCTACCAGTCACAATAGGAACAAAACCTCAACATGTGACGAAGATGAATGAGTTCCTGGTCGTGAAGATTGGCTCCCCCTACAATGCCATCATCGAGAAGCTGAACCTCCACTTAATCAAGGCAGCCTTCTCCTCCTACCACCTCACCCTCAAGTTCCCCACCAAATACAGTGTCAGAGTCATCCAGGGGGATCAACAAACTGCCCGCCAGTGCTATGTGGCAGCATTAAAGGGCAAGTACAAGGAATCTTTTTGTTAAAGGGTCTCAACCTCAGGGAGGAGTTAGTGAGCCGAGGCCAACCGGCTGAGGACCTTGTCTTGGTACCCCTAAATGACGTTGAACCCGAGAAAATGGTTCGCATCGGGTCCAACCTTCCTCTAAATAGCTTATCCGAACTGGTAAGTTTCTTCAAAGTTAATGCCGACATCTTTGCTTGGTCTGTCGCTGACATGCCCAGAATTGACCCTTTGGTCATTACTCATAGGTTGAGCATGGATCCAAGCTCTAGGCCAGTTCAGTAGAAGAAGAGGAACTTTGCACCAAAACGGTGGAAGGCCATAGGAGAGCAAGTTGACAAGTTACTCGACGCCAGCTTCATTCGAGAAGTACATTACCCTAACTGGTTGTCCAATGTGGTTACGGTAAGGAAAGCTAATGGGAAGTGGCGGATCTATATTGACTTCACAGACCTCAATCGAGACTGCCCTAAAGATAGTTTTCCTTTGTCAAGAATAGACCACCTCATTGATGCCTTCTTTGGGTATAATTAGATCAAGATGCACCCCGAGGACGAGGAGAAGACCTCGTTCATCATTGAGCATGACACATACTGTTACAAGTTCATGCCCTTTGGCCTTAAGAATGCCGAGCCCATCTACGCTTAGAGAACAAAGTCTTCATGCACCAAATGGGAAGAAACGTTGACGCCTATGTGGATGACATGGTTGTGAAGAGCCTGAAGGTCGACCAGCACACCTCGGATCTAGCCAAGACCTTCGACACCTTGCGGAAGTATAACATGAAGCTCAACCCCAGCAAGTGTGTCTTTGACATCACCTTGGGTAAGTTCCTAGGCTTCGTTGTCACGTAGCGGGGTATAGAGGCCAACCCAGAATAGATCTGAGCTATCATTGACATGGCACCATGATAACCCTGCATTTTGATGCCTTAAGGGCATCAATTTTGGGGTATTTCCAGCCTTAGAGTAGTCAAAGTGCACCCTTTTTCTAGTTAAAATCAATTATGTGACCTCTGAGGGTCTCTGTGCAAATTATGTAGAAAACTGGGAAGTTTTCATGGCTGAAGTGCAGTTTTTGGGAAGCTGGTGTGAAGACCAGCTGAGAGAGGGGGTGTTTTTGTAAAGAACTGATAATAGGAGGGCGCCTTTTATCTGCTAAACCCAGTTGGCACCCATCCTATTGTATTACCATGCTCCCCTCTCCTTAGAAAACCCTAGGGAGCCTTTTTAACCCATTATTTTCATCTTTAGCTAACCCTAGCCACCCTAGCTGTGTAATCTTGACCGTCCATTCCTTTTAATCTCCACCCTCCATTTTAGGGCTCTCCTTTGTAGGTTTTAAACCTAAGGCGCCACCTATTCTGCTAATCCTCACCATTCAGCTCCCCCACCATTAAATCTCAGTCACTCCCTCTATCTTATATCCCAACCATTAATCTAGGGTGCCACTTATTCTTTTAATCTTAACCCTTCAACCCTAGATGTTCTAATCTACACCCTCCATTTCTGGTTACCCAAATCTCAGTCCTACATAATTTTGGGCGCCCTCTCCTTCCATTCTCATCCATAGGATCACCCCAAAACCATCTTAGCCATCCAATAGAAACCCTAGGGCATCCCTAACTTTGCTAAATCCCAGCTACCGCCCTCCATCTTTCTACCTATTTCCAGTATGCCTAGAGAAGACAACCACTTTGTGGATGCTTTTGCCTCCCTTGGATCATCCATGCGTTTACCTTCCAACATGGAAATAGAACCAATTGATTTAAGTTGGAATAGTGAGCCTGCCTACATGAGTAGCATATTAACAATCACAATAGAAGATGAGGAGTCAGATGGTAAACCATGGTTCTATGACATCAAAAATTTTTTGGAGCACCAAGCTTTTTCAGAAGGAGCAGATTCCAAGGTGAGAAGAGCTATAACCAAGCTAGCAGGGCATTTTGTCATAGTAGGAGGGATATTGTATCGAAAGTCCCTAGGATTACCTTGGTTGAGATGTTTAGATGAAGAGGAAGTACAAAGAAAAATGGATGAGGCACATGGTGGCATATGTGGCCCTCACATGAATGGACATATGTTGGCTAAAAAGTTGCTCCGAATGGGATTTTATTGGATGACAATGGATGAGGATTGTTGTCGACATGTGCAAAACTGTCATGCTTGTCAAGTCTTTGATCAAAAGATAAGTGCACCTACCTCAGAGCTATATTGTTTCACTACACCTTGGCCTTTCTCAGTATGGGGAATTGACATGGTCGGTCCGCTGCAACCTGCAACGAATGGGCATAAGTTCATCTTATTCGCCATTGATTATTTAACTATGTGGGTAGAAGCAATGTCCATAGCTCGCCCAACAATGACCAAGATAGTTCAATTCATCAAGACCAACATCATTGCCAAATACGGAGCACCTTGCGAGATCATCTTAGATAATGGAAATAATTTCGTTGTAAAGGAAGTCACTGCCCTTTGTAATCATTTCAGCATTATGCAGTTGCGTTCATCCCCTTATTGACCTAAAATGAATGGAGTAGTAGAGGCTACAAACAAGAACATTGAAGAAATTCTAAAGAAGATGTCTCTTACCTACAAGTCTTGACGGGACATGTTACCATACGCTCTCTTGGCTTACCGCACGTCAGTCAGGACATTAACTGGGGCAACACCATATTCTTTAGTGTATGGCATGGAGGCATTCCTACCAGCAGAAGTGGAAGTGCCATCTTTGTGTGTGATACTAGAGTCGAAGATCCTAGAGACAGATTGGGTCCAAGCACGTTAAGAGCAGTTGGCATTCTTAGATGAACCACGATTGAGAGTTATGACCCATACTCAAGCCTATCAAAGGCGAATGGAATGACACGTGATTTCAACAAGAGGGTACGGCCCCGAGATGTGCAACCAGTTGAATTAGTGCTTAGAAGAACCATTCTGAATTAGTCAGAGACAAGGGGCAAGTTCACTCTCACCTATGAAGACCCTTACATTATTAAAAAGAAGTTATCTGGAGGAGCATTAATACTCAGCAGAATGGATGATGAAGACCTCCCAAAGCCAGTCAACTTAGATCAAGTGAAAAAAATACTATGCTTAAATTATAATACATTCCATGTATCAATTTTTATTAATGAAATGAAGGGAGGCCATTTTTGGTCATTTTTTGTTACCTTTCCTTTTGTCCAATACACTTATAATAATTCACTAGTTTGACAGTTGAGATTTGTGACCTTTTCCTTGAATGTCCCAATATTTGGATACTAGCAAGGTAATGCAAAATAAATGAGAAAGAGAAAAAAAAAAAGAGGAAGAAGAAGAAAAAAAGAAAAAAAAAGAAAAAAGGAAGAAAAAGGAAAATTTGAGAAGGTTTTAAGAATTTAGCTTCCTGAGCCAAGTTGTGCTAGTTTCCCACATACTCTTGAGCCTTAGCCACATTTCGTCCTATTACTAAGACCTCCCTAATAAAAGATAAAAATAGGAACATGGAATCGGATGACAAAGAAAGCATCTCCCCATCCCCTTGTGGCAATGATGGGAGGAGTGGCTGGAGAAATAATAGGTAATCATGCGGTTTGAAAGGGCAGAGTGAAAACCCGAAAGGGCACTCTAAGTAAAAGTATCAAGTCATGGCAAGATCCAATTTCGCCGGCCCAGATGAAAACCAGTAATGGGTTCGGTGTGCAACAATTAGGCGACACTTAGGCTCGGTGAAAACCCAAATCAGGGCATTGAGGGCAAAAAGGTGTAAAAAAATGAAAAAAGAAAAAAAAAAGAGGAGTTCAGCTTATTAGTAGGTCAGGGAATCCTATCGTTAGTAGATTCTTTCCTCTATTCATATGAGTGCAAAGTCTTTTCCTTCCTTAGTTGTCTAAAAGACCTTTCCTTAGTGTTTGATAGACCTCCTAATTCCGAGAATTACAGCAAGACTAAAGTTAGATCAAGGTTTTGTAAGGTCTCATGACTGCACGGAGTTAACCTTGACCTCGCCATTTCTATAAGGTTATGCACCTACAACATTCTTCAAAAAAAAAAAAAGAGTGATAATAATAATAAATAAAATCCAAAAATAAGAAAAAAATCATCAAATACCATCATCAAAAATAAAAAATATCAAAGTCATCAAATTCATCAAATATCAAGTCAAAATCAAATCATCAAATATCAAATATCAAAATCAAATCATCAAATAATCAAATATCAAATTCATCAAATATCAAAATCAATTCATCAAACATCAAATCAAAATCAAATCATCAAATATCAAAATTAAATTATCAAATTCATCAAATATCAAATCAAAATCAAATCATCAAATATCAAATATCAAATATCAAAATATCAAAATCAAATTATCAAATTTATCAAGTCATCAAATATCAAATATCAGATTCATCAAATTGAAATCAAAATCAAATATCAAATATCAAAATATCGAAATCAAATGATCAAATTCATCAAATATCAAATTTATTAAATCATCAAATATCAAATCATTAAATATCAAATATCAAAATATCAAAATCAAATTATCAAATTCATTTAATATCAAATTTGTCAAATCATCAAATATCAAAATATCAAAATCAAATTATCAAATTCATCAAATATGAAATTCATCAAATATCAAATCAAAATCAAATCATCAAATATCAAATATCAAAGTTAAATAATCAAAAATCAAATATCAAATATCAACTATCAAATCAAAATCAATCATCAAATATCCAAACATCAAACATCAAATATCCAAATATCGAAATCAAATCATCAAATCATCAAATATCAAAATATCAAAATCAAATTATCAAATTCATCAAATATCAAATATCAAATATCAAATATCAAATTCATCAAATATTAACTCATGATCAAATCATGAAATATCAAATTCATGAAATATCAAAACAAGATCAAATCATCAAATATCAAATATCAAAATATCAAAATCAAATATCAAATTTATCAAATCATCAAATATCAAATCAAAATCAAATCATCAAATTTCAAATATCAAAATATCAAAAATCAAATTATCAAAATCATTAAATGCCAAATTTGTCAAATCATTAAATATCAAAATATCAAAATAAAATTATCAAATTCATCAAATTCATTAAATATCAAATCATCAAATATCAATTTATCAAATCATCAAATATCCAATAACAAATTCAACAATCATCAAATCAAAATCAAACACCAAATTCATCAAATATCAGAATCATCAAATATTAAATATCAAACATAAAAAATCAAAAATATCAATTTCATTAAATCATCAAACACCAAAATACCAAATATCAAAAATCAAAATCAAATAATCTAATACGTCTAGGTTATTGAATAACAAATCCATCAAATATCCAAGCTATCAAGTTTAAAATTATTAAATCAAATTCATTAAATAACAAACCTCGAAACTTTCAAATTAAAATGATCAATAGAAGTTACCAAATATAAAAAATTGAGTTAAATCAAATTATCCAAGTTACCAAAAAATCAAGAATAAGACTCATCTAATACAAAAATTCAAAATCACGTTTATCAAAGTCACAAATATTCAAATCAAATTCAAAAATTATCAAATCGAGTCAGTAGAGATAAAAATTATCAATGACTTCTTCTGGGATGTCACCACTTTGTTGTTTGTGTGATGATTGCATTTGCCTGCTAAGGCCTGGGATGGTACTACGCCTTCCAGGCGAGGGTATTGCACTATATCAACTTTGACCTTGACTGAAATTCCAACGACAAAATCTCCTCCCCTAACCTCTTGTCCCTCACAAAAACCTCTAGGTGCTTTTTTTTTCTTTGTTGTTCAGCAGCTCGCTACCTCCAACAAAGAGGGGTAGCTGTTAGCACATAATTTTTGCTCAGTCCCTTATTTGACCCATCTCATTCCAGATGCCCGATCGGACTACACCAATTACTTTAAAACATGCCTAAATGATGAGAACAAAAAGTATCATATTTTTATCCCCAAATATTCATTCTTTTACATTAATTTAGCACTCAATTGGACTCATTACTCTTGTATTTTGATTCAGGGCAAGCAAGAAGGCGATTGGAAAAAAACAAGGCTAATCGAATGATTTTGCATAGTTTCAGCACCATTCAGTAATCTGAGCTTAACTCTTGATCCCGGACTCCGATTTGGATGATTCAAGATGCACTGGAAAGATAAGGGAAATGCCCACAACCCTCATGTTTTGGGTTTTGACATATTCGGTTTGAATCGAGGTCAAAATCTGGCCCGAAGTCAGAATAATTTCGTAGTAAAGCCTAGCCCACAATTGAAGCCCAAATTTGCAGAAGAGTCCTGTAGTGGCCCAAGTTATTAAATAAGCCCAACTCGAATTCAAGAATGAAGAGTCCTATCAGATTTAAATTTCAATTGTAATCCTAAAAGGATAAGAGATTGAGATTACTAGATAGGATAGGATAGAAGTAGATCAGATTAGGACTTTCTAATTTTAAAGTTAATCTCCTAAAGGGAGTTGGAGAGTGCCCCTCCTCCTAAAGCTATATAAAGGGGGAGGGGGGGCGGACCAGCTTTAGGCATCAATCCAACAATCCATCAATCAAGCATCAAGCAACTCAATCAAGAAAGATCAATTCGGCCTTCTGAGAAGCAAAACCTGGAGGATTCGAAAATCATGAGCAACTAAGCTTTTCTTTTCTGGTTCAAGGGGGAGGTTCGATTATGTCATCATGAGATTCTGTATTTAACTCAAGTTCTTGCTTTTTAATTCAAGTATTCGTTAGTTCTTGTGCATATTCTCAATGGATTTTAATGTTAATTAGACTAACAAATTAATTAATGTTGATTTTCCTACTGCTATCCATGGTTCGGTGATCCGTAATTGTCACGAATAATGGTACAAATAGCAATTAGGTTAATATCTTTCTAGGTCAATTGTTCGTGATAGCCTTTGACCAATGTATTGACATGTTTTAACCTAAGGGGAACCAATGGGGCAAGATTCGATAAGTGCAACTATCTCAATTATTGTTATTTTGGTTTAACTATTTTCACAAAGCTTAATGCTATCAGTAGTCAATATGGAACGCTATCGTACCCAGTCGATTAGTAATAAGTGTTGATCAAATGCTGCTGGGTTTGGTTAGCTGATTTAGGAAAATACAAGATTTATTATGACTATCCTAATAAATCTAAGGTTAAATGCTTGAATTGCAAGACTGCCGATGTCTACCTATGATCGATGACCAATTGATTAATCCGAACCCTTGAATCAAAATTCGGTAAGACTGATTTCTCTTGTTTGGTATTGCTATTGCTTTCTTGTTCTTTTAGAAATTTTAATTATTTAATTTTCCTACTCTATTATATTGCGCATTTGGCTAAGAAATTATTCCCTAGCTCCCTGTGGGATTCGACCTAGTACCACTATTACTACAAAAATTTTATTGTGGGACTAGCATTAATTTTGAGGGCTTCGACAACTCGTCAGAATTTTGGCGCCGTTGCCGGGGAGCTACTTTAATTTCTTAGTTTTGTAACTTCTATTTGTGTTAACCTCCTTTGTTTTATGACTCGTGCTTCTCATCAAGGTGAACTAGAATATAACCCTGAAATTGAGAAGACCACCCGTCGGTTGAGGAAGGAGGCGAAACAAAGGAAGGACCGTTCACCTCCAGGGGTGAATTCTGAGATCGATTTGACAACTTGTGATCGACCCATTTTCGAAGAGGAAGAAAGGATGGCTGATAGAGAAAGAACGCTAAGAGAGTTAGCTGCGCCAATCATGAATCAACATCCATTTTGCATAATCTATCCCACTCTCGAGGTATTTTTTGAACTTAAATCGGATTTGATTCAATTGCTTCTTGTTTTTCATGGCTTTCCAGGTGAGGACCCTCATAAGCATCTTAAAGAGTTCCATGTCATCTGTTCGAGCATGAAACCACAGGGTATGACTGAGGATCAGGTAAAGCTTATAGCTTTTCCTTTTACTTTATGAGATAAAGCAAAGGACTGGTTATACATTTTTCCTCCTGGTTTGATACATACATGGGATGAGATGAATAGGATGTTCTTAGATAAGTATTTTCCTGCATCCCGAGCTACAAATATTAGAAAAGAAATTTGTGGAGTTCGGAAGTTTAGTGGTGAGACACTATACGAATATTGGGAAAGATTTAAACAACTTTGTGTTAGCTGTCCCCACCACCAAATACCCGAACATCTCTTGATCCAATACTTCTATGAAGGACTCCAACCTATGGATAAAAGTATGGTAGACGCAGCTAGTGGAGGAGCCTTGTTCAATAAAACACCCGAAGCGGCTAGGGAATTAATTTCCAACATGGCCGAAAATTCACAACAATTCGGAGCAAGAACATATGGTACATCAGGCGTGTTAATGAGGTAAGTCATTCTAATTTAGAAAATCAAATTTCTGATCTAACTGCCTTGGTTCGACAACTGGCTGCAGGGCAATTGCAAACGGCAAGGGTATGTGGTGTCTGTTCGATTCCTGGGCATCCTACGGATATGTGTCCATCATTGCAGGATGGTTTGATGCAGCAAGTTAGTGTCGTAGGAGGATTTCCGAGCCAACCTCAATGCAAGTATGATCCCTATTCCAATTACTACAATCCTGGGTGGAGAGATCATCCCAATCTGAGCTACAAAAATCAAGGAGGACCACAGAGATATCAGCCCCAAGCTTTCAATAGACAGCCCCCAATTTCAGCACCTATCTCAGCGCAAAATCAACCCTCAAGTTCAGGTATGTCTTTAAAAGAAATCGTTAAGGCTCTTGCTACCAACACTCAACAATTTCAAATGGAAACAAGGGCTAGCATCCAGAACTTAGGGAACCAAATCAGTCAGCTTGCTACTTCCATTAGCAAGTTGGAGGCGCGGAACTCTGAAAAGCTACCATTGCAGACAGTAGTAAATCCCAAGGAAAATGCTAGTGCAGTGGTGCTGAGAAGTGGGAAGCAATTGCAGCCACAACCGACCTCACCAAGGAAGGCGGATAAAGAACAACAAAAAGAGGAGGAATAAGTCTCGAACGAGAGCCCCATTAAGGTAATACCCGACCCCCTCTCCCTAAGATTACTAATGCCATTGTGCCTCCATTTCCTAGTAGGTTGGAAAAATCCAAGAAGGAAGAATATGAGCAAGAAGTCTTGGAGACCTTCAAGAAGGTGGAGATAAATATACCCTTGTTAGATGCCATCAAACAGATCCCAAAATATGCAAAATTTCTGAAGGAGTTGTGCACTAACAAGATGAGGCTGCGAATCGATGAGAAGGTAAGCAAGAAGGCGATTGGAAGAAAACAAGGCTAATCGGATGATTTTGCATAGTTTCGGCACCATTCAGTAATCTGGGCTTAACTCTCGATCCCGAACTCCGATTTGGATATTCAAGATGATCTGGAAAGATAAGGGAAATTCCCACAACCCTCATGTTTTGGGTTTTGACAGATTCGGTATGCATCGAGGTCAAAATCGGGCCTGAAGTCGGAACAATTTTGCAGTAAAGCCCAACCCACAGCTGAAGCTCAAATTCGCAGAAGAGTCCTGTAGCGGCCCAAGTTAATAAAAAATCCCAACTCAAACTCAAGAATGAAGAGTCCTATTAGATTTAAATTTCAATTGTAGTCCTAAAAAGATAAGAGATTGAGATTACTAGATAGGATAGGATAGAAGTAGATCAGATTAGGACTTTCTAATTTTAAAGTTAATCTCTTAAAGGGAGTTGGAGAGAGCCCCTCCTCCTAAAGCTATATAAAGGGGGTGGGGGGGCGGACCAGCTTTAGGCATCAATCCAACAATCCATCAATCAAGCATCAAGCAACTCGATCAAGAAAGATCAGTTCGGCCTTCTGAGAAGCAAAGCCTGGAGGATTCGAAAATCATGAGCAGCTAAGCTTTTCTTTTCTGGTTCAAGGGGGGAGGTTCGATTATGTCATCGTGAGGTTCTGTATTTAATTCAAGTTCTTGTTTTTTAATTCAAGTATTCGTTGGTTCTTGTGCATATTCTCAATGGATGTTAATGTTAATTAGTCTGACAAATTAATTAATGTTGATTTTCCTACTGCTATCCATGGTTTGGTGATCCATAATTGTCACGAATAGTGGTACAAGTAGCAATTAGGTTAATATCTTTCTGGGTCAATTGTTCGTGACAGCCTTTGACCAATGTATTGACACGTTTTAACCTAAGGGGAATCAATGGGACAAGATTCGATAATTGCAGCTATCTCAATTATTGTTATTTTGGTTTAACTGTTTTCACAAAGCTTAATGCTATCACTAGTTAATATAGAACGCTATCGTACCCAATCGATTAGTGATAAGTGTTGATCGAATGCTGGGTTTGGTTAGCTGATTTAGGAAAATACAAGGTTTATTATGGCTATCCTAATAAATCTAATGTTAAATGCTTGAATTGCAAGACTGCCAAAGTCTACCTACGATCGATGACCAATTGAGTAATCTGAACCCTTGAATAAGAATTTGGTAAGACTGATTTCTCTTGTTTGGTATTGCTATTGCTTTCTTGTTCTTTTAGAAATTTTAATTATTTAATTTTCCCACTCTATTATATTGCGCATTCGGCTAAGAAATTATTCCCTAGCTCCCTGTGGGATTTGACCTAGTACCACTATTACTACAAAAATTTTATGGTGGGACTAGCATTAATTTTGAGGGTCTTTGGCAACCCGTCCCTAAACCTTAAGAAACCAAATCTTAGCTTAAATGCCCAAAAATCCACCATTAAATCTACTTGATTCCCTTTTCATGGTCTTGATTATGCCACATCACCATGCCTGATCCCCAATCAAAATCCATCACGTCAAAAAAAATCCTCAAACAACCAATCATGCAAAATTTCAGCCCTAAATTCCTGGATTTAGCCAATCATGTTAGACAGTTTTGTATGCCCTTAGCTTCAATTAGAATGATGTACTTTATGTTTTTTGTAAATGAATAAAAGTGCATGTTTGATTCATGTTCCCTTGGTATGTTTCTGTGTAATACCCTTAAACTGGACACTTAATGAGACTCATGTTAGTTTAGAATGTTCACAGCTAGTGGGCCGGTCTGGGGAGACCTATCCTGACAAGGCTGACACTGTGGTGCCACCAAGTCGGTTGGTGTGGCCTGTCTCAACTGCCAGGGTGAGACCCTAGGCACATACAGTGTAGGATTAATTGAATCTATGAACTGGACCAGATTTCTAGTATTGCCCTGGACCTTGGAGATTGATGGGCAAAACTGGAAAGTTACACCCGACCCCTAGACTCGATTATGATACTGCACTCGGTGTCGGATTGGGCAGTCTTTGATATACCAATCAGTAAGATCCTTAGCGGAGGTCAAAACCTGGGTATGTTGGGATAGTTTGAGAATTCATCTGAGTGGGTGATCATAGTGACAGGATCAGCCCCTTTGTCGGACAAAGGTAATGATCGGGGATGCACTCTCACTGATGGAAACCAAGACTGCCGGCAGCCGATTTCAATCGTTGAGATTTGTTTTGCAAAGTATATTTTATATGAGATATAAATGTATATATTATGGTTTCTAAAATGTTTGCAAGAAGGTTTTAATTCCCGGGATCCATATAAGCAGAGAGTGCAACACTGTTCCTTGCAGCCGAGGGAGAGGTCCTCTCTTGTCGGGCAGTGTATGATCATTATGGGCTGAGAGGTTAAGTGTAAGACCATTGAGAATAATGCCTGATGGGCTAATCTTGCATCTGCCCACAGTCCCTGGGTGTTACAAGATGGCTTGGCCCAGGGACCACTTAGGGTAAGTGTTGGGCCCATAGAGCTCATTTGATGGGTTTTAGGGGGTGCACTGTCCATAACAGTGTATTCGGTCAGGCCTTGTAATAAAGGCTGGGCCGAACCCATGTGGCTGATGTGTAGATCATTGCTTGAGTCCCACGCCATACAAGGAAGCCCAAATGGGTAGCAGTTAGGAAGGTTAAGTGAGTACATAAGCCTAATGGGCCTAAAGCCCATTTCGAACTAGGCTATTTAATTAGTTAATTAAAGGGGCGAATTCTGAGATGGATTAGTAGATAGGATAGGGTCTTGACCCTATCCACTCAGAGAGTCCAGATCTGAATGTGATTCAGATCTAGAAACCTCCTAATGAGATTAGGAGAAAGCTAATCCAATCTGCAGATAAGATAAGGGTTTATCCTTATCACCTAAAGAGAGGACTGATCCAAATATGATTTGGATAAGCAGTTCCTAATTGGATTAGGAGCTAATCCTTTAGGTTAACAAAAGAAGGAGGGGGCGGCAGCCTTTAGAAAGTTATTCATTCAGATCTTCTTCAGTGCTGAAATCAAAGAAGGAAGAATTAAGCATCCCTGTAGAATTCTTTCTTGCTGCCTTCCTATTCTTGCCGCCCTGTTTGCCAGTTCGATCTCCAGTTGTGGGAGAAGTCAAGATTCGATCTTGACATCAGTTCTTTGAGAAATAATTGATAGGAAGCTATGCTCACGTGCTATCCTGCGGATTCTTGCGAAGGACAGAGTTCTTGGAGAAAAACACTGCTGATTCTGCTGCATCCTGCACTGCGCCATCTTCAGTGGGAGCAGTCTTTGGATCCTTCCTTGGGCATGAACACCTTCGTTGGGGGATACTATTTCTCTGTATCAGGTATAATCCTCTCCTACTCCTTTTTGGTTCAGATCTGGTTCAATTTATGGTTCAAGAATGATCCTTGAAAATATGATTTTCTAAATAGGGAATGCGATTCCCAGTTGAAGGGAGAGAAAAATTTTTGAAATTCGCCCCCTTATTCCGCAATCTTTGGGCGTCCATACGATCGATCTCTCATCCCTTCAGTGGTATCAGAGCCATGGTTCAAATCTTGAACCAATTTGTTTCAGATCTGAACCTGCGCAAATGGGCAGAAGGCGTTCTACCCGATTTGCGTAGATATGGGTTTTGGGAAATTTGTTCCCAAAATTATTGGGCGAATAATCTGAAATTAATTTTATATAAATCTGATTATTATTTATAACTGTTCTTTATGATTTTCTTGATTTATGGGCTGTTTGTACAAGAGGAGATCGAAATCTTGATTTGTGCAGGGAACCTGCGATTTTGCAGTTTTTGGATTATTTTGTTACATTTGGTTTGTAAAATATATATATATTTTTTATTTTAGACTGAATGTATAGGTATTCGATCTGATGTAATCATTAATAGAAATAGGATTTCTATTTATTTTAATTTTGGATCGAAGATGGCGGTGCATAAAAGGAGATTTCGCAGAGAAGGAGATTTCACAGATGGGAGAATTACAATCTGCGATTTGCAGTTTATGAAACTGCAAACTGTGATCTAACCTCTGTTTTGTAGGATGGAGTGTGCGAACAGCCTTAATTGACTGATTCTTGATTTTCTTTCATCAGTATTTAATTTCAAATTATTTTCATGAATTAAAGATTTAATTAAGGATCAAACCCTAGACCTAGTCGAACCAAGATTGGTTCAAATTGTTTGGACCGAATCTAGGGTTTAATCAAGGCTGAAAGTCAGCCCTAATTTTCCCACTAATGGGCCTGAGGATTGATATTTAATTAAATGGTTAATTCAGCCCAACCTGTAAAGGCCCAGTTTTAAATAGTTAAAACTGCTAAAAACCCACTTAACACATAAAGCTATATGGGCTGAACCATTCGACCCATATACCTAGATAATATTAATGGTTAATATTATGGATTTAAAATGGGCTTCAAATGGGGCTTACAGATGATTAATTGATTGAATCAATTTATCCCTGCATGAGATGTATGGATGTGTGATGTGCTACGTACATGGAACATAAGTGCATGGCCCATGCTCAATCGACAGTGGCTCTTGCGCACACCATGGCTGAATGCACATCATTTCCATGGTGTCCCTTTTGGTCATTGGATGACCTCCCTCAGTGGTGGGCCCCACACCTCATCAAGAGGTTACATGCGGAACCCTAGCCGATTAAGGCCCACCGAAATCTGACTTTATGAAAGCCAGTGGGAGCCACTTTGGTTTGACCTAAATCAAACTAGGGCGTAATTAACTGTTCCCTCTAGCTAATATGAGTGCGTGTGATAGGGAGATTCTTATGATGAACTCTCTAAAGGCCTTCCATCATTAGCATGAGGATGGGTCCTTTAGTAATGAGGAAACGCACCAGAAAATGGGCTATCCATTTGCTGTTGGGCTTGTCTAAGTGTTTCATAAGATGATAGGGGCGTCATAGACCGATGTGAGAGGGGCTTCACCAGAAAATGGGAACCCTCTCACGGTACCTTGGCGTTCACAAATATGATGGGTAAGCACTCAGTAGACAGAAAGGTTTACCTGTAAACGGCTTTGAACCTTGTCTGACAGAGGCCAAAGGGAAAACTCATATGATGAGTGGATATGATCCTTCACAGAAAGGTGGTGGGGTTATGCAGCTGAAACAATTGGTTCCATGCACCCTATGTGATTTCCCACATTTCCAGAGACAACCCGTAGTCTCCGTCACTAAGAAAGGAGGAAAATCTCAGAGATGAATAAGTGGAAATTGAACGTAGATTAAAATCCATATCTATGTAATGAACATGAATCAAATAAGGTTGTGGACTAATGTTTGCTCTTTTATCAGAAAATGGCAAACGGATCATTTGCAAAATTGCTTGATGACAACAAGTTGAAGGGCCCAAACTATGCCGACTGGTATAGGAACCTTATGCTGGTCCTAGCTTCTGAAAAGCTAGATAAAGTGGCAAAGAATCCTGCCCCGGAGCGTCCGGGTGATAGGGCCTCTGAGGTCCGAAGGAGAGACTATCAGGAATGGGAGGAGAAAAACTCCCTTGCCCGGTGTTACATCATTGCCTCCTTGGACAACCCAATACAGAGGCAGTTCGATCAGATCAAACTTGCCAAGGACATATTGGACAGTCTCAGGATGATGTATGAAGAGCATAATCGTTCTACTCGACAAAAGGTCTTGAAACAGTTCATGACCGCACAAATCACCAAGGGCCAACAAGTTCACGACCATTGTCTTCGGATGATGGGATATATCAACAAACTGGAGGCTCTTGGATCCGAGCTGGACCTTACAACCCAGATAGATGCTATCCTTAATTCTTTGCCTCCTTCCTTTAATCCGTTCATTATGAACTATAACTTGAACAAGCTGAATGTCAGCTTGCAAGAGCTCAGCAATATGTTGCAAAGAGCTGAAGAACTGATTAGAAAGGATGAGCCTGTAGCTATGCTTGTTGAAGCTAGCAAGACAAGCAAGAGAAAGAGGAATGCAAAGAAGCCTCAGAAGAAAGCCACTAAGGGCAAGAAGCAGAAGAAAGACAAAGCGTCGGATGCCTGTCACTTCTGCAAGAAGACCGGCCACTGGAAAAGGAACTGTCCTGCCTACATGGAATCCAAGAAAGGTAATTTCAAAACTTGTGTTATAGAAACCAATTTTTTGGTAGCTTTTGCGTCCTGGTGTATTGACACCGGGGCTTCAACTCATGCGTGTAACCGAAACTACGTTGGCTGAAATCCCCAAGAAAAGAGCCCGTGATACAGTTAATCCCATGTGTCTGTGTCATTACCGACTTGGCCACATCGGTGTTGACCGAATCACAAGGTTGGTAAAGGATGGTCCTTTGGATTTTCTAACTGTAGAAGATCTTCCCACCTGTGAGCCTTGCCTACAAGGCAAGATGATGAAACAACCATTTAACGGTAAGCCTGAAAGATGTATAGGCACACTTGTTCTAATACATACTGATGTATGTGGTCCCCTGAGTGTTAGGACACGAAATCAACACGTGTATTTCATCACCTTCACAGATGATTTTTCACGATATGATTACGTGTACCTAATGAGACTCAAGTCTGAATCCTTTGAAAAGTTCAAAGAGTTTAGATAAGAAGTCGAGAAACAGTTAGGGAGAGAAATTAAAGCCCTTCGATCAGATCGAGGTGGCGAGTATCTCTCTGACGAATTCAATGACTACTTAAAGGACAATGGGATAGTATCACAATTAGCTCCTCCTGCTACACCATAACTTAACAGTGTTTCAGAGAGGAGGAGTAGGACCTTATTGGATATGGTCCGGTCGCTTCTCATACACTCAGAGTTACCCACATCCTTTTGGGGTTACGCATTAGAGACTGCGATTTATGTGCTGAATCGGGTTCCAACCAAATCGGTTCCGAATACTCCATATGAACTTTGGACCAGAAAGAAACCAAGTGTCAGACACTTGAAGATTTGGGGTTGTTCAGCACACGTTAAAAGAACGAGTGCAGACAAGTTGGAATCCAAGACCAGCCGTTGCCTATTTGTAGGTTACCCAAAAGGCTCTGTAGGTTACCTATTCTATGACCCAAGTGAGCAGAAAGTGTTCTGCAGTCGAAATGCACAATTCCTGGAAACCGATTACATCCTGGACACCTATCGTCAGGAAGTTGTTCTTGATGAGAAGAGCTCAGGAACTGTGGGAGATGTCCCACAAGTTCCAGTAGTGACCAACCTAGAAGATCCACTCGGGTATCCAGGCCACCAGTCCGTTATGGTTATGACCAGGATAGTTACCTGGTGGAAACCTTGACTAGTGAGGAGGATCCCATGACTTACGCGGAAGCTATGTTGGACATAGATTCCCAGAAGTGGGTGGAGGCCATGAGAGCGGAGATGGACTCAAGGAGACCAATTGAGTCTGGACTCTAGTAGATCCGCCCTCGGGGGTAAAAGCAATCAGTTGCAAATGGATCTACAAGAGAAAGAAGGGCCCCGATGGTAGGGTTGAGACCTTCAAAGCTCGTTTGGTGGCGAAAGGGTACACTCAGAAAGAGGGCATCGATTATGAGGAAACCTTTTCGCCTGTGGCCATGCTTAAATCCATTAGGATCCTGCTAGCTGTAGCAGCATATCATGATTATGAGATTTGGTAGATGGATGTCAAAACTGCATTCCTGAATGGAGATCTTACTAAAGATATCTATATGCAGCAGCCGCAAGGCTTCATTGCTGCAGGCCAGAAAAACATGGTATGTAAACTTAATAGATCAATTTATGGACTTAAGCAAGCTTCTAGAAGTTAGAACATCCGTTTTGACTCTGCTGTCAAATCGTTTGACTTCATCCAGAATCTGGATGAACCCTGTGTCTATAGGAAGTACAGTGGAGATAAGGTTACCTTCTTGGTTCTGTATGTAGATGACATTCTACTCATTGGGAATAATGTAGGAATGTTAACTACGGTGAAAGTGTGGCTTTCACAACAATTCTCCATGATTGACCTTGGAGAAGCCTCCTATATACTGGGTCTTCGACTCTATAGAGATAGATTGAAGCGGATAATTGGATTATCCCAATCTGCTTACATTGACAAAATAGTCAAAAAGATACAGCATCGAAAACTCCAAGAAAGGAAATGTTCCTTTCAGGCACAAAGTCACTCTCTCCAAGAAGATGTCTCCCAAGACTTCTGAGGAGATTGATGGCATGAAAGACGTTCCCTATGCCTTTGCCGTAGGGAGCATCATGTATGCCATGTTGTGCACTCGTCCTGACATTGCTCAAGCAGTGAATGTAGTAAGCAGATTTTAGGCCAACCCAGGGCAGGAGCACTGGACTACTGTGAAAAACATACTTAAGTACCTTTGAAGGACAAAAGAGTTTTGTCTAGTATTTGACGGTAGCTCACTACAGATCCAAGGGTATACAGATGCCGATTTCCAGTCGGATCCAGATGATATAAAGTCTACATCTGGATATGTTTTCACGATAGGATCGTGTGCTATTTGCTGGAAAAGCAGCAAACAGGGGTCCACTGTAGACTCCACGACCGAGGCCGAGTACATTGCCGCAAGTGAGGCTGCCAAAGAAGCCGTGTGGATGAAGAAGTTCGTTCTCGAGTTGGGAGTAGTTCCGACCAGCACATCACCCATCCCATTGTTGTGTGACAACAATTGAGCCATTGCTCAGGCTAAGGAGCCACGAGCCCACTCGAAGATGAAGCACATCGAGAGGAAGTACCACGTACTGCGGGAGATTGTTGGTAGAGGGGACGTCCTGGTTCAGAAGGTAGCGTCAGCGGAAAATGTAGCAGACCCATTGACGAAGCCACTATCACAGAAAGTGTTTGAGAAACACGTGAAAAGCATGGGACTCCGGCTTGTGGGAGCTGTTAGACAGTGTTGTATGCCTTTAGCTTCAATCAGAATGATGTACTTTATGAGTTTTTTGTAAATGAATAAAAGTGCATGTTTGATTCATGTTCCCTTGGTATGTTTCTATGTAATACCCTTAAACTGGACACTTAATGAGACTCGTGTTAGTTTAGAATGTTCACAGCCAGTGGGTCGGTCTGGGGAGACCTATCCTGACAAGGCTGACACTGTGGTGCCACCAAGTCGGTTGGGGTGGCCTGTCTCAGCTGCCAGGGTGAGACCCTAGGCACATACAGTGTAGGATTAATTGAATCTATGAACTGGACCAGATTTCTAGTATTGCCCTGGACCTTGGAGATTGATGGGCAAAACTGGAAAGTTACACCCGACCCCTAGACTCGATTATGATACTGCACTAGGTGTCGAATTGGGTTGTCTTTGATATACCAATCAGTGAGATCCTTAGTGGGGGTCAAAACTTGGGTATGTTGGGACAGTCTGAGAATTCATTTGAGTGGGTGATCATAGTGACAGGATCAGCCCCTTTGTCGGACAAAGGTAATGATCGAGGATGCACTCTCACTGATGGAAACCAAGACTGTCGGCAGTCGATTTCAATCGTTGAGATTTGTTTTGCAAAGTATATTTTATATGAGATATAAATGTATATATATTAAGGTTTCTAAAATGTTTGCAAGAGGGTTTTAATTCTCGGGATCCATATAAGCAGAGAGTGCAACACTGTTCCTTGTAGCTGAGGGAGAGGTCCTCTCTTGTCGGGCAGTGTATGATCATTATGGGCTGAGAGGTTAAGTGTAAGACCATTGAGAATAATGCCTGATGGGCTAATCTTGCATCTGCCCACAGTCCCTGGGTGTTACAAGATGGCTTGGCCCAGGGACCACTTAGGGTAAGTGTTGGGCCCATAGAGCTCATTTGATGGGTTTTAGGGGGTGCACTGTCCATAACAGTGTATTCGGTCAGGCCTTGTAATAAAGGCTGGGCCGAACCCATGTGGCTGATGTGTAGATCATTGCTTGAGTCCCACGCCATACAAGGAAGCCCAACTGGGCAGCAGTTAGGAAGGTTAAGTGAGTACATAAGCCTAATGGGCCTAAAGCCCATTTCGAACTAGGCTATTTAATTAGTTAATTAAAGGGGCGAATTCTGAGATGGATTAGTAGATAGGATAGGGTCTTGACCCTATCCACTCAGAGAGTCCAGATCTGAATGTGATTCAGATCTAGAAACCTCCTAATGAGATTAGGAGAAAGTTAATCCAATCTGCAGATAAGATAAGGGTTTATTCTTATCACCTAAAGAGAGGACTGATCCAAATATGATTTGGATAAGCAGTTCCTAATTGGATTAGGAGCTGATCCTTTAGGTTAACAAAAGAAGGAGGGGGCGGCAACCTTTAGAAAGTTATTCATTCAGATCTTCTTCAGTGCTGAAATCAAAGAAGGAAGAATTAAGCATCCCTGCAGAATTCTTTCTTGCTGCCTCCCTGTTCTTGCCGCCCTGTTTGCCTGTTCGATCTCCAGTTGTGGGAGAAGTCAAGATTCAATCTTGACATCAGTTCTTTGAGAAAGAATTGATAGGAAGTTGTGCTCATGTGCCATCCTGCTGATTCTTGCGAAGGACTGAGTTTTTGGAGAAGAACACTGCTGATTTTGCTCCATCCTGCCTTGCGCCATCTTCAGTGGGAGCAGTCTTTGGATCCTTCCTTGGGCGTGAACACCTTCGTTGGGGGATACTATTTCTCCGTGTCAGGTATATTCCTCTCCTACTCCTTTTTGGTTCAGATCTGGTTCAGTTTATGGTTCAAGAATGATCATTGAAAATATGATTTTCTAAATTGGGAATGCGATTCTCAGTTGAAGGGAGAGAAAAATTTTTGAAATTCGCCCCCTTATTCCGCTATCTTTGGGCATCCATGCGATGGATCTCTCATCCCTTCACCTCATCCTCGCAACAACAGCAACAGTAGTAGCAGTTAGCAGTCGTCATTGATGTCATCTTTGGGGGCATGGCCTCGGGTGGCACCTCGGCCTCGGCCCAAAAGTCCTGCACCAGGCAGATAAACATCCAGGGGCGAACTTCCAAGAAGTCGAAGCAAAGTGAATCCCTTACCTTTATGGATGAGGACTTGGAGGGGATCTCGGTTCCCCGTGACGACGCACTGGTGGTGTCAGCCATCGTTGCAAATTTCATGGTAAGGAGGATACTGGTCGATAGTGGCTCCTTGGCCGACATTCTCTTCTATAACACCTTTGAGAAGATGAAGTTGGCACCCAGGCGCCTTCAGCTTGCCGACGTGCCACTTGTCGGCTTCTCCGGGAATGTCATCAAACCGGAGAGAAGGATAACCCTACCAGTCACAATAGGAACAAAACCCTAGCATGTGATGAAGATGAATGAGTTCCTGGTCGTGAAGATCGGCTCCCCCTACAATGCCATCATCGAGAAGCTGAACCTACACGCACTGAAGGAAGCCTTATCCTCCTACCACCTCACCCTCAAGTTCCCCACCAAATACAGTGTCAGAGTTGTCCAGGGGGATCAGCAAACTGCCCGCCAGTGCTATGTGGCAGCATTAAAGGGCAAGTACAATGAAGCTTTATTGTTAAAGGGTCTCGACCTCAGGGAGGAGCTAGCGAGCTGAGGCCAACCGGATGAGGACCTCGTCTTGGTACCCCTAAATGACATTGAACCCGAGAAAATGGTTCGCGTTGGGTCCAACCTTCCTCTAAATAGCCTATCCGAACTGGTAAGTTTTCTTCAATGTTAATGCCGACATCTTTGCTTGGTCTGTCGCAGACATGCCCAGAATTGACCCTTCGGTCATTACTCATAGGTTGAGCATGGATCCAAGCTTTAGGCCAGTTCGATAGAAGAAGAGGAACTTTACACCAAAACGATTGAAGGCCATAGGAGAGGAAGTTGACAAGCTACTCGACGCTGGCTTCATTCTAGAAGTACATTACCCTAACTGGTTGTCCAATGTGGTTATGGTAAGGAAAGCTAATGGGAAGTGGCAGATCTATATTTACTTCACAGACCTCAACCGAGACTGCCCTAAAGATAGTTTTCCTTTGTCGAGAATATACCACCTCATTGATGCCTTCTTTGGGTATAATTAGATCAAGATGCACCCCGAGGACGAGGAGAAGACCTCGTTCATCATAGAGCATGACACATATTGTTAGAAGTTCATGCCCTTTGGCCTTAAGAATGCCGAGGCCACCTATACCTAGAGAACAAAGTCTTCAAGCTCCAAACGGGAAGAAACATTGACGCCTATGTGGATGACATGGTTGTGAAGAGCCTGAAGGTTGACCAACACACCTCGGACCTAGCCAAGACCTTCGACACCTTACGGAAGTATAACATTAAGCTCAACCCCAGCAAGTGTGTCTTCGACATCACCTCGGGTAAGTTCCTAGGCTTCGTCGTCACGCAACGGGGTATAGAGGCCAACCCAGAAAAGATCTGAGCTATCCTTGACATGGCACCATGAGGGTCTTTGTGCACCCTTTTCTAGTTAGGGGTATTTCCGGCCTTAGAGTAGTCAAAGTGCACCCTTTTTCTAGTTAAAATCAATTATGTGACCTCTGAGGGTCTCTGTGCAAATTATGTAGAAAACTGGAAAGTTTTCATGGCTGAAGTGCAGTTTTTGGGAAGTTGGTGTGAAGACCAGCTGAGAGAGGGGGTGTTTTTGTAAAGAACTGATAATAGGAGGGCGCCTCTTATCTGCTAAACCCAGTTGGCACCCATCCTATTGTATTACCATGCTCCCCTCTCCTTAGCAAACCCTAGGGAGCCTTTTTAACCCATTATTTTCATCTTTAGCTAACCCTAGCCACCCTAGCTGTGTAATCTTCACCGTCCATTCCTTCTAATCTCCACCCTCCATTTTAGGGCTCTCCTTTGTAGGTTTTAAACCCTAATGCGCCACCTATTCTAGTAATCCTCACCATTCAGCTCCCCCACCATTAAATCTCAGTCACTCCCTCTATCTTATATCCCAACCATTAATCTAGGGTGCCACCTATTCTTTTAATCTTAACCCTTCAACCCTAGATGTTCTAATCTACACCCTCCATTTCTGGTTACCCAAATCTCAGTCCTACATAATTTTGGGCACCCTCTCCTTCCATTCTCAGCCATAGGATCACCCCAAAACCATCTTAGCCATCCAATAGAAACCCTAGGGCATCCCTAACTTTGCTAAATCCCAGTTGCCGCCTCCCATCTTTCTCCCTATTTCCAGTTATTTCCAGGTAAGACGGAAGGCTGATCTTGAGAAGTTCAAGGGTCGAGGAAGAGGAGGACGTCCAGGCAAGAGGAGGGGTTCCTACTTGCAGTTTGCCAACACCACTACTGCCACCTCTGGAATCGGATCCCAATTTTTGTTCTTTCAATTATAGTTTTGTTATTTACTTTCTGCAATTTATTTTCATTCTGTTTGATCTTCGTTTTGTTTTTTGCAGATCTGCAATTTGGCTAGGTAAGATGGAAGGCCTAGCTCGAGAAGGTCGAGGATCAAAGGAGAGATCCGGAGACTACTACCTCTGATCAGATTAAAGAACTTTATTTCTTTTCTTTTGTTTATTTATTTTTGTATTTATTTATGTTTCTGCACTTTTAACTTTCCATACTGTTTGAATTCTATATTTTTCTCAGTTTAATTAATTAATTTTAATATTTTTGCACTTACTTCTTGTGTTCTCTTGTCCGGATTTGAGTATTTATTAATTTTCCCTCACTTCCATGTGGATATGACCCGTTCTCACCCATTTACTGTGTTTGTATTTGTTTGAGAATCAGAAAAATTTTATAAATGTTTAAACCGGTGTTCCGAAGTGGTTAACGATACGCTTCTAGCAACACCAAGTTTTTGACGCCATTGCCGGGGAAGGACGAAGAAAAAATTTTATTTGCTTTATCCGGATCTGTTTTATTATTATTTTATTTTCGTTTAATTATTTGATCCGTTATCTTAGTTCAATTCTTGTTTCTCTTTGATTTTGCAGGACAGAATAGCGAAAGGTGGGGTATTAGAGCATTGTGGAACTGTGGGAGAGAAGAGATGAGAAGTGAAATTGGATTGCGTTTCAGGTGAAGTCGCCCCTAAAATTAGGGGCATATCATAATCTTCTTCCATATCCAAAATGATGAAGTCAACAGGAAAAATAAATTTATCTACTTTTAACAAAACATCTTCCACTATTCCCCTTGGATATTTGATACTTCTGTTAGCCAATTGAAGAGAAACAGTGGTAGGTGTTGGCTCCTTCAACCCAAGCTTCCTGAAGACAGAAAAGGGCATCAAATTAATGCTTGCACCAAGATCACATAAAGCTTTGTCAAAATTAATTTCGCTAATGGTGCATGGAATAGAGAAGCTCCCTGAATCCTTGGAGTTTTGGAGGTAATTTATTTTGTAGGATTGCCGAGAATTCCTCATTAAGTTTTACCATCTCAAACTCCTCCAACTTTCTTTTGTTTAAAATTATTTCCTTTAGGAATTTGGCATAACTTAGCATCTGAGAAATAGCATCAAGAAGAGGAATGTTAATATTCAGCTTTTGAAACACCTCTAAAAATTTAGCAAATTGTTTATCCAAGTTAGCCTTAAGAAATCTTTTAGGAAAAGGAAGATGGGGTTTGTAATATTTTAAATTAAGAGTAGAAAAACTTCCCTTTTTCTCCACTGATGATTCATAGTCTCCTCCTTTGGATTCACGATCTCGGCTTTCTTCCTCATGTACATGCTCATCATTTTTTTCTTCTTTTCCAAGTTCTTTTCCACTTCGTAGAGTGATGGCCTTTACTTGTTTCCTGGGATTCTTCTCGGTATTGTTTGGTAATCTTCCTTGTAGCCTTCCCAAAATTGCTTGAGCAAGTTGTCCAATTTGAGTTTCCAAGACTTGAATTCTTGTCTCTGTACTTGAATTCTTGTCCATCATATCCTCCAAATTTGGCTTCTTTTCTTGTGGATTTTGTTGGTGTTGTTGTTGAAAGCCGGGAGGTGCTCTTTGTTGGTTATTACTCCAAGAAAAATTTGGATGGCTTTTCCATCCTAGATTGTAAGTGTTGGAGTAGGGATTGAAGTTGGACTTGTTGCCACCATAAGAAATAGAATTAGCTTGTTCGGAAGTAGAAGAAAAAGGATTTCTTACTTTATAGCCTACACTATCATGCCCCCCTTGTCCACAAAGCTCACACAAAAGAAAGGGAATGGAAGAATCACTCATAGTTGAAACCCCCAAACTTTCCAATTTCTTATTTAATGCGACAAGTTGAGCCAATAAAGCAGTGATAGAATCAACATTATAAATTCCAACTCCCTTTTTATTTGCCCTCTCATTGCCCCATTGATAGCTACTGGCCGCCATCTCCAAAAGTTCATATGCTTATTTGGGAGTTTTCTTCATAAGCGTACCACTTGCAACTGCATCTAACATTGAATGATTAGATTGATTAATGCCACTATAAAAAGTTTGCACTTGCATCCAAATAGGTAGACCATGGTGAGGACACTTCCTAAGCAATTCCTTAAATCTCTCCCACGACTCATATAAGGTTTCATTATCAAATTGAGAAAAAGTTGTTATGTCATTCCTTAATTTAGCCATTTTAGCAAGTGGAAAATACTTAGATAAAAACTTTTGTGCCAAGTCATTTCATGTAGTAATCGAACCTGCAGGAAGAGAGTTAAGCCAATCTTTTGCTTTATCCCTTAAGGAGAAGGGAAATAACCTAAGTCTAATGGCATCATCACTAACTCCATTATGCTTAAAAGTATCACATATTTCAAGAAAACTAGCAATATGAGAGTTAGGGTCATCATTGGGGTTAGAAAATTGCACACTCATCTAGATCATCTGAGTAATTGCAGGCTTGATCTAAAAATTGTTTGCTTGCACATTTGGCCTCTTAATGCTTGATGTAGTACCATCAAGAGTAGGTATAGCATATGATCTCAATGTCCTTGAATTATTTTGGTCTTGGGCCATCTTGTTCTTTCTTTCCCTCGTTCGCTTTTTCAAAGTCCTTTCGATTTCTTGATCAAGGGGTATTAATTCTCCACCACGGGTGTGTGTCATGCACTAGGAACCTAAAAAGAAAAGGAAAAGAATTAAAAATTTCCTAAAAAAAAATTTATAAAGCCGAACCCAACAAAAATTAAAATAGAATAAAATTTTAAATCCTAAAATAAAACAAATAGATGTTCAATCTAAGGCTAATTTAGGTAGTTTTGATATGTAATAAACTAATCCCTAGCAACGGCGCCAAAAACTTGTTGTGTGATTTATGCACAGTTAATTCAAGCAAGTGTACCTTAGTCAAATGTGCGTATAATGATGAGAAAAATGTCGATTCTACAAAGACTAAATCACAGTACCAAATCAATTTTAAACTAACCTAAGTTGAACTTGTGAATTAATTGAACGAATAAAAACAAAGAAGAATTAATGAAAATCTAAGAACATAATATAAATTGAATCGATGAATGAATGCAACTAGGGCTTAGATTTCATTAAATCAAGGTTATGTAATTACCTATTTAATCCAACTCAAGACCAAAATTACCCTAAGGTATATTAAAGTTATTTTCATGTGATGGTGGATTTCCCTAAATTAATTAATAAGCTTTTTCAAGTCATATTAATCCTTTATTAATCCAGTTCTACCATCAAATTTCTAAGTGGTTATCAAAAGGAAAAATAAGCATTAAGTTCTTTGGAAACCTCTAATCATAGAAGAGGATTTGTCTCACTAAGCTTCCTTGATTCCAACATATGAGCTAATCATCTTTCAATATCATAGTCTAACATGCGATTTTTATTGCCTAGGATATACTTCATAACAATCCTTTGGTCAGTCATGCATAAATCATCAAATCATTAAAAGATTGGCCAATTCTTTTAAAGCATTAAGTACAACAATAAAAATTCCTCATGCAAATAATAAAGGTCTTGAATTGAATTAAACAAATAACTATATAATCCTAAGATCAAAATCCATCTAAATCCTAGCTAAGAGAATTTAGCTAGACATACTTAGATTAAACACACTCAAGAAAATTAAAGAAGGGACACAACAAAAACACATCAAGGAATGAATAGAATAACAATAAAACTTTAGCCTTTGAAGGTAGAAGACAAGTGTAGCAATTAAGCCTTTCTCCCTCTGGGTTTCGTATTCTTCCTCTCCTCTAGCATGCTGAAACTACTTCCTTTCCTCTTTTGACATGTTGTGACTGCTTCCTCTTTTCTTCTTTGCCAAATTCTCTCTAAGGTTGTGCTCCTTTGCCTTGAGTCTATGGTCCTTTTAATAGTGCAGCCCCCCCTCAATTGCTTTTCAATACAGACTCCTAATTCAACACAAATTAGGTCTCTTAGTCTTTATCAAAGTTGAATGTCTATCTCTTCTGTACTGTCAACTTTCAGACCCGAAACTTGTAGCTGAAATTGCACTTGGTTGGCGGCAGAATTAGCCGTTTGAATCACCTCAATCCGAGTTATAGGCAGGAAGTTATGCCCAAAATATGAGAACTATATCAAAACAGGAAATTTCCCTTTTCTGTGCATGCATATCAAATCCGATTTCAATGGATTCTCTTCTTCATGGCTACATCATGGAACATCATTGCTACATGGTCCTTCCTCTATGATTATCTTGATCAATTAAATTGAATTCCTCCTAAAAATTTCACAATTAAGCTCCAAATCACCTTGCAAGACAATTTCATCATAATTAGTGCAATACCATACTAATTCCAAAAAAATATTATTACCAAAATCATCAAGTTAGACATATGAAAATATGTATAAATATAGGCTTATCAGCAAGCCGAGCCCTATTGGATGGACCCCATCATCGCCTATTTGTTGTATGAGCAACTGCTCAAAGATAGAAATGAAGCTAGGAGAGTCCAATGATAGGCAAACCATTACACACTCCTCGAGGGCAAGCTGTACCGAAGGTCTTTCACCTTACCCTACCTCCGATGCCTTCGTCGGGAGGAGGGTGAGTATGTTCTCCAAGAGATCCATGAAGGCATCTGTGGCAACCACTTCAGAGGTAGAGCATTTTCCCAAAAAGCACTAAGGCAGAGATATTTCTAGCCGATGGTACAAAAGGACGCAACTGAGCTAGTACAAAAGTGCGACCGATGCCAAAGACATTCTCTTGGCTCTTAGCATTCCATGGCCCTTTTCCAAGTGGGGCATGGACCTCCTTGGCCCCTTCCCTCAAGCCAACGGAAATAGGATGCACCTCGTTGTCGCCATCGATTACTTCACTAAGTGGGTAGAAGCCGATCCCTTATCCACCACCACTGACAGCATGATCCAAAACTTCTTTTGGAAAAATAACATCTATTGCTTCGACATTCCCCACATGCTGGTCACCGACAATGGGAAACAGTTTGATGATACAAGGTTTAGAGCATGGTGCGCCACCCTCGGCGTTAAATAGCAATACACCTCGGTAGGCTACCCATAAACCAATGGCCTAGCCAAAGTCACCAACAGGACAATCCTAGAAGGATTGAAGACCAAACTAGATAGAGCCAAAGGTCTTTGGGCTGACGAACTAAGCAACATCCTATGGGCCTACCGGACAACACCTCGGACTGCCATGGGAGAGACCCCATTTAACTTAACTTATGGCACCGTGGCCGTCATTCCAACAGAGATCGGCTAGCTGACACTTCAGACCAAGGCATACAATGAAGCCGAAAATGATGAAGAGCTTTGAACCAATCTAGACCTGTTGAAAGAAGTCCGAGAGCAGGCCCAAATCAGGGTCGTGGCCTGCCAACAGAGGGTAGCCCGCTATTACAACTCTCGGGTGAAAGAAAGACACTACAAGAAAGGAGACCTCATCCTTAGGAAAGTCATGTTGCCTGAGTGTGGGAAAGCTCGGCCCCAACTGGGAAGGTCCCTATAGAATCAAGCAAGTCATTAGCCCCGACACATTTTGGCTTGAGTATTTGAATGGAAGACTGGTCCCTTGGACCTGGAACTCAGAGAACCTTCGAATGTATTATCAGTGAATGTACTCCTTGATGACCAAACAATGAATAAAGTGCAAAGTTCCTCCCCTCCTTGGCTCCAACTTTTAGTGTATAAGTTCTTATTTCGCTAACTGCCAGGACCCCATAGCCACACGACTATCCGACGCATACAACCTCCTCCGAGGTTACACGCTTGAACTGGATGACGGTCTAGGAATAGGGTGCCTTACAAACCATATGCCTACATGGCCTTCGTGCGAAGGCAAAGAATGGCAGAGATCTTGTCTATAAGCATCGGCCAAAAACTTCGGCCCACCACAAAAGAACACTAAAGAATAATCTAAGTACTTCGCTATGCAGGAAGCACACCGTGATCTCAGCCAGGTGCGCTCCTGCAGCCTCGGCCGCCTGAAGGCTCACACCCCTAACATCCCTATGGAAAGCCAAGCTAGGTTAGCTAAGGCACACTCCTTGCCCCGACCCCTCATTGACATCAAGCAGCCTTGGTTTAGCTTCCTTGGTAGGGATAAAGAATAGGCTGAAAGGAGTTAAGGCTTTTGCCTCCCCTCCCTTTCCACTAAGAGAAGGGGCCCTGACGCCTTGGCGGCCTAGTTCAGCCTCATCCAACCAATTTTTTATGGGGGTGGAGAACAATCCAAGAGAGCTAAGGCTTTCACCTCCCTTTCCTTTTCACTAAGGAAAGGGGCCCTGAACCCCTCGGTGGCATAGCTCGGCCTCGGCTGAGCTCCCTTAACTTCCTAAGCGAATGACTAAGTAACAAGCCACTTCAGATAACTTAACTTCTTTGCTACTTGTGTCCTCTTGGAAGGGGGCATCGATCCCTAAGCAAAAAAAAAAGTGCAAGTACAAAAAACAAACAGTAAAGACATAAGTTACACAAAAAGTGTATTTCATTAAGTATCTTCAAATATCAGCTTTACAAAAACTAGCCTCATCAGATGGGGTAGGCCAAGCCCTTACAAAATAACTTAAGCAAAAAGCACAAAAGAGAAGACAAGGAGCAGCCTATGCAACGTCCTTAGCAAGAGTAGGGTCCTCGGCTAAAGGAGGAATGTTAGCGGCGGGCACCTCGATAGAATGAAGGACCTCAGTAGCGGGCACCTCGGTAGAAGGGGCTTCAGCTTCTGGGACCCCTAGTTTGTTAATTAGAAAGTCGGGCATCAGCTACAACACCTAAAGCTTGGTGTCTTCGATGCTCTCCAAGTAGGAGTCCACCCCAAAGTTAGTGAGGGCATTCTGGTACTCGGCTGTCGTCTTCCAAATCTCGATGGCGTCTTTGGCCTTCTCCTCGGCCTCCACCACTTGTGTACGAGCTGCCGCTAGGGCCTTGTCCAGCTGGACGCGCTTCAGCTCAGACTGCTTCAACATCTTGTCCACCTTCTTCAAGGCCTCCCTTAGCTCCTAAGTAAGAGACTTTTCAGCCTTAAGGTCCTCCTCCAGGACCTTCCTTAGCTCTTGCTCCCCCAGCATGGCCGAGATAGTGGAATCTCGACCTCTGTTGACCTCAGTGGCCTGGACCTTGAGCTGCTCCCTCTTCTTCTTAGAGTTCTTCAAGTGATGATGGAGAACTCCAATCTAGTCACTTAGGCCGACGAAATACCGGCATGCTTGCATCGATAACACCCTCATCAATGACTAAAGCCTAAAAGACAAAATTTCAACTGAAGAGATGAGACAAGAAGAAGCATAACTCGGCCAAGTGATCCATGGCGCTATCATGGAGGTCCAACGGACCCTGGTTCATCATAGCTAGATGATCCCCTCGTGGGATCATCCCTGTAACCAGAGCCCTCCCAACTCCCTGGGTGTCAAGGGAGTCTCCCTCTATAACGTTCCATTAAGGGTGGAATGTACACCGCATCACCAACTCCCCCTCATCCCACGGCCCCCTTGCGGCCCCCTTGGTTGGAGGCCCCCTCGGTGTGCTGATGCCTTCTCCTCCTCTATTGTCGCCCTCGGCTGGGTGGTTCTTATGTGCCAACCTCTTCCCCACAGGAGGTTGAGGTGGATCAGTTGACCTCTTGTGGATAGACTCTCGGTGCTGGTCCTCCTCGGCCGGCCCTTTCCCTTGGTCGGTCCCAGAATCGGCAAGAACTAGCGGTCGAGGTGTCCTCTCGATTGGCACCACCTTCCATGGCACCTGTCTCTACGAAGGGTCATCGCCCAACGTCCTCTTCTTGGACTTTGCCTTCTCCAGCAACATTTGTTTGGTGTTGACCGAAGAAATGAAGCATACATCAGTACTATAAGGAAAAGGAAATCTAATGTGTTAAAAGCCGACAACAGGAATTCTTCTACTGAGGCGGGCAGGGTTGAGACAAAAAAAACCAATCGTAACTCTTCCTCCACTAAGGGCTTGGCCCAGATCGTCCCTAACACTCAGATGTAGGTAATCACCTCGGCTTCATCATCCCGAAGATAAGGAGTGGGCTTCTCAATGGTTAAGTTCATCTCCCCCCAGTCTGACTTGAACGACCAACCCTCGGGACAGGAGACAAAGGAGAACTTGGTCTTCCAATGGTGCATCGATGTAGGGTTGTTGCAGCTCGGCCGCACCAAGCCTGGAAATAGTAGATGCCTGCCTCTTGAGGGTGCGGCCTTGGCACAAACTTGGCTCGGAAAATTTTCGGGGTCAGCTCCCACATCTCAGAGCTGAGCCATGACCAACACCATCCTCGGCCACCATCCTCAAACTGGGCTCAGGAACTTCCTTGCCCTCAACCACCTCGGGTGACCCTAAGGCCCCCTCAACTTCCCTCGGCCTCATATATCCAGTACTTTCGTTGGGAGAGTCATCACTCCTTCGGTTGCATTCAGCCTTATAGAGGCAGTCCTCTCCCTCAACACCTCTACATCAGGCCTCGAAGCAGGGACCTCAGGCTCACCCATGTAGCCTCCGCTACTGCTAGCGGGCGTCGGGGTTTGGAAGGAGCTCACTCCTGAGGGGTCTGGGAGTTCATAGCATTCTGGGCCAGAGTCTGGGAGTTCCATCATACATATCGAGTGTTGGTGCTTTGAAGTGTGATGGGAGGGATTCCAAGGTGATTTCGGTGGTGAAGGCATCCATTTTCCCAGATGAAGGGTTCTGGCTTGCTGAGAAGTTGACTTGACTCTCTTTAACTTAGCGGAGTTCATCTTGGACGGTGTCGAGCTGTGCCTGTAGGTCGACGATCTTCTGGTCAATGGGGGCCTGGGTCTCGTCCTGGTCCTCCCAGACGCAGAACTGGTCAGCCCTGTTCCCCGAGTACTTTGATGTGGGGACGTTTCCATTTCTCCTGGTCCACTAATTGTTCAGGAGGTCTCGGAGGTATGAGACACGAGAGGGAGAGGTGTGGTGTCGGCCCTCAGCCCTCGAAGGGGGGTTGTGGTGGCCTGATTGCCTGCCTTCGTACCGGGGGCTTTCACATCGGTGGTGATGTTCTTGGTCTCGGCAGTGATCATGAGATTCTGCTGACTCGTCCCCTATTCGGCTAGGGGGTCAAGAGGTGCTCGGCAGCTGACTGGCGCGATGGCTACTATTGGACTATGAGGGGTTGACCCTATTGGATCCGACTGGGCCGATGGCTGGTGGGTTTGGAGACACTCATTTGCCATGATGCCCCAGGCTTCTAGCGGTGTGGCCACCTTGAGGGCGGCCTCTTGTCGGGTGCCCCACCTCGTCCAGCCTTTGTGCAAGGTTGTTGAGCTGATCGAGGACCGCTAGGAATTGGTCCATTGTAACCAAGTTCTAAGCATTCCTCGTGTTTCTTGCCATTTGGTTGAAGCTTCAGAGTTAGTTTTCAAGAAAAATTTTAGTGTGTAAGTTCAATTGGGGGAAGTCTTAGCGATGTTTCAGATAGGCGACACCAATTTTTGCTGCCTTGGATGGGTTGAGGTCAACAAAGTAAATTCACTTCTAAGCTGAGGGCTGATCAATGAGTCTGAGGCCTGATGTGGCCAAGGGCTGATCGATGAGTTCGAGGTCTGCTATGGCTGAGGGCCTGTAGGTCAGACCTGTGAAGAGAGAGAAGATGACAACGACCTTGGGTGCTAACCTGAGGCGGAGACTCCGAGGGTCAAGTTAGTATGGGTGTAACGAGAAGTGGACGAGGCCTGGACGTGGCCTGAGTTTGGAGTGCTCAGACAAGGCCACGAGGGAGACAACAAAGTTCTCACTAATAAAGAGTCTAGATGCTCACCTTGGGGGTCACCCCCTATTTATACTTGAGACCGCATGGAGGTAGGTGGACGCGGATGGCCAGAATGTGGTCCATCCTTGAGGGTGTGGTCATCTGAGGTCGATGTGTACTATCACGCTATTGGCCCTGCATCACGCGCTGACCTTTGCTCTGCACGATGCTCTCATTGGATCCACTCTATGCACTGCCTTCCACCACGTGCGTGTGAGTTATTGGCTCGAGCTATAAGTGCCTACATCAAAGGGAATACAAAATTTAGAAAATTTTCCTTAAGATGTTTGGAATCATATTAGATCTGTTATTTTTCCTTCTAAAGAAAAAGATGATGAAATGATTTGGAGAGTTTGGCTGGGCTACACATTTACATGTTACAACGCGGGCTGCACTTCCATCCTCGCGTAGATGGTTTAACTGATGTACAAAAAAAGTAAAGATAGGAGTGTTAACTTCTGTTACTTATTTTTTCTACATTTTTCAACCTAAAAAATAAAAGAAAAACTTTAAGTTTATTTATGGTTTTTGAACCACTATTGAACTGGATGGTTAGACCATTTGGCCCAAGAATCGTCCCGACAACCGGTTCCGTTTTACCTCAAACCCGGTTCTTAGCCAAAAACCTTTGAATTGGTCAATAACCCATTGACCCGTTCAATGATTTTTGGCCATTTTTTATTTTAATTATTTTTTAAATTTTTATGTCAAAACGGGCCATTCGTTTGACCCAGACAGTCGAATCGTTGACTTGAAGACTGGTGGCTAGAACGGATTGGACCAAACGGTCAGAATGGAAAAACTATCTATTTTAATCCAGAACCGTTATTTTGCCAAAAATCGTTGATTTGGTCAGCAAACCGCTAACCCGGGCGTTTGAACCATCCAACGGTTTTGGTTGTTTTTTATATTTTATATTTTTCTTTTTAATTTTTTGTCAGAATGGGCCGTTTGTTCGATTCAAACGGTCGAACCGTTCGTTGTTCGATTCAAACAAATGGCCCGTTTGTTGGATCCCTAATTGGTTAGGTGTTCGGTCTGGGCCGAATGGTCCAACCATTTGAATCGAACTGACGGCCCGTTCTGATAAAAAATAAAAAAATTAAAAGATTAAAAAAAGGCCAAAACCATTGGACGGTTCAAATGGTTCGAATGCCCGGTCAGCAGTTTGTTGACCAAATCAATGGTTTTTTTTGCAAAATAATGGTTCTAGGGTAAAATGGATGGTTTTTCCAGTCTGACCGTCTGGCCCGTTCTGGCCCCTAATCTTCGAGTCGACTGTTCGACCGTTCGATTCAAACAAATGGTCCATTTTGACATAAAAATTTAAAAATTAAAAAAATAATTAAAATAAAAAATGTCCAAAAATCATTGCAAATGTTGACGAGTCATTGACTGGTTCAAAGTTTTTTGGCTAGGAATTGGATTTGAGGCAAAACGGAACCGGTTGTTGGGACGGTTCTTGGTCCAAATGGTTTGACCATCCAATTCAACAATGGTTCAAAAACCATAAATAAACCTAAAACTTTTCTTTTATTTTTTAAGTTAAAAAACTATAAAAAAAATAAATAACGGAAATTAACACTCCCATCTGTAGTTTTTTTATACGTCACTTAAACCATCTACGTGTACAGCCCGCATTGTAACATGTAGATGTATCCTAGCCGAACTCTGATTTGGAGGCTTTAGCCTAAAAGTCAAATTTTCAATTAGTTTAACTTATTCAATTTTCAAAATGGTAAAATGATGGCTTAGCAAGAAATAGTACCCATCATGAAATTTGGAAATTGAAATGAACTGAAATGCCCACCAATAGTTAAATACTTTATCTATCTCCTCTTAAATAAGAAGTTACTAAGAAAAATAAGATTGGATATGAATCTTGATAAGGACTGCCCATTTTGTAGTGAGGAAGAAGATGTTAACCATATTTTTACTTAGATGTCAAATTGCTACTCAGATGTGCATATCCTTGAACCCAACCATCCCTAGACTGTGTTGGATTGGTGGAATTGGATAAAAATTAGGGGGAGGACCAAATATGGATAACCACATTTTTCAAAATATTAGAACATTTTATGGTATTGATGGGAAAACAGAAACAACAAGATATTTAACATTTCTTGTTTACCTGACCCGATGATAATCAAAAAAGTTAGGACCAACTTCCTAGAGTTCCTTTTTTTATACCAAAAAGTACGGACAGGTTCAATGCAGATTTTTGAATTCCACTATAAACATTCAAAATATCAAAAACCTACACTCTATACATCAATGTCTGTTTGTGAATTGGCATCAATTCCGAGCTGGCACCCACCCCAACTGTACTTTGGGCCTAGAAATTCTGACCTTGGGCTAAACCATTATTCTCCCTTCTTTATATTTGTAATGATAATTCCTAGGTCAATTTGTCAAACAAAGTCATTCAAGTCTATTGGAAAAATTAGTCCTTGTAGAAGTGAAGTGAAGATCAATTTTATTGCATAAATAAGATGGTTCCAACTTTGGAATTGGCAGTTTAATTATTTCTACTTTTTTGATACTTAGGGACTTGGGGAGAGGTTGCCCCTTGTCAATATTCAAAATATCAATACATATCGGTGACCTCTCGATACCCCTCATTAAGCGCACATGGCAGGCCCAATGGCATGCGCGCACATGGCAGACCCAGGATAGCGATGTGTGGCACAAGGCAGATCACATCCTGGTCGTTTGTGAAAGAATGGTAGGATCCATCTGATGGACACCATAAATGTTGCGGAATGGGTGGGAGAATTTCAAAAATTTTCCTACCTTCTCCCAAATGGGAATCGCATTCTCTAAATTAGAATACAATATTCAAGGATTCTACTTGAACCATAATCGAACCAGATCTGAACCAAAAAGAAAAAGGGAGGATTATACTAGATCCGGAGAAACAGTATCTCCCAAAGTTGGTGTTCACACACAAAGAAGACACCAAGAACTGATCCTGCTGAAGATGACACAGTTGTGGGTGGAACGGAACCAGCAGGGTGCGTCCTGCACACTGGATCCTTCGCAAGAACCCTCTGGAAACTCTGAAGCACTGAGCTCATCACATGGACCCTATGGGCCCAACACTTACATTAAGTGGTCCTTGGGCCAAGTCATCTCATAAAAAACCTAGGGACTGTGGGCAGGTGCAAGATTAGCCCATCAGGTATTATCCTAAATGGTCTTACACTTAACCTCTCAGCCCTTAAATATCAAGCACTACCCGAGAAGAGAGGACCTCTCCCTCGGCTGCAAGGAACAGTGCCGCACTCTCTACTCACATGGATTTCAGGAATTAAAACCATTTGCACACATTTTGAAACCGTACATATACATATATATATATATATATATATATATATATATATATATATTAATTTTGCAAAACAAAATTCCAACGATTGAAATCAACTGCCGGTAGTTTGGTTTCCATCAGACAGAGTGCATTCCCGATCATTACCATTGTCCGACAAAGGGGCTGATCCTGTCACTATGATCACTCACTCAGATGAATTCTCAGACTACCCCAACATGCCCAGGTTTTGACCCCCGCTAAGGATCTCACTGATTGACATATCAAAGACAGCCCGATCCGACACCTAGTGAAGTGTCATAATCGAGTCTAGGGGTTAGGTGTAACTTTCTAGTTTTGCCCATCTATCTCCAAGGTCCAGGGCAATACTGGAAATCTGGTCCGATTCAAGGGTTCAAGTAATTCCATACTGCATGTGCCTTGGGTCTTACCTTGGTGGCCGAGACAGGCCATCCCAACACTTGGTGGCACACCAGTATCAGCCTTGGCAGGATAAATCTCCCCAGACTTATCCAATGGATGTGAACATTTAAAACTAACACGAGTCTCTATAAGTGTCCAGTTTTAGGGTCTTACACAGAATTATACCAAACAACATGAATCAAACATGCACTTTATTTATTTACACTAAATGTCAAAAGTACATCAAATCGGATTGAAGCTAAGGGCATACAAAACTGTCTAACAGTTTGCTTGTAACTAACTCCAAGGTAGTTCAGCTATAAATAAGTGGCCTCACAATGGGGTAATATATCTAAAAGGAGTGAGAGATCCATCACATGGACGCCCAAAACTTGCGGAATAAGGTGGGCAAATTTCAAAAATTTCTCTCCCCTCAACTGGGAATCGTATTCCCTATTTTAGAAAAATCATATTTTTCAAGGATCAATCTTGAACCATAAACTGAACCAGATTTGAAACGAAACAGTAGAAGAGGGATATACCTGACACAGAGAAATAGTATCTCTCAATGGAGGTGTTCACGCCCAAAGAAGATCACCAAAGACTGCTCCCACTGAAGATGACACAGTGGATGGAGGAGCAGAATCAGCAGGGTCCATCCCACGAACCAAACTCTTCAGGAAGAATCCAATGGAGGCAGTGAGCACAACTTCCTATCAGCCTTTCTCCAAAGATTGATATCAAGAACACTTCTTGATCTTCTCCCACTAAGTAGATCGAACTAGCAGTGAGGCGGCAACTGGAGGAGAACGCAAGAGCAAAAGATGGCATAGATGTCTTCTCTCTTGGTTATCTGAGATTTGACCTCTGGATGCTTGGATGATCTAGATGGTTCGCCCCCTCCTGTTTTTACAGGCTTAAAGAGATCAACTCCTGATCCTATCAGGAGTTTCCTAATTCAGATCATTATATGAATTTGGACTCTCTTTAAGTGATAAGGATAAGACCCTTATCTTATCTACATATTAGATCAGCCTTCCCCTGATATTATCAAGATGTTTCCAAATCTGAATTCAGATCTGGTCTCTCTGAGTGGATAGGGTAGGACTCTATCCTATCTGCTGATTTAATCCCAGATCCGCCCCCTCTATTTAAGTAATAAAAACAGGCCAGTTCAAAATGGGCTTTAAGCCCAATAAGTCTATATGTTCAAATTGCTTCCAAACAGCTGCCTAATTGGGCTTTTTTGTATGGCGTGGGACCCAAGCATTGATCTACACATCAGCTGAAAGAATGGTAGGTTCCATCGTATGGATGCCAAAAAGGTTGCGGAATGGGTGGGCGAATTTCAAAAATTTTCCTACCTTCTTCCAACTAGGAATCATATTCCTTAAATTTCGAATGCAATATTCAAGGATCCTACTTGAACCATAATCGAACAAGATCTGAACCAAAAGACAAGGGAGGAATTATACCTGATCTAGAGAAGCAGTATCTCCCAAAGTTGGAGTTCACGCCCAAAGAGGACACCAAGATCCGCTCCAGCTGAAGATACAGCAATATGTGGAACGGAACCAGCAGAGTGTGTCCAACACACTGAATCCTTCGCAAGAATCCTTTGGAAACTCTGAGCACCAAATCTTTTCAGTTCTTTCTGCTAAATTGATATCAAGAACTGATTTCTTGATTTCTCTCCTTCAAATATCCAATCTTTTCAGAGAATGACGACGGCTAGAGGAGAATTCTTGAGATGAAGATGGAGAAAATTGCTTCTCTTCTCTCTGGAGAATGTATGAGATCCTATCTCAATTCGCAACAAACTATCGAGCCAAAACCCTATGTTCAAATTCTGATGTTTTTTCTCTTAGCGTTTCTCCTTTTTTTTTCTTCTTGATTAAGAAATCTCCTAATTAGGAGTTATCCCAATCCAAATCAGCATCTGGATAGGGGATGATCTTAATCCTATCCGCAGATTAGGTTAGCTAACTCCTGATCTTATCAGGAGTTTACCAGATTCAAATTTGATTTGAATTTGGTCTCCCAGAGTGGATTAGGTTAAAGGCCCAATCCTTTTGCTAACCTTAATCTCAGATCCACCATTTAAGTTGGTGATCATATCAGCCCAGTTGGGCTTCTTTGTATGGCGTGGGACCCAAGCATTGATCTACACACCATCCACATGGGTTCGGCCCAACCTTTATTACAAGGCCTAGCTGAATTCACTGAGAAGCACAGTGAACCCCTGAGCCCATCACATGGACCCTATGGGCCCAACACTTACATTAAGTGGTCCCTAGGCCAAACCATCTTATAAAAACCCAGGGACTATGGGTAGGTGCAAGATTAGCCCATTAGGTATTATCCTAAATGGCCTTACACTTAACCTCTCAGCCCATAATGATCAAGCATTGCCTGATAAGAGAGGACCTCTCCCTCGGCTGCAAGGAACAGTGCTACACTCTCCACTCACATGGATCCCAGGAATTAAAACCATTTGCAAACATTTTGAAACCGTATATATATATATATATATAATATATATATATATATCATATATAAATTTTGCAAAAACAAAATTCCAACAATTGAAATCAACTGTCGGCAGTTTGGTTTCCATCAGAGAGAGTGCATTCCCGATCATTACCTTTGTCCGACAAATGGGTTGATCCTGTCACTATGATCACCCACTTAGATGAATTTTTAGACTACCCCAACATGCTCAGGTTTTGACACCTGCTAAGGATCTCACTAATTGGCATATCAAAGACAGCCCAATCCGACACCTAGTGAAGTATCATAATCGAGTCTAGGGGTCATGTGTAACTTTCCAGTTTGGCCCATCTGTCTCTAAGGTCCAGGGCAATACTGGAAATCTGGTCCGGTTCATGGATTCGAGTAATCCCATACTGCATGTGCCTTGGGTCATACCCTGATGGCCGAGACAGGCCATCCCAACACTTGGTAGCACACCAGTATCAGCCTTGGTTGGATAAGTCTCCCCAGACTTATCCAATGGCTGTGAACATTTAAAACTAACACGAGTCTCATTAAGTGTCCAGTTTTAGGGTCTTACACAGAATCATACCAAACAATCATGAATCAAACATGCACTTTATTTATTTACACTAAATATCAAAAGTACATCAAATCAGATTGAAGCTAAGGGCATACAAAACTGTCTAACAGCGCCCACTTGCTCTTAGGTCCAATCTGGTACAAGCCAGAGTCCCATACTTTCCACGTGTTTCTCAAACACCTTTTGTGTCAGTGGCTTAGTCAATGGGTCTGCCACATTATCCGCTGATGCTTCCATCTGAATTAGGACGTCCCCTCTACCAACGATCTCTCATAGTATGTGGTACTTCCTCTCGATATGCTTTGACCTCGAGTGGGCCCGGCGCTCTTTAGCCTGGGCGATCGCTCCATTGTTGTCACACAACAACGGAACAGGATGGGTGATGTGCTGGATGGAATCACTCCCAATTCGTATATGAATTTCTTCATCTACACGGCTTCCTTGGCAGCTTCACTTGCAGCAATGTACTCGGCCTCGGTTGTGGAATCTACAGTGGACCCCTGTTTGCTGCTTTTCCAGCAAACAACACACGATCCTATCGTGAAAACATACCTAGAAGTACATTTTCTATCATCTGGATCCGATTGGAAATCGGCATCAGTATACCCTTGAACTTGTAGTGAACTACCATCGAATACCAGACAAAACTCTTTTGTCCTTTGAAGGTATTTGAGTATGTTCTTCACAGCAGTCCAATGCTCCTGCCCTGGGTTGGCCTAGAATCTGCTTACCACACTCACCGCCTGAGCAATGTCAGGGCGAGTGCACAGCATGGCATACATGATGCTCCCTACGGATGACGCATAGGGAACATCTTTCATGCCCTCAATCTCCTCAGAGGTCTTGGGAGACATCTTCTTGGAGAGTGTGACTCCGTGCCTGAAAGGAACGTTTCCTTTCTTGGAGTTCTCCATGCTGTATCTTTTGACAATCTTGTCAATGTAAGCAGCCTGGGATAATCCAATTATCCGCTTCGATCTATCTCTATAGAGTCGAAGACCCAGTATATAGGAAGCTTCTCCAAGATCTTTCATGGAGAATTGCTGTGATAGCCATACCTTGACCGAAGTCAACATTCCTACATCATTCCCAATGAGTAGGATATCGTCCACTTACAACACCAAAAAGGTGATCTTATCCCCACTGGACTTCCTGTAAACACAGGGCTCATCCGGATTCTGCTCAAAGTCAAACGTTTTGACGGCAGAATCAAAATGGATGTTCCAACTCCTAGAAGCCTGCTTAAGTCCATATATGGATCTATTAAGTTTACATACCATGTGTTCCTGACCAGCAGCAATGAAGCCTTGCGGCTGCTGCATGTAGATATCTTCACTAAGATCTCCATTCAGGAATGCGGTTTTGACATCCATCTGCCAAATCTCGTAGTCCTGGTATGCTGCTACAGCTGGCAAGATCCTAATGGATTTAAGCATGGCCACGGGCGAAAAGGTTTCCTCATAATCGATGCCTTCTTTCTGAGTATACCCTTTCGCCACCAAACGAGCTTTGTAGGTCTCAATCCTACCATCGGGGCCCTTCTTCCTCTTGTAGATCCATTTGCAACCAATTGCTTTTACCTCGGAGGGCGGGTCTACTAGAGTCCAAACTCCATTGGCCTCCATCGAGTCCATCTCAGCTCTCATGACCTCTACCCACTTCTGGGAATCTATGTCTAACATAGCTTCCGCGTAAGTCACGGGATCCTCCTCACTAGTCAAGGCTTCCACTAGGTAACTATCCTGGTCATAACCATATCTGACCGGTGGCCTGGATACCCAAGTGTATCTTCTAGGTTGGTCACTACCTGGAACTTGTGGGACATCTCCCACTGCTCCTGAGCTCTCCTCATCAAGAACTATTTCCTGATGATGGGTGTCCAGGATGTATTCGGTTTCTAAGAATTGGGCGTTTCGACTGTAGAACACTTTCTGCTCACTTGGGTCATAGAATAGATAACCCACCGAATCTTTTGGGTAGCCTATAAATAGGCAACGGCTGGTCTTGGACTCCAACTTTTCCACACTCGTTCTTTTAACGTGAGCAGGACAACCCCAAATCTTCAAGTGTCTTACACTTGGCTTCCTTCCGGTCCATAGTTCATATAGAGTGTTCGGAACCGATTTGGTTGGAACCCGATTCAACACGTAGATAGCAGTCTCTAATGCATATCCCCAAAAGGATGTGGGTAATTCTGAGCGTACGAGAAGTGACCGGATCATGTCCAACAAGGTCCTATTCCTCCTCTCTAAAACACCGTTGAGTTGAGGTGTAGCAGGAGGAGCTAATTGTGACACTATCCCATTGACCTTCAAGTAGTCCCTAAATTCATCAGAGAGATACTCGCGACCTCGATCCGATCGAAGGAACTTAATTTCTCTCCCAAACTGTTTCTCAACTTCCTGGCTAAACTCTTTGAACTTTTCAAAGGATTCAGACTTATGTCTCATTAGGTACACGTAACCATACCGAGAATAATCATCGGTAAATGTAATGAAATACACGTGTTGGTTACGAGTCCTAACACTCAGGGGGCCACATACGTCAGTATGTATTAGGTCAAGTATGCCTGTACATCTTTTAGTCTTACCGTCAAATGGCCGCTTAGTCATCTTACCTTGGAGCCAAGGCTCACAAGTGGGAAGATTTTCTACGGTTAGAAAATCCAAAGGACCATCCTTTACCAGCCTTGTGATTCGGTGAACACCGATATGGCCAAGTCGGTAATGCCAGAGGCACGTGAGATTTACTGTATAACGAGTCCTTTTCTTGGGATTTTTGACCGACATAGTTTCGGTTAGGTTAGTTTCTAGAGAAGGATGCAGAACATAGAGACCGTTCTCCAGTTCCCCGCATGCGATGAATTTATTATTCCGTTTAACAGTAATCATATTACTAAAATAAACAGTAAATCCTGTTAGACAGTTTTGTATGCCCTTAGCTTCAATCAGAATGATGTACTTTATGAGTTTATTGTAAATGAATAAAGATACATATTTGATTCATGTTCCCTTGGTATGTTTCTGTGTAATACCCTTAAACTGGACACTTAATGAGACTCGTGTTAGTTTAGAATGTTCACAGCCAGTGGGTCGGTCTGGGGAGACCTATCCTGACAAGGCTGACACTGTAGTGCCACCAAGTCGGTTGGGGTGGCTTGTCTCAGCTGCCAGGGTGAGACCCTAGGCACATACAGTGTAGGATTAATTGAATCTTTGAACTGGACCAGATTTCCAGTATTGCCCTGGACCTTGGAGATTGATGGGCAAAACTGGAAAGTTACACCCGACCCCTAGACTCGATTATGATACTACACTAGGTGTCGGATTGGGCTGTCTTTGATGTACCGATCAGTGAGATCCTTAGCGGGGGTCAAAACCTGGGTATGTTGGGACAGTCCGAGAATTCATCTGAGTGGGTGATCATAGTGACAGGATCAGCCCCTTTGTCGGACAAAGGTAATGATCGGGGATGCACTCTCACTGATGGAAACCAAGACTGCCGGCAGCCGATTTCAACCGTTGAGATTTGTTTTGCAAAATATATTTTATATAAGATATAAAAGTATATATGTATGGTTTCTAAATTGTTTGCAAGAAGGTTTTAATTCTCGGGATCCATATAAGTGGAGAGTGCAACACTGTTCCTTGCAGCCGAGGGAGAGGTCCTCTCTTGTCGGGCAGTGTATGATCATTATGGGCTGAGAGGTTAAGTGTAAGACCATTGAGGATAATGCCTGATGGGCTAATCTTGCATCTGCCCACAGTCCCTGGGTGTTACAAGGTGGCTTGGCCCAGGGACCACTTAGTGTAAGTGTTGGGCCCATAGAGCTCATTTGATGGGTTTCAGGGGGTACACTGTCTTCAGCAGTGCATTCGGCCAGGTCTTGTAACAAAGGCTGGGCTAAACCCATGTGGCTGATGTGTAGATCAATGCTTGGGTCCCACGCCATACAAGGAAGCCCAACTGGGCAGCAATTTGGAAGGTTTTTTGAGTACATAACCTTAATGGGCCTTAAGCCCATTTCGAACTGGGCTGATTTGATTAGTCATTTAAAGGGGGCGAATTCTGAAGTGGGTCAGCTCAAAGGATTGGGCTTAGACCCTATCCACTCAGAGAGTCCAAGATCTAAATAAGATTTAGATCTGGAAACCTCCTAATTAGATTAGGAGACAGCTGATCTGATTTGCAGATAAGATAAGGATTATCCCTTATCACTAAGGGACTTCTAACCCAAATATGATTTGGATTAGCAACTCCTAATCTGATTAGGAGCTGATCCCTTTGAGATTATAAAAGGGGAAGGGGGCGGCAGCCTTGAACAATACAACATCATCAACAACATTCTTCTCTTAAAGAAATAGAGATTGAGAGATTTCCTGCATACTGCGAATTCTCTCCTACCGCCACCTTCCTGCCATTGCCATTCCTTCAGTTCGATCTCCAGTTCTTGGGAGCAATCAAGATTGGATCTTGATTTCAATCTTTTGGGAAAAGATTGATTGGAGCTGTACTCACAAGCCGTCCAGTTGATTCTTGCGAAGGGTCAAGTTCTTTTGAAGAACATTGCTGATTCTGCTCCATCCTTCACTGCGCCATCTTCAGTGGGAGCAGATTTTGGATCCTTCCTTGGGCGTGAACACCTCCATTGGGAGATAGTATTTCTCCGTATCAGGTATAATCCTCTCCCACTCCTTTTTGTTCAGATCTGGTTCAGTTTATGGTTCAAGATTGATCCTTGAAAATATGATTTTCTAAATAGGGAACACGATTCCTAGTTGAAGGGAGAGATAAAATTTTTGAAATTCGCCCCTTATTCCGCAATCTTTGGGCGTCCATAGGATGGATCTCTCATCCCTTTCAGAGGTATCAGAGCCATGGTTCAAATCTTGTACCAGTTTGTTTCAGATCTGAACCTGCGCAAATGGGCAGAAGGTGTTCTACCCGATTTGCGCAGATATGGGTTTTGGGAAATTTTGTTCCCAAAATTAATGGGCGAATAATCTGAAATTAATTTTATATAAATCTGATTATTATTTAGAATTGTTCTTTATGATTTTCTTGATTTATGGGCGGTTCGTACAAGAGGAGATCGAAATCTTGGTTTGCGCAGGGAACCTGCAAGATTTGCAGTTTCTTGATTTATTTATTACATTTGGTCTGTAAATATTTTTTTTTTCTAGACTCAATGTATAGGTATTCGATCTGTTGTAATTATTAATAGAAATAGGATTTCTATTTATTTTAATTATGGATCAAAGATGGCGGCGCAGAAAGGGAGATTTCGCAGAGAAGAAGATTTCGCAGATGGGAGAATCGCTATCTACGATTTGCAGTTTGTGAAACTGCATTCTGTGATCTAACCTCTGTTTTGCCGGATGGATTGTGCGAACAGCCCTGATTTACTGATTGTTGCTTTTCTTTTATCAGTAATTAATTTCAGATTATTTTCTTGAATTAAAGATTTAATTAAAAATCAAACCCTAGACCCATTTGAACCAAGATTGGTTCAAACTGTTTGGACCGAATCTAGGGTTTAATCAAGGCTGAAAGTCAGCCCTAATTTTCCCACTAATGGGCCTAAGGATTGATATTTAATTGAATGGTTAATTCGGCCCAACCTGTAAAGGCCCAGTTTTAAACAGTTAAAACTGCTAAAAGCCCACTTAACCCTTAAAGCTATATGGGTTGAACCGTTCGGCCCATATACCTAGATAATGTTAATGGTTAATGTTATGGATTTAAAATGGGCTTTACAGATAATTAATTGATTGGATCAATTTATCCCTGCATGTGATGTATGGATGTGTGATGTGCTACGTACATGGGCCATAAGTACTTGGCCCATGCTCAATCGACAGTGGCTCTTTCGCACACCATGGCTGAATGCACATCATTGCCATGGTGTTCCTTTTGGTCATTGGATGACCTCCCTCAGTGGTGGGCCCCACACCTCATCATGAGGTCTCGTGCGGAACCCTAGCCGATTTAGGCCCACCAAAATCTGGCTTTATGAAAGTCAGTGGGAGCCACTTTGGTTTGACCTAAAGATAGAACTAGGGCGTAATTATCTGTTCCCTCCAGATAATATGAGTGCATGTGATAGGGAGATTCATATGATGAACTCTCTAAAGGCCTTCCATCATTAGCACGAGGATGGGTCCTTCAGTAATGAGGAAACGCACCAGAAAATGGGCTATCCATTTGCTGTTGGGCTTGTCTAAGTGTTTCATAAGATGATAGGGGCGTCATAGACCGATGTGGGAGGGGCTTCACCAGAAAATGGGAACTCTCTCACGGTACCTTGGCGTTCACGAATATGATGGGTAAGCACTCACTGGACAGAAAGGTTTACCTGAAAATGGCTCTGAACCTTGTCTGACAGAGGCCAAAGGGAAAACTCATATGATGAGTGGATATGATCCTTCACAGAAAGGTGGTGGGGTTATGCAGCTGAAACAGTTGGCTTCATGCACCCTATGTGATTTCCCACATTTCCAGAGAAAACCCGTAGTCTCCGTCACTGAGAAAGGAGGGAAATCTCAGAGACGAATAAATGGAAATGGATCGTAGATTAAAATCCATATCTATGAAATGAACATGAATCAAAATTAGGTCGTGGACTGATGTTTGCTTTTTTATCAGAAAATGGCAAACGGATCATTTGCAAAGCTACTTGATGACAACAAGTTGAAAGGCCTAAACTATGCTGACTGGTACAGGAACCTTATGTTGGTCTTAACCTTTGAGAAATTGGACAAGGTAGCCAAGAATCCTGCCCCGGATCTTCCGGGGGATAGGGCTTCTGAGGCCCGAAGAAGAGAATACCAAGAATGGGAGGAGAAAAACTCCCTTGCCCGCTGCTATATCATTGCCTCCTTAGACAATCCAATTCAGAGGCAGTTCGATCAGATCGAACTTGCTAAGGATGTATTGGACAGTCTTAGGACAATGTACGAAGAGCAGAATCGTTCTACTCGGCAGAAGGTCTTGAAACAGTTCATGACCGCGTAGATGACCAAGGGCCAACAAGTTCACGACCATTGTCTCCGGATGATGGGCTATATCAATGAACTAGAGGCTCTTGGATCTGGGCTGGATCTGGTAACTCAGATCGATGCTATTCTCAACTCTCTGCCTCCATCCTTTAATCCATTCATCATGAACTACAACATGAACAAGCTGAATGTCAGCTTGTAGGAACTCAGCAATATGTTGCAGAGGGCCGAAGAATTGATTAAAAAGGATGAGCCCATTGCCATGCTTATTGAAACTGGCAAATCGGGCAAGAAAAGGAAGGCGAAGAGAAAGCCCCAGAAAAAGGCTGCCAAACCCAAGAAACAGAGGAAGGACAAGGCATCAGATGCCTGTCATTTTTGTAAGAAGACCGGCCACTGGAAAAGGAATTGTCCTGCCTACCTGGAATCCAAGAAAGGTAATTTCGAAACTTGTGTTATAGAAACCAATTTGTTGGTAGCTTCTGCGTCCTGGTGTATTGACTCCGGGACTTCAACTCATGCGTGTAACTCACTGCAGGGGTTCAAGGTAAGCAGAAGGCTGAGTGAAGGAGAAATCACACTCTACTTGGGGACTACTGCAACTGTTGCAGCCGCGGCCATAGGAACCGTGGAATTATATTTTAGAGAAGGAATAATTGTACTGAAAGATTGTCTTTATGTACAAAATTTAAGAAGAAATTTGATTTCTGTCTCAAAACTGTGTGCAGATGGTTATTCTGTCTTCTTTAGTAATACGATTACTATTAAAAGAAACAACAGATTCATCGCTTACGGGGAACTAGAGAACGGTCTCTATGTTCTACATCCTTCTCTAGAAACTAACAAAACCGAAACTACGTCGGTTGAAAACCCCAAGAAGAGAGCCCGTGATACAGTTAATCCCATGTGTCTGTGGCATTACCGACTTGGCCACATCGGTGTTGACCGAATCCCAAGGTTGGTAAAGGATGGTCCTTTAGATTTTCTAGCTGTAGAAGATCTTCCCACCTGTGAGCCTTGCCTACAAGGCAAGATGACGAAACGGCCATTTAACGGTAAGCCTGAAAGATGTACAGGCACACTTGACCTAATACATACTGATGTATGTGGTCCCCTGAGTGTTAGGACACGAAATCAACACGTGTATTTCATCACCTTCACAGATGATTTTTAACGATATGGTTACGTGTACCTAATGAGACACAAGTCTGAATCCTTTGAAAAGTTCAAAGAGTTTAGACAAGAGGTCGAGAAACAGTTAGGGAGAGAAATTAAAGCCCTTCGATCCGATCGAGGTGGCGAATATCTCTCTGACGAATTCAAGGACTACTTAAAGGACAATGGGATAGTATCGCAATTAGCTCCTCCTGCTACACCACAACTTAACGGTGTTTCAGAGAGGAGGAATAGGACCTTATTGGATATGGTCCGGTCGCTTCTCATACACTCAGAGTTACCCACATCCTTTTGGGGTTACGCATTAGAGACTGCGATTTACGTGCTGAATCGGGTTCCAACCAAATCGGTTCCGAATACTCCATATGAACTTTGGACGGGAAAGAAACCAAGTGTCAGACACTTGAAGATTTGGGGTTGTCCAGCACACGTCAAAAGAACGAGTGCAGACAAGTTGGAATCTAAGACCAGCTGTTGCCTATTTGTAGGCTACCCAAAAGGCTCTGTAGGTTACCTTTTCTATGACCCAAGTGAGCAGAAAGTGTTCTGCAGTCGAAATGCACAATTCTTGAAAACCGACTATATCCTGGACACCCATCGTCAGGAAGTTGTTCTTGATGAGGAGAGCTTAGGAGCAGTGGGAGATGTCCCACAAGTTCCAGGTAGTGACCAACTTAGAAGATCCACTCGGGCATCCAGGCCACCAGTCCGTTATGGTTATGACCAGGATAGTTACCTGGTGGAAACCTTGACTAGTGAGGAGGATCCCATGACTTACGCGGAAGCTATGTTGGACATAGATTCCCAGAAGTGGGTGGAGGCCATGAGGGCAGAGATGGACTCAATGGAGACCAATGGAGTCTGGACTCTTGTAGATCCGCCCTCCGGGGTAAAGGCAATTGGTTGCAAATGGATTTACAAGAGGAAGAAGGGCCCCGATGGTAAAGTTGAGACCTTCAAGGCTTGTCTGGTGGCGAAAGGGTACACTCAGAAAGAGGGCATCGATTATGAGGAAACCTTTTCGCCTGTGGCCATGCTTAAATCCATTAGGATCCTACTAGCTGTAGCAGCATACCATGATTATGAGATTTGGCAGATGGATGTCGAAACTGCAATCCTGAATGGAGATCTTACTGAAGATATCTATATGCAGCAGCCGCAAGGCTTCATTGCTGCAGGTCAGGAAAACATGGTATGTAAACTTAATAGATCCATTTATGGACTTAAGCAAGCTTCTAGAAGTTGGAACATCCGTTTTAACTCTGCTGTCAAATCGTTTGACTTCGAGCAGAATCCGGAAGAACCCTGTGTCTACAGGAAGTACAGTGGGGATAAGGTTACCTTCTTGATCCTGTATGTAGATGACATTCTACTCATTGGGAATGATGTAGGAATGTTAACTACGGTGAAAGTATGGCTTTCGCAGCAATTCTCCATGAAAGATCTTGGAGAAGCCTCCTATATACTGGGTCTTCGACTCTATAGAGATAGATCGAAGCGGATAATAGGATTATCCCAATCTGCTTACATTGACAAAATAGTCAAAAGATACAGCATGAAAAACTCCAAGAAAGGAAATGTTCCTTTCAGGCACGGAGTCACTCTCTCCAAGAAGATGTCTCCCAAGACTTCTGAGGAGATTGATGGCATGAAAGACATTCCTTATGCCTCAGCCGTTGGGAGCATCATGTATGCCATGCTGTGCACTCGTCCTGACATAGCTCAGGCAGTGAGTGTAGTAAGCAGATTTCAGGCCAACCCAGGGCAGGAGCATTGGACTGCTGTGAAAAACATACTTAAGTACCTTCGAAGGACAAAAGAGTTTTGTCTGGTGTTCGACGGTAGCTCACTACAGATCCAGGGGTTTACAGATGCCGATTTCCAGTCAGACCCAGATGATAGAAAGTCTACATCTGGATATGTTTTCACGATAGGATCGTGTGCTGTTTGCTGGAAAAGCAGCAAACAGGGGTCCACTGCAGACTCCACGACCGAGGCCGAATACATTGCCGCAAGTGAGGCTGCCAAAGAAGCTGTGTGGATGAAGAAGTTCGTTCACGAGTTAGGAGTTGTTCCGTCCAGCACATCACCCATCCCATTGTTGTGTGACAACAATGGAGCCATTGCTCAGGCTAAGGAGCCACGAGCCCACTCGAAGTCGAAGTACATCGAGAGGAAGTACCACGTACTGTGGGAGATTGTTGGTAGAGGGGACGTCTTGATTCAGAAGGTAGCGTCAGCGGAAAATGTAGCAGACCCATTGACAAAGCCACTATCACAGAAAGTTTTTGAGAAATACGTGGAAAGCATGGGACTCCGGCTAGTACTTGATTGGACCTAAGTGCAAGTGGGAGCTGTTAGACAGTTTTGTATGCCCTTAGCTTCAATCAGAATGATGTACTTTATGAGTTTATTGTAAATGAAAAAAGATACATATTTGATTCATGTTCCCTTGGTATGTTTCTGTGTTATACCCTTAAACTGGACACTTAATGAGACTCGTGTTTGTTTAGAATGTTCACAGCCAGTGGGTCGGTCTGGGGAGACCTATCCTGACAAGGCTGACACTGTAGTGCCACCAAGTCGGTTGGGGTGGCTTGTCTCAGCTGCCAGGGTGAGACCCTAGGCACATACAGTGTAGGATTAATTGAATCTTTGAACTGGACCAGATTTCCAGTATTGCCCTGGACCTTGGAGATTGATGGGCAAAACTGGAAAGTTACACCCGACCCCTAGACTCGATTATGATACTACACTAGGTGTCGGATTGGGCTGTCTTTGATGTACCAATCAGTGAGATCCTTAACGGGGGTCAAAACCTGGGTATGTTGGGATAGTCCGAGAATTCATCTGAGTGGGTGATCATAGTGACAGGATCAGCCCCTTTGTCGGACAAAGGTAATGATCGGGGATGCACTCTCACTGATGGAAACCAAGACTGCCGGTAGCCGATTTCAACCGTTGAGATTTGTTTTGCAAAATATATTTTATATAAGATATAAAAGTATATATGTATGGTTTCTAAATTGTTTGCTAGAAGGTTTTAATTCTCGGGATCCATATAAGTGGAGAGTGCAACACTGTTCCTTGCAGCCGAGGGAGAGGTCCTCTCTTGTCGGGCAGTGTATGATCATTATGGGCTGAGAGGTTAAGTGTAAGACCATTGAGGATAATGCCTGATGGGCTAATCTTGCATCTGCCCACAGTCCCTGGGTGTTACAAGGTGGCTTGGCCCAGGGACCACTTAGAGTAAGTGTTGGGCCCATAGAGCTCATTTGATGGGTTTCAGGGGGTACACTGTATTCAGTAGTGCATTCGGCCAGGCCTTGTAACAAAGGTTGGGCTGAACCCATGTGGCTAATGTGTAGATCAATGCTTGGGTCCCACGCCATCAAAGGAAGCCCAACTGGGCAGCAATTTGGAAGGTTTTTTGAGTACATAACCTTAATGGGCCTTAAGCCCATGTCGAACTGGGCTGATTTGATTAGTCATTTAAAGGGGGCGAATTCTGAAGTGGGTCAGCTAAAAGGATTGGGCTTAGACCCTATCCACTCAGAGAGTCCAAGATCTAAATAAGATTTAGATCTGGAAACCTCCTAATTAGATTAGGAGACAGCTGATCTGATTTGCAGATAAGATAAGGATTATCCCTTATCACTAAGGGACTTCTAACCCAAATATGATTTGGATTAGTAACTCCTAATCTGATTAGGAGCTGATCCCTTTGAGATTATAAAAGGGGAAGGGGGCGGCAGCCTTGAACAACACAACATCTGAAAGAATGGTAGGATCCATCTAATGGACGCCATAAAGGTTGCGGAATGGGTGGGGCGAATTTCAAAAAATTTCCTACCTTCTCCCAACTGGGAATCATATTCCCTGAATTTAGAATACAATATTCAAGGATCTACTTGAACCCTAATCAAACCAGATCTGTACCAAAAGATAAATGGGAGGATTATACCTGATCTGGAGAAGCAGTATCTCCCAAAGTTGGTGTTCACGCCCAAAGAATGCTCCAAGATCTGTCCCTGCTGAAGATGACACAGCTGTGGATGGAACAGAACCAGCAGGGTGCGTCCTACACACTGGATCCTTCACAAGAATCCCCTGGATGTACTAAACACTGAATTCTTTCAGTCTTTCTTGCAAGACTGATGTCAAGAACTGGTTTCTTGACTTTCTTTTGTGCAAAGATCAAATCTTGCAACAATGCAGATGGCGGCGGCAGGAGGAGATTTCCAGAAACGAAAAGGCTGAACTGTTTTCTTTTCTGGAGAGAATGAGATCTAATCTCAATTCGCAGGAACCTTTCTTGCTTACCAGAACCTCTTGGATCGAAATCTGATTTCCCTCTCTTGGTTCATTCGAAAATCTCCTCTCTTTTCTTCTTGATTAAGAAATCTCCTAATTAGGAGTTATCCCAATCCAAATCAGTATTTGGATAGGGGATAATCTTAATCCCTTTCCCAGATAGAGTTAGCTTACTCCTGATCTTATCAGGAGGTTACCAGATTCAAATCTGATTTGAATTTGGTCTCTAAGAGTGGATAAGGCTAAGAGCCCAATCCTTTTTGCTAACTTCAATCTCAAATTCGCCCCATTGATGGGTGATCATATCAGCCCACCTCGAAATGGGCTTTTGGCCCATTAAGTATTCAGTGTTTAATTAGTTTCCAATCTGCTGCCCAGTTGAGCTTCTTTGTATGGCGTGGGACCCAAGCATTGATCTACACACCAGCCACATGGGTTCGGCCCAGCCTTTAATACAAGGCCCAGCCGAATTCACTGAAAATCTCAATGAACCCCTTGAGTCCATCGTATGAACCCTATGGGCCCAACACTTACATTAAGTGGTCCCTGGGCCAAGCCATCTTATAAAAACCCAGGGACTGTGGGCAGGTGCAAGATTAGCCCATCAGGTATTATCCTAAATGGTCTTACACTTAACCTCTCAGCCCTTAATGATCAAGCACTGCCCGACAAGAGAGGACCTCTCCCTCGGCTGCAAGGAACAGTGCCGCACTCTCCTCTCACATGGATCCCGGGAATTAAAACCATTTGCAAACATTTTGAAACCGTACATATATATGTAAATATATTAATTTTGCAAAAACAAAATTCCAACGATTGAAATCAACTGCCGGCAGTTTGGTTTCCATCAGAGAGAGTGCATTCCCGATCATTACCCTTTGTCCATCATTAGATGGATCCTACCATTCTTTCACTCACTTGGGTCATAGAATAGATAACCCACCGAATCCTTTGGGTAGCCTATAAACAGGCAACGGCTGGTTTTAGATTCCAACTTGTCCGCACTTGTTCTTTTAACGTGTGCAGGACAACCCCAAATCTTCAAGTGTCTCACACTTGGCTTCCTTCCAGTCCAAAGCTCATATGGAGTTTTCGGAACTGATTTGGTTGGAACCCTATTCAGCACGTAGGTAGCAGTCTCTAATGCGTATCCCCAAAAGGATGTGGGTAATTCTGAGCGTACGAGAAGTGACCGGACCATGTCCAACAAGGTCCTATTTCTCCTCTCTGAAACACCGTTGAGTTGAGGTGTAGCAGGAGGAGCTAGTTGTGACACTATCCCATTGGCCTTTAAGTAGTCCCTGAATTCGTTAGAGAGATACTCGCCACCTCGATCTGATCGAAGGGCCTTAATTTCTCTCTCTAACTGTTTCTCGACTTCCTGTCTGAACTCTTTGAACTTTTCAAATGATTCAGACTTATGTCTCATTAGGTACACGTAACCATATCGTGAAAAATCATCTGTAAAGGTGATGAAGTACACGTGTTGATTCCGTGTCCTAACACTCAGGGGACCACATACATCAGTATGTATTAGGTCAAGTGTGCCTGCACATCTTTCAGGCTTACCGTCAAATGGCCACTTAGTCATCTTACCTTGGAGGCAAGGTTCACAAGTGGGAAGATTTTCTACGGCTAGAAAATCCAAAGGACCATCCTTTACCAGTCTTGTGATTCGGTCGACACCGATGTGGCCAAGTCGGTAATGCCAGAGGCACGTGGGATTTATTGTATCACGAGTCCTTTTCTTGGGATTTTCGACCGACGTAGTTTCGGTTAAGTTAGTTTCCAAAGAAGGATGCAGAACATAGAGACCGTTCTCTAGCTCCCTGCATGCGATGAATTTATTATTCCGTTTAACAGTAATCATATTACTAAAGTAAACATTATATCCATCAGCACACAATTTTGAAACAGACATTAAATTCCTTGTCAAGTTCTGTACATAAAGACAATCTTTAAGTACAAGGACTCCTTCTTTAAAAACTAATTCTACGGTTCCTATTGCCGCAGCTGCAACACTTGCAGTTGTTCCCAAGAACAGTGTCACTTCACCTTCACTCAACCTTCTGCTAACTTTGAACCCCTGCAGTGAGTTACACGCATGAGTTGAAGCCCCGGAGTCAACACACCAGGACACAGAAGTAACTAACATATTAGTTTCTATGACACAAGTTTCGATATTACCTTTCTTAGATTCCAGGTAGGTAGGACAGTTCCTCTTCCAGTGGCCGGTCTGCTTGCAAAAGTGACAGACATCAGATGCCTTGTTCTTCTTCTGCTTCTTGGGTTTGGTAGTCTTCTTCTGGGGCTTCTTTGCCTTTCTCTTTCTCTTGCCCGATTTGTTAGCTTCAGCAAGCATAACCACAGGCTCATCCTTCTTGAGTAAATCCTCGGCCCTCTGCAACATATTGCTGAGTTCCTGGACGCTGACATTCAGCTTATTCATATTGTAGTTCATAGTGAACGCATTGAAGGAAGAGGGCAAAGAATTTAGGATGGCATCCACTTGCGTGCCAAGATCTAGCCCGGATCCAAGAGCTTCAAGTTCGTTGATGTACCCCATCATCCGAAGACAATGGTCATGAACTTTCTGCCCTTTGGTCATCTGCGCGGTCATGAACAATTTCAGGACCTTCTGTCGAGTAGAACGGTTCTGCTCCTCATACATTGTCCTTAGACTGTCCAATATGTCCTTGGCAAGTTCGATCTGATCGAACTGCCTCTGTATTGAGTTGTCTAATGAGGCAATGACAAAGCAGCGGGCTAGGGAGTTCTTATCCTCCCAATCTTGGTAGTCCCTCCTACGGGCCTCAGAAGCCCTATCACCCGGACGTTCCGGGGCAGGATTTTTCACTACCTTGTCTAACTTTTCAGAAGTTAGGACCAGCATAAGATTTCTGTACCAGTCGGCATAGTTTGGGCCCTTAAGCTTGTTATCGTCTAGAAGCTTTGCAAATTGACCGTTTGCCATTTTCTGATAAAACAGCAAAATCATTAGTCCACAACCTTAGTTTGATTCATGTTACCTACATAGATATGGCTTTTAATCTATGTTCCATTCCCATTTGTTCATCTCTGAGATTTCCCTCCTATCTCAGTGACGGAGACGACGAAATGTCTCTGGAAATGTGGGAAATCACATGGGGTGGGTGAAGCCAACTGTTTCAGCTGCATAACCCCACCACCTTTCTGTGACGGATCATATCCACTCATCAAATGAGTTTCCCTTTGGCCTCTGTCAGACAAGGTTCAGAGCCGTTTTCAGGTAAACCCTTCTGTCAGTGAGTGCACACCCATCATATTCAGGTTACGCCAAGGTACCGTGAGAGAGTTCCCATTTTCTGGTGAAGCCCCTCCCACATCGGTCTATGACGCCCCTATCATCTTATGAAACACTCTAACAGATCCAACAGCAAATGGATAGCCCAATTTTATGGTGCGTTTCCTCATTACTGATGGACCCATCATTGTGCTAATGACGGAAGGCCTTTAGAGAGTCCATCATATGGATCTCCCTATCACTTGCATTCATATTTGCTGGAGGGAACAAAATTACGGCCTAGTTCTAATTTAGGTCAAACCAAAGTGGCTCCCACTGACTTTCATAAAGTCAGATTTCTGGTGGGCCTTAATCGGCTAGGGGTTCCGTACGCATCCCTTTTCAGGGTTGTGGGGCCCACCAGGCAAAGAGGGGGGTCATCCAATGACCTTCAGGGACACCATGGCAATGATGTGCATTCAGCCATGGTGTGCGCAAGAGCCACTAATGAGTCATCACGGGCCAAGTACTTATGGCCCATGGTCGCAGCACATCAAACATCCAAACATCACATGTAAAGGAGGAATTGATCCAATCAATTAATTGCTGTAAAGCCCATTCAACGGCCCATTTAAAAACCAAGTCATTAACGATTAATGTCCACTAGGTGTATGGGCTGAATCGCAGATAGCAGTTCGGCCCATACAGCTTATCTCACAATAATGGGCTTTTGCAGTTTTAACCCTTTAAAACTGGGCTTTACAGGTGGGCCGAATTAATCCCTGTAATTGAACATCAGATTTGGAACAAAAGTGTGAGACAATTGGACTGAGAACAGCCCCTTTCGAAACCCAGATTTGGTCCAAACAGTTTTGGTCCAATCTAGTCCGAAATGGTCCAAAACTGATTTTCAATTCAAGAATTAATTATTGAATGATCTGAAATTAATAGTTTTGATTTCTAGCAAACACAAAACAATTATGGACTGTTCGCACCACCTGCAAAACAGAGGTTAATCACAAGGGTTGCAGTTTCATAAACTGCAAATCGCAGAAAACGATTTCTCCATCTGCAAATCTCCAGCGCCGCCATCTTCTTTAATCAAGAAAAATAACAGAAATCCTATTTCTATTAATTACATTATTGATCAAATCCTATACATTCAGTCTAAAAATAAAAAAAATTATTTACAGACCGAATTGAATGAAATAAATAAATAGAAAAGAAAAAGGGTGCGCAGACCATCTGCGCTAAAACTGCACTGCGATCTCCAGGTTTGAACAGTCCATTAAATCAAAATAAATAAAGAACAATTCCAAATAAATTTTGGATTTAATAGAAATTAATTTCAGATCAATCGCCCTTAACAAGAAACAGTTTCTTGAAAAAAAAAAAAGAAAACAATCTGCGCAAATCTTGAAAGAACACCTTCTATCCATCTGCGCAGGGTCAGATCTGATTTTCTTTTGGTTCAAGATTCGAACCTGTGGCTCTGATACCACTGAAAGAATGGTAGGATCCATCTAATGGACGCCATAAAGGTTGCGGAATGGGTGGGGCGAATTTGAAAAAATTTCCTACCTTCTCCCAACTGGGAATCATATTCCCTGAATTTAGAATACAATATTCAAGGATCTACTTGAACCCTAATCAAACCAGATCTGTACCAAAAGATAAATGGGAGGATTATACCTGATCCGGAGAAGCAGTATCTCCCAAAGTTGGTGTTCACGCCCAAAGAATGCTCCAAGATCTGTCCCTGCTGAAGATGACACAGCTGTGGATGGAACAGAACCAGCAGGGTGCGTCCTACACACTAGATCCTTCACAAGAATCCCCTGGATGTACTAAACACTGAATTCTTTCAGTCTTTCTTGCAAGACTGATGTCAAGAACTGGTTTCTTGACTTTCTTTTGTGCAAAGATCAAATCTTGCAACAATGCAGATGGCGGCGGCAGGAGGAGATTTCCAGAAACGAAAAGGCTGAACTGTTTTCTTTCCTGGAGAGAATGAGATCTAATCTCAATTCGCAGGAACCTTTCTTGCTTACCAGAACCTCTTGGATCGAAATCTGATTTCCCTCTCTTGGTTCATTCGAAAATCTCCTCTCTTTTCTTCTTGATTAAGAAATCTCCTGGTTAGGAGTTATCCCAATCCAAATCAGTATTTGGATAGGGGATAATCTTAATCCCTTTCCCAGATAGAGTTAGCTTACTCCTGATCTTATCAGGAGGTTACCAGATTCAAATCTGATTTGAATTTGGTCTCTAAGAGTGGATAAGGCTAAGAGCCCAATCCTTTTTGCTAACTTCAATCTCAAATTCGCCCCATTGATGGGTGATCATATCAGCCCACCTCGAAATGGGCTTTTGGCCCATTAAGTATTCAGTGTTTAATTAGTTTCCAATCTGCTGCCCAGTTGGGCTTCTTTGTATGGCGTGGGACCCAAGCATTGATCTACACACCAACCACATGGGTTCGGCCCAGCCTTTAATACAAGGCCCAGCCGAATTCACTGAAAATCTCAATGAACCCCTTGAGTCCATCGTATGAACCCTATGGGCCCAACACTTACATTAAGTGGTCCCTGGGCCAAGCCATCTTATAAAAACCCAGGGACTATGGGCGGGTGCAAGATTAGCCCATCAGGTATTATCCTAAATGGTCTTACACTTAACCTCTCAGCCCTTAATGATCAAGCACTGCCCGACAAGAGAGGACCTCTCCCTCGGCTGCAAGGAACAGTGCCGCACTCTCCTCTCACATGGATCCCGGGAATTAAAACCATTTGCAAACATTTTGAAACCGTACATATATATGTAAATATATTAATTTTGCAAAAACAAAATTCCAACGATTGAAATCAACTGCCGGCAGTTTGGTTTCCATCAGAGAGAGTGCATTCCCGATCATTACCCTTTGTCCGACAAAGTGGCTGATTCTGTCACTATGACCACCCACTCAGATGAATTCTCAAACTGCCCCAACATACCCAGGTTTTGATCCCCACTAAGGATCTCACTGATTGGCATATCAAAGGCAGCCTGATCCAGCACCTAGTGAAGTGTCATAATCGAGTCTAGGGGTCAGGTGTAACTTTCCAGTTTTGCCCATCTATCTCCAAGGTCCAGGGCAAGACTGGAAATCTGGTCCGGTTCAAGGATTCAAGTAATCCCATGCTGTATGTGCCTCGGGTCTTACCCTGATGGCTGAGACAGGCCATCCCAACACTTGGTGGCACACCAGTATCAGCCTTGGCAGGATAAATCTCCCCAGACTTATCCAACGGCTGTGAACATTTAAAACTAACATGAGTCTCTACAAATGTCCAGTTTTAGGGTTTTACACAGAATTAAACCAAACAACATGAATCAAACATGCACTTTATTTATTTCCACTAAATAACAAAAGTACATCAAAATGATTGAAGCTAAGGGCATACAAAACTGTCTAACAACATCATCAACAACATTCTTCTCTTAAAGAAAGAGAGATTGAGAGATTTCCTACATACTGCGAATTCTCTCCTGCCGCCACCTTCCTGCCATTGCCATTCCTTCAGTTCGATCTCCAGTTCTTGGGAGCAATCAAGATTGGATCTTGATTTCAATCTTTTGGGAAAAGATTGATTGGAGCTGTACTCACAAGCCGTCCAATTGATTCTTGCGAAGGGTCAAGTTCTTTTGAAGAACATTGCTGATTCTGCTCCATCCTTCACTGCGCCATTTTCAGTGGGAGCAGATTTTGGATCCTTCCTTGGGCGTGAACACCTCCATTGGGAGATAGTATTTCTCTGTATCAGGTATAATCATCTCCCACTCCTTTTGGTTCAGATCTGGTTCAGTTTATGGTTCAAGATTGATCCTTGAAAATATGATTTTCTAAATTGGGAACACGATTCCCAGTTGAAGGGAGAGATAAAATTTTTGAAATTCGCCCCTTATTCCGCAATCTTTGGGCGTCCATAGGATAGATCTCTCATCCCTTTCAAATCCATCAGCACACAGTTTAGAAATAGAAATTAAATTTCTTCTTAAGTTTTGTACATAAAGACAATCTTTAAGTACAAGCACTCCTTCTCTAAAGACTAATTCTACAGTTCCTATTGTCGCAGCTGCAACACTTGCAGTCATTCCCAAGAATAGTGTCACTTCTCCTTCACTCAATCTTCTGCTAACTTTGAACCCCTGCAGTGAGTTACATGCATGAGTTGATGCCCCGGAGTCAATAGACCAGGACGCAAAAGTAACTAACATATTAGTTTCTATAACACAAGTGTTGACGTTACCTTTCTTAGATTCCAGGTAGGCAGGACAATTCCTCTTCCAGTGGCCGGTCTGCTTACAGAAACGACAAACATCAGATGCCTTGTTCTTCTTCTGCTTCTTGGGCTTAGCAGCTTTCTTCTAGGGCTTCTTTGCCTTTCTCTTTTTCTTGCTCGATTTGTTAGTTTCAGCAAGCATAACCATGGGCTCATCCTTCTTACGTAGATCCTCAACCCTCTGCAACATATTGCTGAGTTCCTGGACGCTGACATTCAGCTTGTTCGTGTTGTAGTTCATTGTGAACGCATTGAAGGAAGAGGGCAAAGAATTCAGGATGGCATCTACTTGCATGCCAAGATCTAGCCCGGATCCAAGGGCTTCGAGTTCATTAATGTAGCCCATCATCCGCAAACAATGGTCATGAACTTTTTGCCCTTTGGACATCTGCACGGTCATGAACAGTTTCGGGACTTTCTGTTGAGTAGAACAATTTTGCTCTTCATACATTGTCTTTAGATTGTCCAATATGTCCTTGGCTAGTTCGATCTCATCAAACTGCCTCTGTATTGAGTTGTCTAGTGAGACAATGAGAAAGCGACGGGCTAGGGAGTTCTTATCCTCCCAATCTTGGTACTCCCTCCTACGGGCCTCAGAAGCCCTATCACCCGGACGCTTCGGGGCAGGATTTTTCACTAACTTATCTAACTTTTCGGAAGTTAGGACCAGCATAAGATTTCTGTACCAGTCGGCATAGTTTGGGCCCTTAAGCTTGTTATCATCTAGAAGCTTTGCGAATTGACCGTTTGCCATTTTCTAGTAAAACAGCAAAGACGTTAGTCCACAACCTTAGTTTGATTCATGTTACCTACATAGATATGGCTTTTAATCTATGTTCCATTCCCATTTGTTCATCTCTGAGATTTCCCTCCTTTCTCAGTGACGGAGACGGCGACATGTCTCTGGAAATGTGGGAAATCACATAGGGTGCGTGAAGCCAACTGTTTCAGCTGCAAAACCCCACCACCTTTCTGTGACGGATCATATCCACTCATCGTATGAGTTTCCCTTTGGCCTCTATCAGACAAGGTTCAAAGCCATTTTCAGGTAAACCTTTCTGTCCAGTGAGTGCTCACCCCTCATATTCAGGTTATGCCAAGGTACCATGAGAGAGTTCCCATTTTCTACTGAAGCCCCTCCCACATCGGTCTATGATGCCCCTATCATCTTATGAAACACTCTGACAGATCCAACAGCAAATGGATAGCCCAATTTTATGGTGCATTTCCTCATTACTGAAGGACCCATCATTGTGCTAATGACAGAAGGCCTTTAGAGAGTCCATCATATGGATCTCCCTATCACATGCACTCATATTTGCTAGAGGGAACAAAATTACGCCCTAGTTCTAATTTAGGTCAAACCAGAGTGGCTCCCACTGACTTTCATAAAGTCAAATTTCTGGTGGGCCTTAATCGGCTAAGGTTTTCCGCACACGTCCCTTTTCAGGGATGTGGGGCCCACCAAGTAATGAGGGGTCATCCAATGACCTTATGGGACACCATGGCAATGATGTGCATTCAGCCATGGTGTGCCCAAGAGCCACTAATGAGTTATCATGGGCCAAGTCCTTATGGTCCATGGTCGCAACACATCAAACATCCAAACATCACATGTAAAAGAAGAATTGATCCAATCAATTAACTGCTGTAAAGCCCATTGAACAGCCCATTTAAAATCCATAACATTAACAATTAATGTCGACTAGGTATATGGGCTGAATTGCAGTTAGTAGTTCGGCCCATATAGCTTTTCTCACTAGAGTAGGCTTTTGCAGTTTTAACCCTTTAAAATTGGGCTTTACAGGTGGGCCGAATTAATCCCAGCAATTGAACATCAGATTTGAAACAGCAAGTGTGAGAAAAATGGACTGAAAACAATCCCCTTCGAACCCCAGATTCGGTCCAAACAGTTTTGGTCCAATCTAGTCCGAAATTGTCCGAAACTGATTTTCAATTCAAGAATTAATTCATGAAACATCTGAAATTAATAATTTTAATTTTAGACAATCACAAATCAAATGTGTACTGTTCGCACCACCTACAAAACAGAGGTTAATCACTAGGGTTGCAGTTTCATAAACTGCAAATCGCAGAAAGCGATCTCTCCATCTACAAATCTCCAGCGCCGCCTTCTTCTGCAAATCTCCAAATCTGCACTACGATCTCCAGGTTCGAACAGTCCATTAAATCAAAATAAATAAAGAACAGTTCTAAATAAATTTTGGATTTAATAGAAATTAATTTCAGATCAATCGCCCTTAACAAGAAACAATTTCTTGAAATAAAGAAAATAATCTGCGCAAATCTTGGCAGAACATCTTCTGTTCATCTGTGCAGGTTCAGATCTGATTTTCTTTTGGTTCAAGATTCAAACCTGTGGCTCTGATACCACTGAAAGAATGGTAGGTTCCATCGTATGGACGCCAAAAAGGTTGCGGAATGGGTGGGCGAATTTCAAAAGTTTTCCTACCTTCTTCCAACTGGGAATCATATTCCCTAAATTTTGAATGCAATATTCAAGGATCCTACTTGAACCATAATCGAACCAGAGAAGCAGTATCTCCCAAAGTTGGTGTTCACGCCCAAAGAGGACACCAAGATCCGCTTCTACTGAAGATGACACAGCAATATGTGGAACGGAACCAGCAGAGTGCGTCCAACACACTGAATCCTTCGCAAGAATCCTTTGGAAACTCTGAGCACCAAATCTTTTCAGTTCTTTTTGCTAAACTGATATCAAGCACTGATTTCTTGATTTCTCTCCTTCAAAGATCCAATCTTTTCAGAGAATGGCGACGGCTGGAGGAGAATTCCTGAGATGAAGATGGCGAAAATTGCTTCTCTTCTCTTTGGAGAATGTATGAGATCCTATCTCAATTCGCAACAAACTATCTAGCCAAAACCCTTATGTTCGAATTCTGATGTTTTTTCTCTTAGGGTTTCTCCTTTTTTTTCTTCTTGATTAAGAAATCTCCTAACTAGGAGTTATTCCAATCCAAATCAGCATCTGGATAAGGGATGATCTTAATCCTATCCGCAGATTAGGTTAGCTAACTCCTGATCTTATCAGGAGGTTACCAGATTCAAATCAGATTTGAATTTGGTCTCCCATAATGGATTAGGTTAAAGGCCCAATCCTTTTGCTAATCTTAATCTCAGATCCGCCCTTCAAGTTGGTGATCATATCAGCCCAGTTCGAAATGGGCTTTTGGCCCATTAAGTGTTCAGTGCTTAACTAGTTTCCAATCCGCTGCTTAGTTTGGCTTCTTTGTATGGCGTCGGACCCAAGCATTGATCTACACACCAACCACATGGGTTTGGCCCAGTCTTTATTACAAGGCCTAGCCGAATTCACTGAGAAGCCCAGTGAACCCCTGAGCCCATCACATGGACCCTATGGGCCCAACACTTACATTAAGTGGTCCCTGGGCCAAGCCATCTTATAAAAACCCAAGGACTATGGGCAGGTGCAAGATTAGCCCATCGGCTATTATCCTAAATGGCCTTACACTTAACCTCTCAGCCCATAATGATCAAGCACTGCCCGACAAGAGAGGACCTCTCCCTTGGCTGCAAGTAACAGTGTTGCACTCTCCACTCACATGGATCCCGGGAATTAAAACCATTTGCAATCATTTTGAAACCGTATATATATATATATATATATATATATATATATATATATATATATATATCATATATAAATTTTGCAAAACAAAATTCCAACAATTGAAATCAACTGCCGACAGTTTGATTTCCATCAGAGAGAGTGCATTCCCGATCATTACCTTTGTCCGACAAAGGGGCTGATCCTGTCACTATGATTACCCACTCAGATGAATTCTCAGACTGCCCCAACATGCCCAAGTTTTGACCCCCACTAAGGATCTCACTGATTGGCATATCAAAGACAATCCAGTCCGACACCTAGTGAAGTATCATAATCGAGTGTAGGGGTGGCCAGTTTTGCCCATCTGTCTCTAAGGTCTAGGGCAATACTAGAAATCTGGTCCGGTTCAAGGATTCGAGTAATCCCATACTGCATGTGCCTTGGTTCTTACCCTAATGGCCGAGACAGGCCATCCCAACACTTGGCAGCACACCAGTATGAGCCTTGGCTGGATAAATCTCCCCAGACTTATCCAATGGCTGTGAACATTTAAAACTAACACGAGTCTCATTAAGTGTCCAGTTTTAGGGTCTTACACAGAATCATACCAAACAATCATGAATCAAACATGCACTTTATTTATTTACACTAAATATCAAAAGTACATCAAATCAGATTGAAGCTAAGGGCATATAAAACTGTCTAACATCAGCCACATGGGTTCGGCCTAGCCTTTGTTACAAGGCCTGGCCGAAGACACTGTTGTGGGCAGTTCACCCCCTGAAACCCATCACATGGGCTTCTATTGGGCCCAACACTTACATTAAGTGGTCCCTGGGCCAAGCCACCTTATAAAACCCAGAGACTGTGGGCAGATGCAAGATTAGCCCATCAGGTATTACCCTCAGTGGCCTTACACTAAACCTCTCAGCCCATAATGATCAAACACTACCCGACAAGAGAGGACCTCTCCCTTGGCTGCAAGGAACAGTGTTGCACTCTCTGCTTATATGGATCCCGGGAATTAAAACCTTTTGCAAACATTTTAGAAACCGTAATATATATACTTTTATATCTCATATAAAATATATTTTGCAAAAAAAATCTCAACGATTGAAATCGGCTGCTGGCAGTCTTGGTTTCCATCAGAGAGAGTGCATCCCCGATCATTACCTTTGTCCGACAAAGGGGCTGATCCTGTCACTATGATCACCCACTTAGAAGAATTCTCAGACTGTCCCAACATACCCAAGTTTTGACCCCTGCTAAGGATCTCATTGATTGGCATATCAAAGACAACCCAATCCGACACCTAGTGCAGTATCATAATCGAGTCTAGGGGTCAGGAGTAACTTTTTAGTTTTTCCCATCAATCTTCAAGGTCCAGGGCAATACTGGAAATCTGGTCCGGATCAAAGATTTAATTAATCCTACACTGCATGTGCCTTGAGTGTCACCCTGGCGGCTGAGACAGGCCACCCCAACCGACTTGGTGGCACATTAGTGTCAGCCTTATCAGGATAGGTCTCCCCAGACTGAACCACTGGGTGTGAACATTCTAAACTAACACGAGTCTCATTAAGTGTCCAGTTTAAGGGTATAACACAGAAACAAACCAGAAGAAATTGAATCAAATATGCACTTTATTCATTTACAATAAATGTCAAAAGTACATCATTCTGATTGAAGCTAAGGGCATACAAAGACTGTCTAACAATATCCTGGCATTTATTGCTCTTAGCTCTCCAGCATCCTGGTGACCTTATCTAAGCTACTATACTCAAGCCTTGTCTGTCCTCTCTGCCACTCCTTTGCTAACTTGACTATCAGAGTCTCCACCCTTGGGATAACACCTGGGGCCTCTGATGTGTTTCTTCCTCCACGGGTTTGACTTATAGGCCCTCGGCTCTATCAGCGCTCAGACACATCAACAAGCCCTCGGTTAGAGGAAGTGAATTTACATTGTTGCCCTCAATCCATTCCAGGCAGCAACAATTGGTGTCGTCTATGGGAAACGACTACTAAGACTTCCCTCAATTGAAAACTTAAACAAACTCAACTACTAAGCTTCCAACACAATGGATGATAACCGGGATAACATGCAAAATGCTCAGAACCTTGTCACCATGGGCCAATTCTGGATGGTCCTTGACCGGCTCGATAACATAACACAGAGACTAAATGAGCTGAGGTGACCGGTAGGAAGCCACCCTGTTGGGAGCCAGGGGCACCACAACAGATGCTCTTCCCAAGCTCCGCTGGTTCAGCGGCCAATCGGACCCAACAAGGCTGTCCCCTCAGGGTCCAATGACAACAACCAACGTGGCAGTCAGTCGTCAAGGACCTCTCGCCTCCCCAGCTGATGGGGAAGAGACCCTGTTGAGTCCCGCGACAACCGCCAGGACCATGAAAGACACTACCGCGTGGAGAGCCCCCAGGATGATGGCGAGTGCTCTGGCCACAATAGTCCTCCTCTAAGGTCTGGGGGCCGACGCCGCGCCTCTTCCTCTCAACTATCAGACCTCCGAGAACTCCTCAACGACCGATGGGCCCAAAGGATTCAAGATGTGCCCGCATCGGAGTACTCAGGGAACCAAGCTGACCTATTTTGTGTTCGAGAGAACTAGGATGTGGCCCAAGTTCCTGTCGACCGAAGAATTGTTGACCTCACGGCACAGATTGGTGCCATGCAAGATGAACTTCGGCAAGTTAAGGAGGGCAGTGGTGATGCCTCTGCAAGTCAAAATCACTCATCCAATAAGATGGACTCTGATGAGAGTAGAATTTATCATATTTTTATCCCCAAATATTTTGTCTTTTATACTAAATTAGCATCGAATTGGACTCATATCTCTTGTATTTTGGTCCAGGGTATGGAAGAAGGCATCAAGAGCAAAGAAAGACAAATCGGATGATTTTTCACAGTTTCGACATCATTCAGTAATCTAGGCCTAACTCGCGTCTCCGAACTCTGAATGGCCTAATTCAAGATCCAATAGAAAGATAAGAGAAAAATCCACAACTTTAATGTTTTGGGCCTTCGCAGATTCAGCCTACATCGAAGTTAAATCTGGGCCCGAAGTCGGGGCAATTTCGTAGGAAGGCCCAATCCGCAGCTAAAGCCCAACTCACAGAAAAGCCTGGCTGAAGCCCAATTCGCAGAGGAGGTCTATTACGAATCCAAGAACAAGAAACTGAGAAGAGTCCTTCCAGATCTAAATTCTTGATTTAATCTTAGAAAGATAAAAGGATTGAGTTCATTAGATAAAGAGATAAGAATAGGATTAGAATAGGATTTTCTATTTTTGTAAGATAAACTTCAAGAGAAAATAGGAGACCACCCCCTCCCCTTTAATCTATATAAAGGAGGGGGCGGACCAGCTTGAGGTATCACTTGATCACTGAATCATTCAATCATTCAACTTCTGATTTGAATCAAGGAGCAAGGAGCAATCAGTCAAGAAGGGTTCCAGAAAGGTTCAAGAATTCAAGAAACTTCAAGAAGAGGAGATCTCAGCACCATGGGCAAATTCAAGAGTTCTTTCTTCCCCTTTCTATGTTTTAATTCTTCCATTATGAACTGATTTGTTTTCTTGCTAGGGCTGTGGAAAGCCTAACCATGTTAATGAATATATTTTTATCTTCTTGATTTATCCAAGATTGTGATTTCCATATAGTCTATGAATTATTGTGCTTAATGCAATTAAGAGCTTGGCCACCTCTTAATTGATTTGGGTTATGTGAATGAATTGAGAGAAGAATTCACATAATTGACAGAATAATTCATAGTGTGAATTGAATGGTATATAGAGATATATATACATGATTCATCTGAATTTAATGGTTTTCTTGGACTTAATGCACTTCCATCTTGAGAGCTCTACTCAAGAGATCGAAGGGTTACCTGATGGGCATAGGTTTAGTATATCTCGAGAGAGAATATTAAATAGATTTGTGAAAATCTCAGCTTATGGGAATAACAATTAGTCTTGGATAATTTGACCCATCAATATTCATTACATTGGTTAGGTGGACCTAAAGTCCTAGCGATTCCATCATTTGCATATTCGATTAGTGATCACCCTTGTTTTTATTTTCTTTGTTCCAGTCTTTATTTTCAGTAGTTCTTGTTTCCTCAAATCTAAATTTTGACTGTCCAAATAATTAGGGAAGACTATGATTCTAATACTTATTTTATTAAATCCCCGTGGGAACGATATTATTATACTACTTGATAACTAGTGCACTTGCTAGGGTTATATATTTATAGCTATCAAGTTTTTGGGGCCGTTGCCGGGGATTTAATCTTAAAATAATATTAGAATTTGTTAACCATGATTAATTTGGACTTTTTATTTCTGTTATTATTTTTATTATTATTATTCTTTCCTATTTCTTTTTATTTCTGTTATTATTTTTATTTTTATTTGTTCGAATTCTTGTTAGTTCAGAATTACTAGTGCATGACACGCACTAGGCAGGAAGGATAAGCAAAATTCGATCCTGAGATTGAGAGGACCCTTCATTTGATGCAATTAGGTTAAGATTATTTCCTTTTTCATTGCGTGATAGAGCTAAAGATTGGCTCAACTCACTCCCTGCAGGAAGCATCACCACTTGGAATGATTTAACCCAGAAATTTTTGGCTAAATATTTCCCACCCTCCAAAACAGCAAAATTAATTAATGATATTACCACTTTTGCTCAATTTGAGAGGGAGTCCTTGTATGAAGCATGGGAATGATTCAAGGAAATGCTTAGGAAGTGTCCTCACCATGGGATACCAACTTGGCGACAGATTCAGACTTTTTACAATGGTATTAATCCCTCTAATCGATCTTTTATTGATGCAGCTGCAGGTGGTACGATCATGAGGAAAACATCGGAAGAAGCTTATGACCTAATAGAGGAGATGGTGTCAAACAGCTACCAGTGGAGCAATGATCGAACCAATCAGAGGGAAGTACACCATATCGATTCCCTTGCAGCCAAATCTGCGCAACTTGCTAGTCTGAATAAGAAGTTTGATGCTTTTAATATTGCAGCCATTAATACACCATCTAGCATCTCATGCGATTTATGTGGACAAATAGGACATGCCAATTCTGATTGTCAATTAAATAGTCCTTTTATTTCCCATGAGAATGCTAATTTTATCTCTCATGTTGGCAGGACAAATTATAACCCATATTCAAATACATACAACCCAGGGTGGAGGAGTCATCCCAACTTCTCTTGGAGCAACAATCATCAAAAGGCACCCATGGGATTCCAACCACAGCCACCCCCACAAGAAAAAAAGAGTAATTTGGAAGAGATGATTTCTAAGTTCATCAATGCTACTGAAGCAAGATTCCAAATCCATGAAGCATCGATTAAGAATTTAGAATTTCAAATGGGGCAGGTTGTGAGCATGTTATCAGAGAGGAAAGAAGGAAGGCTGCCCAACAACACAGAAAAGAATACCAGAGAGCATGTGAACGCCATAGCCTTAAGAAGCGGGAAGATAATCGGTGAAGCCCCAGAAAATAACAAGAAAGCTGAAATGGCCGATTTACAAAAGGAGAATGAGGGAAGCACCCCTAAACTGAATTTACATGAAATTAAACTTCCTATCCCCTACCCTGGAAGAGTCTTGAAGGCTAAATTAGATAGACAATTTGAGAAATTTTTGGAAGTGTTTAAAAAGATCCACATTAACCTTCCTCTTCTTGATCTATTGTCACAGATGCCAAAGTATGCCAAATTCCTGAAAGAGGTAATGTCCAACAAAAGAAAGTGGGAGGATGGTGAGATGGTAAAACTAAACGAAGAATGTTCAGCAATTCTTCAAAAGAAATTGCCCCCAAAGCTTAAGGATCCAGAGAGTTTTTCTATACCTTGCACCATAGGGAATACTGAATTTGAAAAAGCTTTATGTGATTTAGGTGCTAGTACAAATTTAATGCCTTATTCTATTTTTGAAAAACTTGGACTGCATGAACTAACATCTACAACTATTATCCTGCAATTAACTGATAGAAGCATTAAATATCCTAGGGGAATAGTAGAAGATGTTTTGGTCAAAGTGGGCAATTTTATTATTCCTGCCGATTTCGTTGTGTTGGATATGGAGGAAGGTAGGACAATGCCGTTGATTCTAGGGAGACCTTTTCTTGCTACTGGTGATGCTTTAATTGAAGTGCGAAAAGGTCTACTTACCCTTAGAATCAATGGTGAAGAAGTGGTGTTCAATGTATTTAAAACCATGGAACACCCCAACACAATTGAACAGGAAATTTATAAAATCGATAGCATTGATGTTGGTGCAGCTGAATTAGATACATCTAAATCAGAAGACATGCTGAAAGTTGCACTTAACAATAGTCCTAATCAATTGCAACAAGCAGAGCAGAAGTTTGTACTGAAATCAGAATTGCGAAATTTGACTTCTGAGCCACATTCTTTTGAAATTACAATTCAAAATGCATCTTTACCTCCATCTCACACAAAACCCCTCCCATCTATTGTGCAGGTCCCTATTCCAGGTTTAAACCCACCTATAAAGGATGAAAGGGGGAAACATCAGAAGTTAAAAACCAAGTGGGGTAGACCCTTTAAAGGGGCTAAAGTATTCCCTCATGGAGCGATCGAAATACATAATGATGATAGGAATACATTCAAGGTAAATGGACAGCGGTTGAAGCATTACATCGAAGGAGAACAACCAACCCACCATGGGTCCATTCTCTCCTTGAAACTGCCATGAAGGAAAGGTGAAAGTCAAGCTCACGACTTAAAACAAGCACTTGTGGGAGGCAACCCATTAAGTTTGTTCAGTTTTTTTTCTTTTTTCTTATGAGTGTGTTTTTCTCTTTTTAGTATCTCACATCTATAGGATCTCAAAGAGGCATTCAGGGAAGTCCTCTTAAATCTCTCTCCTTGTTCTTTTGATGCATTCCATACATTGAGGACAATGCATATCTTAAGTGTGGGGGAGGAGTAAGGGGTTGATAAAATTTTTTCGAACCCTAGCATGCTTTGATCATCATTTTTTTACCTTTCCTTTTGAAATTTCTGCTCCTTAGAGACTTGTTTTTAAATGATTGCAAACCACATTGAATCATGTGCTTAGGTGGGATAGACAAGAAAGGATGCAGGCAAATCTAGCTGAAATTTCTAGCTAGGGAAGGCATCTCAATAGTTTGAATGATCAACGGGCAAGATGCAATACAGAGTTGACCCTTGTGAGCATTTGGTTTCTAACGGACAAACAGGGGTTGATTATTCTAGAACTAGTTTTGTTAGGCATGTTGAGACCACAATAATGAGTTCATGTATTGTAACGTGTTATCAAAAAAAAAAAAAAAATTGAAAAAAAACTCATGTGAGATGGAGCATAAAATGCACTCACACCGAGAGAAAAAGAGCTAGTGTGAGATGGAGCATAAAATGCACTCACACTAAAAGAATAAAAGGGTGAGATGGAGCATAAAATGCACTCATCCCTAGATCCCAAACCCTAATTCACCTTTTGATGCATTGCACTCATGATAAGTGGTGGAGATGTGATACATGAACAAGCTTATGGTAATAACATTCATTGTATCGTTCTGAAGAATCATGAGAGGGTATTTTTTGAATCTTGCCACAGGTGATTATGAAAACAAAGATGGCTTACTCTAGCCCTAAATTATTCATGCGAAGAGATGCCTGCTTCCCTTGATTGTCGATCCCACTTGGGGACATGAGGATTGGCGATTTATGATTATTCTTGGACAAGTTATAAAGGAAAAGAAGTGGACGAAGGGGAGAAGCATGGATACTGATCAAGGCTTGCTGGAGGACAAATACCCTGTTGAGAGAAATCCAAAACAAATCTTTAGTTAATTTGTTCTTGTTTTAAGTTTGTTTTGAGTTTTCTCTTGCCCGAGGACGGGCAAGAGTTTAAGTGTGGGGGATTTGATGAGAGTAGAATTTATCATATTTTTATCCCCAATTATTCTGTCTTTTATACTAAATTAGCATCGAATTGGACTCATATCTCTTGTATTTTGGTCCAGGGTATGGAAGAAGGCATCAAGAGCAAAGAAAGACAAATCGGATGATTTTTTACAATTTCGACATCATTCAGTGATCTGGGCCTAACTCGCGTCTCCGAACTCTGAATGGGCTGATTCATGATCCACTAGAAAGATAAGAGAAAAAGCCACAACTTTCATGTTTTGGGCTTTTGCAGATTTAGTCTGCATCGAAGTCAAATCCGGGTCTGAAGTCGGGGCAATTTCGTAGGAAGGCCCAATCCGCAGCTAAAGCCCAACTTGCAGAAAAGCCTGGCTGAAGCCCAATTCGCAGAGGAGGTCTATTACGAATCCACGAACAAAAAACTGAGAAGAGTCCTTCCAGATCTAAATTCTTGATGTAATCTTAGAAAGATAAAAGGATTGAGTTCATTAGATAAAGAGATAAGAATAGGATTAGAATAGGATTTTCTATTTTTGTAAGATAAACTTCAAGAGAAAATAGGAGACCACCCCCTCCCCTTTAATCTATATAAAGGAGGGGGCAGACCAGCTTTAGGTATCACTTGATCACTAAATCATTCAATCATTCAACTTTTGATTTGAATCAAGGAGCAAGGAGCAATCAGTCAAGAAGGGTTCCAGAAAGGTTCAAGAATTCAAAAAACTTCAAGAAGAGGAGATCTCAGCACCATGGGCGAATTCAAGAGTTCTTTCTTCCCCTTTCTATGTTTTAATTCTTCCATTATGAACTGATTTGTTTTTTTGCTAGGGCTGTGGAAAGCCTAACCATGTTAATGAATATATTTTTATCTTCTTGATTTATCCAAGATTGTGATTTCCATATAGTCTATGAATTATTGTGCTTAATGCAATTAAGAGCTTGGCCACCTCTTAATTGATTTGGGTTATGTGAATGAATTGAGAGAGGAATTCACATAATTGACAGAATAATTCATAGTGTGAATTGAATGGTATATAGAGATATATATACATGATTCATCTGAATTTAATGGTTTTCTTGGACTTAATGCACTTCCATCTTGAGAGCTCTACTCGAGAGATCGAAGGGTTACCTGATGGGCATAGGTTTAGTATATCTCGAGAGAGAATATTAAATAGATTTGTGAAAATCTCAGCTTATGGGAATAACAATTAGTCTTGGATAATTTGACCCATCAATATTCATTACATTGGTTAGGTGGACCTAAAGTCCTAGCGATTCCATCATTTGCATATTCGATTAGTGATCACCCTTGTTTTTATTTTCTTTGTTCCAGTCTTTATTTTCAGTAGTTCTTGTTTCCTCAAATCTAAATTTTGACTGTCCAAATAATTAGGGAAGACTATGATTCTAATACTTATTTTATTAAATCCCCGTGGGATTGATATTATTATACTACTTGATAACTAGTGCACTTGCTAGGGTTATATATTTATAGCTATCAGACACCATCGACTCCATCACCTTGGAGCCCCTACCACCCAACTTCAAAGCTCCCATGCTGGAAAGCTTCAGAGCGTTCATGCTCCTTTATGGATACTTTGACGCCTTGACGTGCCAAGCTTTCCAGTCAACTTTCATGGGGGCAGTCCACCGATGGTTCTTTGGGCTCCCACCTCGCTCCATCAACTCGTGGGAGCAGTTTGCAAGTCCTTTTCTCGCTCATTTCATCTGTAGCCGATGGTGCCAAAAGAGTGTCGTGTCACTAATGTCCGCTCGATAGAAGCATGGCGAGAGTCTACAGTAATACATCGACCACTTCAAGAAAGAAGAGCTCGAGGTTTGAGACCTTGACCCCATGGTCTCCATGCATGCAGCAATCAACGGCCTCCTTCTAGGGTCGGCCCTCAAGTGCTCCGTTGCTAAGACACTGCCCAAAACCAAGGCGAAATTTTTAAAGAAGGCTTAGAAGTACATCGCCGCCAAGGAGGCTTTGACTGGCGAGTGCCAAGAGGGAGAGGTCAACCACAATTGTGGGGGTTCAAGAAAGAAGAAAAACAATGGAGATGATCGTGGCAGCAACAACAAAGATGGAAACAAGAAGCCGCCGGCCTTAACTTACAACAAGTACACACTACTCAACTCCACCTGAATGCAAATTCTCATGCACATAGGGAAAGAGGAGTACATGAAGTGGCTTGAGAAGATGAAGAAGAACCCCAAGAGGGGTAATCCCAAGAAATACTGCAAATATCACCACGGCACCGGCCATGACACCGAGGACTGTTATGACCTCAAGAACGAGATCAAGTCCCTCATCCGCCGTGGTCATTTGAAGGAATATGTGGGAGGCGACGCCAGTACCTCATCCTCATAGTAGTAGCAGCAATCACACAGCAATTGACCAGAGTCATCAACGTCATCGCCAAGGGCTCGACCTCGGGTGGTGCCTTGGCCTCAGCCCGCAAGGCCTATGCCAGGCAGCTCAACATCTAGGGGCCGGATCCCAAGAAGTCGAAGCAAAATGAGGCTCTCACCTTCATAGGTGAGGACTTAAAGGGGGTGTGAGTCCCCCATGATGATGCATTGGTGGTGTTGATGACCATCGCCAACTATATGGTGAAGAGGATGTGAGTTCCGGGAAGCTCATGGCTGGCTCAAAGAGTTGGAGTCACCACCCATTTTTTAGAGAAATTGGGCCCTCATTTTCAGATTTGAAAAATGTGATTTAAGTCTTTATTAGTGACTTCGCTTTTCATGGGAAAGGCACATAACCAAGAGATTTCGGGTTCTAAGGATTGGGAGAGGGAAGGTATTAGGCACCCTTCTCTCCAAGCTGTTGTAGTATCCCAATATGGGAGTTGTTTAGGCCTAGTTTCTTTCGGGGAAAAACAGAAATGGTTGCAAGAATTTCTTAAATCTGGAGGAACATGCTTTTAACTTCTCCTAAGACCAATTTTCAGGTGACGTTATCGGGTCTTAGGTACTAACTTCCCTAAGACCCTCACCTCTTTGCCTCTATACTTAATCAAGAAGAAATTCCAAACGATGGTTCTCCCACATTTCAGAACCTCAAGCAACTCAGAAAAACTAAAAGAGACTTACCTTTCGTATGTACCTTGTCAAAAGTTTTCTTAGTAGCTAGGAGGACTTCAAATGGAACTTGAATATGGCAAGATTTGGGCTGAGTGTTTCTAGTGTCTAGTTTGAAAGACAAGGGATGAGGCTTGAGCTTGTCTTCAGCAATTTCGGGATTACAAGTAGAATTGTTTTACCACACAAGTTGGAAAACTCTCCCTTCATTCTCTCTCTTTCTTTTTCTGGGGACCTCTCTCAAGTTTCCTCCTTTCAATTCCCTCAGTCTCTCCCTTGGGCTCGAATTAGATCAACATTTATAAAGAAAGGGAGGGGGGTCTGGTCTGAATTCACTCAACTACAGTGCTTGAAATTCTATAGAGATTTTTCCCACAAATAAGCAAAGATTCTGTTGCAGCCCCATATTTGGGGCTAACAGTGGCAAAAAAACATAAACTTGATGAACTTTTAAAAGTTGTTTTGTCTTTTCTTGGTCCTAAGTAGGGGTTTGTTTGGTATTGTGAGCTTTTTGGGTCTATTTGGCTCTATTTGATTAGTACAAGTGTTTTGATGGGGTTAAGTAAGGAGCTAACGTCAGTCCCTACCCTCTTAAGATTCTAGGTTGGACAGCTGATGTGGTAGTTAAATCCGGTGCGTCAAAATGGTATCTATCTAGTTTAATGGTCAAATAGATTAATTTGGTCATGAAATTTGGCGTACTAGGGTTTTTTGGGTCTCTGAACACAGTGGTGATGTATAATGGATCAAATAGTCTTGGGATGATTGAGATCTATGGCTGACATGTTCGGACCAATGAGATTTACAGTAATAAAATCTTTGTTTGATGAAGGGTCAATCGGGGGAATTTTGGGATGAAATTTGGTGGGTTGACACTTCTGAACATCTTGAATCTAATGGATGTGATGGATCTTTGATCAGAGGTAGAGATTAAATGATTTAGTTCAGATCATGGTCTTAGCTTATGGTTTTCCAATCAACGAGAGGGCTCGAAATGGAATCTTACTTTTTTAACGGTCAAATGGAGGTGTTTGGTCGTGAAATTTGACATGGTGGGGTTTTTGGGTCTCTGAACACAGTGGTGAGGTTTGACTGGTCATATGAAGTTGGGATGATGGAGATGGTAGGCTCTAATTAATGAGATTTGTTGGAATATGATCTAGGCTTGATGGGGGGTTAAACGAAGGAATTTTGAGCTACAATTTGGTAGGTAGGCATGGATTAGGGTTCGGAATCAAGTGGATGGTTCTGATTTAAGAAAGATATGGTCGATCTTGGTAATCAATTTGGGCAATTCGAATGAGAACTTGATGTTTTTGTGGTTGGTTGTTGTAGATTCGCGTTGGGATTTGCTAGTTGGTCGTTTCCTAGTGATCTTGGGGTGATGGATATGGTGGATTTGATTTTGGGAGTTGGAGTTTGAATATCGCATGGATCGGGGCTGGTGGAAAGGAAGTTGGCATAATGAATGGTGGATATTTGTAGTTTAGTCATGGAAACTGATGTGTAACTAAGTTGTAGCTTTCCAAGTCTAGGGATGATGTCTGATCGGACATTGATGTTGACCTCATGGTTGTTATTTGTCTTGTGGATTGTGTCAGAGGAGGGTATTTTGGGTTTTGGAAAGTCTCAAGTTGATCTTATTGTGTTTCTAAGTTTTTGGGGTCTAAGAGGGGGGGGGGGGGGGGGGGGGGGGGGGGGTACAAAGGGGTAGGGTGAAGGGACTGAGCAAAATTTGGGTGCTAACAGAGGATACTGGTTAACAACGACTCATCAACAGACATCCTCTTCTACAAGGCTTTCGAGAAGATGAAGGTAGCTCTAGAGTGCCTTCAGCGGACCAACGTGCCACTTGTCAGCTTCTTCGGGAATTTTGTCAGACCGGAGGGAAAGATCACCCTACCTCTCATCGTAGGGATAGAGCCTCGGCAGGTACGAGGATGACTGAGTTTCTAGTTGTGAGTATTGGCTCCCCCTACAATGCCATCATCAGGAGGCCGACTCTCTACACACTCAAGGTGGCCATCTCCTCCTACCACCTTGCCATGAAGTTTCCCACCAAGCATGGTGTCGGAGTTGTTCATGGGAACTAGCAAGCCACCCGATAGCACTATGTGGCAGCGGTGAAGGGAAAGAACAAGGAAGTTTTGCTGTTGGAGGGACTTGACCTCAGGGATGAGCTAGCGAGTTGAGACCAACCAGCCGAGGACCTCGTCTCGGTCCTCCTAGAGGAGGACCAGAACGATGGAAAGTCATCAGAGAGGAAGTTGGCAAGCTACTTGACGTCAACTTCATCCGAGAGGTACACTACCCTACCTAGTTGCCTAATGTGGTTATGGTGAAGAAGGCTAATGGGAAATGGTGGATCTGTATTGACTTCAAAGACCTCAACCAAGCCTGCCCCAAGGACATCTTTCCTTTTTCGAGGATCGACCACCTCGTCAACACCACCACAAGGTACGAACTACTCAGCTTTATGAATGCCTTCTTAGGATACAACCAAATAAAGATGCACCCCAAGGACAAGGAGAAGACTTCATTCCTCACCGATCATGGCACCTACTGCTACAAAGTCATGCCCTTCGGCCTCAAGAATGCTAGAGGCATCTAACAACGGCTTGTAAACAAGGTTTTCAAGCACCACATGAGGAGAAATGTTAAAGCCTATGTAGATGACCTGGTTGTGAAGAGTCTGAAGGCCGACCAACACATCTCGGACCAAGCCAAGACCTTTGCCACTTTGTAGAAATACAACATGAAGCTTAATCCCAGAAAGTGTTCCTTCGGCGTCACCTTAGGAAAATTTCTAGGCTTTGTCGTCTTGCAGCAGGATATCCGTGACATGGCACCACCTAATCGATCAAAGAAACCCAAAGAACCCAACATAGCCAAGCACTTGACCAAGGTGCAGGAGCTTGCTCGTTACTTTCAGCAATTTGCCTTGCTACAAGTCCCACGGGCCGAGAATATGAGGGTCGATGCCCTATCCAAATTGGCAAGCACACATTGGGTCCAACCCTCGGCCGCACTGTCCGTATTGAGAAGCTAGTCCAATCTAGCATTGAAGAAGTCTAGGTGTTCCTTGTGCAAGCCGAGCCCTATTGGATGGACCCCATCATTGCTTGCCTACTACATGAGCAACTATTGCCCGATGATAGGAATGAATCTAGACGAGTTCGACGTAGGCAGCCTATTACACTTTGCTTGAAGGGAAGTTGTATAGAAGATCTTTCACTATGCCCTACCTCCGATTCCTTCGTCAAGAGGAGGGCGAGTACGTGCTCTGAGAGATCCATGAAGGCATCTGCGGAAACCACCTTGGAGGCAGAGCCTTGGCTCAAAAAGCACTAAGGTATTTTTAGCCAACAGTTCAGAAGGATGAAGCCGAGCTAGTGCAGAAGTGTGGCCGATGCTAGAGACACTCCAACATCTCCCATTGGCCAGCTACAACTCTCTTAGCCCTCAGCATTCCATGGCCTTTTGCCAAATGGGGAATGGATCTCCTCGGCCTCTTCCCTCAAGCCACTGGAAATAGAAAGTACCTCATCGTCACCATTGACTACTTCACCAAGTGGGTCAAAGCCGAGCCCTTAGCCACCATCACGACCAAGATGATTTAGAACTTCTTCTAGAAGAACATCATTTGCCACTTCGACATCCCCCACATGCTCGTCATTAACAATGGGAAGCAATTCGATGATGCTAGGTTTAGAGAATGGTGTGCCAACCTCTACATCAAGTAGCAGTACACCTCAGTAGGCTACCCCCAAACCAACAGCCTAGCCGAGGTCACCAATAGAACAATTTTGGACAAGCTGAAGACTAGACTTGACAGAGCCAAAGGCATTTGGGCCGATGAGCTATACAACGTCCTATGGGCCTACCGGATGACACCTCAGACCGCCACGGGTGAAACTCCATTCAACCTAAGCTATGGCACCGAGGTTGTCATTCTAGCAGAAATTGGCTAGCCGATGCTTCGAACCGAGGCGTACAATGAAGTTGAAAATGATGAAGAACTAAGAGTCAACTTGGACCTGTTGGAAGGCATCCGAGAGCAGGCTCAACTTAGGGTTGTGGCCTATCAAGAAAGAGTATCCCGCTACTACAACTCTCGGGTGAAGGGAAGGCATTACAAGGCAGGAGACCTCATCCTCAGAAAAGTCATGGTGCCTGAGCCCGGCGTTGGCAAGCTCAGCCTCAATTGGGAAGGTCCCTACAAAATCAAGAAGGTTGTCAGCCTGGCACCTTTTGGCTCGAATATATGAATGGAAGACCGGTTCTTTGGATTAGGAATTTAGAAAATCTCTGGATGTATTATCAATGAATTGTAATTCTTGAAGGCTTATCAATGGAAAAAGTACAAAGTTCCTCCCCCTCAGCTTCAACTTTAGTGTAATGTTCTAATTGCGCACAACAACGAGGAACCCTCAGCCGTGCTACTAGCCGAAGCAGACAACCTTCACCAAGGTTATATGCTCAGACTGGATGACGTCCAAGGCATACAACTCCTAGTGCTCCATACACCTACTTGACCTTCTCGCTAAGGCAAGCAACTGCAGGACCTCAGCTATGGCATCGGCTAAACAGTTCAGCCTACCATGAACAAACACACTAAAAATAAACTAAATACTTCGCTAAGACAGGAAGCTCTCCATAACCTCGGCAAGACGCATCCCCATGACCTCGGCTGCTCAAAGTCTCACACCCCAAAACCCTTAAGGAAAAGGTAAACCAGGCCATCTAAGGCATGTTCCTCTCCCCAACCCCTCGGCAACACAATACGGCCTCGGTTCAGCTACCTTGATAGGGATAGAGAACATGTTGAGAAAGATGGCATCCGCCTGCCCTGATCCCTTGGCAGCATAGTTCAGCCATGTCCTAACACTTAGATGGGGGTGGAGAACAAGCCAGGAGAGCTAAGGCATTCACCTCCCTTTCCTTCTCGTTGATGAAAGGGGCCCCAAGCCTTCGACGGCGTAGATCGACCTCGGCTGAACTCCCTTGACTTAGTTTCCTTAGTGAACGTCTAAGCAATAAGCCACTTCTACTACTTGATAAAAAGGAAACACACAAGTACATCTGTATGAGCTTGATTTTATGAAAGAAAAAAAAGGAAACACACAAGTACAAAGAAAGCACGAGATATGAAAAAAAAAGTATTTCCATTGATTTTATTCAAGTATCATCTGTATGAGCTTTACAAAAAATTGGCCTCGGATGGGGGAGGCTGAGCTCCTTACAAAAAACAATGAACAAATTGATAAAAAGGAGAAGAAAGGGCAACTCAGGTATTATCCTCTATGGTCTCAATAGGCGCAGGGACCTCAGCTGGCGCAGGGACTTCGGGCTTCGGCTCAAGAAGGGGACCCAACTTGTCGACAGGGAAGTCAGGCATCAAAGTACCACTTGGTCCTTGGTATCCTCGATGCCCTCTAGATATGATGCAGCCCCATAGTCAGTTAGCACCTTGTCATAGTCAGCCATCATTTTCCAGATCTCCATGGCCTCCTCTGCTTGCTTCTTTGCATCCTCAAGCTAGACCCTTCTCACCTCAGAGCTTTCAGAGTTTCATCGGCTGCCATCAGTGAGTCCTTCAGTTCTTTTGTAAGGTCCTTCTTGGCTGCAAGCTCAGCCTCAAGAACCTTCCTCAGGTCCCTCTCTTCACACATAGCAGAGACAGTCAACTCTTGGCCGCTCTCCACCTCAACAACCCTAACTTCGAGTTGCTCCCTCTTCTCCTCAAAGGTCTTCAACAGTGCCAGAAGAACCTCCACCTTATCACATAGGCCGACATCATATCGAGATGACTGTAGTAGAAACACCTTCATCAGCAATATAGAACCAAGAAACAAAATTCTACCAAAGTGACAATGCAAAAAGCAACATACCCTGGCCAGGTGGTCCATCATGGCGTCCCGAACGTCCTACAGACCCATCTTCACCATTGCAAGACGATCCCCCTGTTAGACAGTTTTGTATGCCCTTAGCTTTAATCAGAATGATGTACTTTATGAGTTTATTGTAAATGAATAAAGATACATATTTGATTCATGTTCCCTTGGTATGTTTCTGTGTAATACCCTTAAACTGGACACTTAATGAGACTCGTGTTAGTTTAGAATGTTCATAGCCAGTGGGTCGGTCTGGGGAGACCTATCCTGACAAGGCTGACATTGTGGTGCCACCAAGTCGGTTGGGGTGGCCTGTCTCAGCTGCCAGGGTGAGACCCTAGGCACATACAGTGTAGGATTAATTGAATCTTTGAACTGGACCAAATTTCCAGTATTGCCCTGGACCTTGGAGATTGATGGGCAAAACTGGAAAGTTACACCCGACCCCTAGACTCGATTATGATACAACACTAGGTCTCGGATTGGGCTGTCTTTGATGTACCAATCAGTGAGATCCTTAGCGGGGGTCAAAACCTGGGTATGTTGGGACAATCTGAGAATTCATCTGAGTGGGTGATCATAGTGACAGGATCAGCCCCTTTGTCGGACAAAGGTAATGATCGGGGATGCACTCTCACTGATGGAAACCAAGACTGCCGGCAGCCGATTTCAACCGTTGAGATTTGTTTTGCAAAATATATTTTATATAAGATATAAAAGTATATATATTATGGTTTCTAAAAGGTTTGCAAAAGGTTTTAATTCCCGGGATCCATATGAGTGGAGAGTGCAACACTGTTCCTTGCAGCCGAGGGAGAGGTCCTCTCTTGTCGGGCAGTGTATGATCATTATGGGCTGAGAGGTTAAGTGTAAGACCATTGAGGATAACACCTGATGGGCTAATCTTGCATCTGCTCACAGTCCCTGGGTGTTACAAGGTGGCTTGGCCTAGGGACCACTTAGTGTAAGTGTTGGGCCCATAGAGCCCATTTGATGGGTTTCAGGGGGTACACTGTCTTCAGCAGTGCATTCGGCCAGGCCTTGTAACAAAGGCTGGGCTGAACCCATGTGGCTGATGTGTAGATCAATGCTTGGGTCCCACGCCATACAAGGAAGGCCAACTGGGCAGCAGTTTGGAAGGCTTTTTGAGTAAATAACCTTAAATGGGCCTTAAGCCCATTTCGAACTGGCTGATTTGATCAGTCATTTAAAGGGGGCGAATTCTGAAGTAGGTCAGCTAAAAGGATTGGGCTTAGACCCTATCCACTCAGAGAGTCCAAGATCTAAATGAGATTTAGATCTGGAAACCTCCTAATTAGATTAGGAGATAGCTGATCTGATCTGCAGATAAGATAAGGATTATCCCTTATCACTAAGGGACTTTTAACCCAAATATGATTTGGATTAGCAACTCCTAATCTGATTAGGAGCTGATCCCTTTGAGATTATAAAAGGGGAAGGGGGCGGCAGCCTTTTACATGATCAATAGCATTCTTCTCTTTGAAGAAAGAGAGATTGAGAGATTTCTTGCATACTGCGAATGCTCTCCTGCCGCCACCTTCCTGCCATTGCCATTCCTTCAGTTCGATCTCCAGTTCTTGGGAGCAATCAAGATTTGATCTTGATCTCAATCTTTTGGGAAAAGATTGGTTGGAGCTGTACTCACAAGCCGTCCAGTTGATTCTTGCGAAGGGTCAAGTTCTTTTGAAGAACATTGTTGATTCTGCTCCATCCTTCACTGCGCCATCTTCAGTGGGAGCAGATTTTGGATCCTTCCTTGGGCGTGAACACCTCCATTGGGAGATAGTATTTCTCCGTATCAGGTATAATTTTCTCCCACTCCTTTTGGTTCGGATCTGGTTCAGTTTATGGTTCAAGATTGATCCTTGAAAATATGATTTTCTAAATAGGGAATACGATTCCCAGTTGAAGGGAGAGATAAATTTTTGAAATTCGCCCCTTATTCCGCAATCTTTGGGCGTCCATAGGATGGATCTCTCATCCCTTCAGTGGTATCAGAGCCAGGTTCAAATCTTGAACCATCTTGTTTCAGATCTGAACCTGCGCAAATGGGCAGAAGGTGTTCTACCCGATTTGTGCAGATATGGGTTTTGGGAAATTTGTTCCCAAAATTGATGGGCGAATAATCTGAAATTAATTTTATATAAATCTGATTATTATTTAGAATTGTTCTTTATGATTTTCTTGATTTATGGGTTGTTCGTACAAGAGGAGATCGAAATCTTGGTTTGCGCAGGGAACCTGCAAGATTTGCAGTTTCTTGATTTATTTATTGCATTTGGTCTGTAAATAATTTTTTTTTATTTTCTAGACTCAATGTATAGGTATTCGATCTGATGTAATTATTAATAGAAATAGGATTTCTATTTATTTTAATTTTGGATCGAAGATGGCGGCGTAGAAAGGGAGATTTCGCAGAGAAGAAGATTTCGTAGATGGGAGAATCGCTATCTGTGATTTGCAGTTTGTGAAACTGCATTCTGTGATCTAACCTCTGTTTTGCAGGATGGATTGTGCGAACAGCCCTGATTTACTGATTGTTGTTTTTCTTTTGTCAGTAATTAATTTCAGATTATTTTCTTGAATTAAAGATTTAATTAAAGATCAAACCCTAGACCCATTCGAACCAAGATTGGTTCAAACTGTTTGGACCGAATCTAGGGTTTAATCAAGGCTGAAAGTCAGCCCTAATTTTCCCACTAATGGGCCTAAGGATTGAAATTTAATTAAATGGTTAATTCGGCCCAACCTGTAAAGGCCCAGTTTTAAACAGTTAAAACTGCTAAAAGCCCACTTAACCCTTAAAGCTATATGGGTTGAACAATTCGGCCCATATACCTAGATAATATTAATGGTTAATATTATGGATTTAAAATGGGCTTCAAATGGGCTTTACAGATAATTAATTGATTGGATCAATTTATCCCTGCATGTGATGTATGGATGTGTGATGTGCTGCGTACATGGGCCATAAGTACTTGGCCCATGCTCAATCGACAGTGGCTCTTTCGCACACCATGGCTGAATGCACATCATTGCCATGGTGTCCCTTTTGGTCATTGGATGACCTCCCTCAATGGTGGGCCCCACACCTCATCATGAAGACTCGTGCGGAACCCTAGCCGATTTAGGCCCACCAAAATCTGGCTTTATGAAAGTCAGTGGGAGCCACTTTGGTTTGACCTAAAGTTAGAACTAGGGCGTATTTATCTGTTCCCTCCAGACAATATGAGTGCATGTGATAGGGAGATTCATATGATGAACTCTCAAAAGGCCTTCCATCATTAGCACAAGGATGGGTCCTTCAGTAATGAGGAAACGCACCAGAAAATGGGCTATCCATTTGCTGTTGGGCTTGTCTAAGTGTTTCATAAGATGATAGGGGCGTCATAGACCGATGTGGGAGGGGCTTCACCAGAAAATGGGAACTCTCTCACGGTACCTTGGCGTTCACGAATATGATGGGTAAGCACTCACTGGACAGAAAGGTTTACCTGAAAACGGCTCTGAACCTTGTCTGACAGAGGCCAAAGGGAAAACTCATATGATGAGTGGATATGATCCTTCACAGAAAGGTGGTGGGGTTATGCAGTTGAAACAGTGGGCCTCATGCACCCTATGTGATTTCCCACATTTCTAGAGACAACCCGTAGTCTCCGTCACTGAGAAAGGAGGGAAATCTCATAGATGAATAAATGGAAATGGATCGTAGATTAAAATCCATATCTATGAAATGAACATGAATCAAATTAGGTCGTGGACTGATGTTTGCTCTTTTATCAGAAAATGGCAAACGGATAATTTGCAAAGCTACTTGATGACAACAAGTTGAAGGGCCCAAACTATGCTGACTGGTATAGGAACCTTATGCTGGTCCTTGCTTCTGAAAAACTTGACAAAGTGGCAAAGAATCCTGCCCCGGAGCGTCAAGGAGATAGGGCTTCTGAGGCCCGAAGGAGAGACTATCAAGAATGGGAGGAGAAATACTCCCTTGCCCGGTGTTACATCATTGCCTCCTTGGACAATCCGATATAGAGGCAGTTCGATCAGATCGAACTTGCCAAAGACATATTGGATAGTCTCAGGACAATGTATGAAGAGCATAATCGTTCTACTCGACAAAAGGTCTTGAAACAGTTCATGACCACACAAATGTCCAATGATCAACAAGTTCACGACCATTGTTTTCGGATGATGGGATACATCAACGAACTAGAGGCTCTTGGATCCGGGCTGGACCTTGCAACCCAGATAGATGCTATCCTTAACTCTTTGCCTCCTTCCTTTAATCCGTTCATCATGAACTATAACATGAACAAGCTGAATGTCAGCTTACAAGAGCTCAGCAATATGTTGCAAAGAGCTGAAGAACTGATTAAAAAGGATGAGCCTGTAGCCATGCTTGTTGAAGCTGGCAAGACAGGCAAGAGAAAGAGGAAGGCAAAGAAGCCTCAGAAGAAAGCCACTAAAAGCAAGAAGCAGAAGAAAGACAAAGCATCAGATGCCTGTCACTTCTGCAAGAAGACCGACCACTGGAAAAGGAATTGTCCTGCCTACTTGGAATCCAAGAAAGGTAACTTCGAAACTTGTGTTATAGAAACCAATTTGTTGGTAGCTTCTGCGTCCTGGTGTATTGACTCCGGGGCTTCAACTCATGTGTGTAACTCACTGCAGGGGTTCAAGGTAAGCAGAAGGCTGAGTGAAGGAGAAGTCACAATCTACTTGGGGACTACTGCAACCGTTGCAGCCGCGGCCATAGGAACCATGGAATTATATTTTAGAGAATGAATAATTGTACTGATGGTTATTCATCAAGAAGAAATTTGATTTCTGTCTCAAAACTGTGTGCAGATGGTTATTCTGTCTTCTTTAGTAATACGATTACTATTAAAAGAAACAACAGATTCATCGCATATGGGGAACTGGAGAACGGTCTCTATGTTCTACATCCTTCTCTAGAAACTAACATAACCGAAACTACGTCGGCTGAAATCCCCAAGAAGAGAGCCCGTGATACAGTTAATCCCACGTGTCTGTGGCATTACCGACTTGGCCACATCGGTGTTGACCGAATCACAAGGTTGGTAAAGGATGGTCCTTTGGATTTTCTAGCTGTAGAAGATCTTTCCACCTGTGAGCCTTGCCTACAAGGCAAGATGACGAAACGGCCATTTAATGGTAAGCCTGAAAGATGTATGGGCACACTTGACCTATTACATACTGATGTATGTGGTCCCCTGAGTGTTAGGACACGAAATCAACACGTGTATTTCATCACCTTCACAGATGATTTTTCACGATATGGTTATGTGTACCTAATGAGACACAAGTCTGAATCCTTTGAAAAGTTCAAAGAGTTTAGACAAGAGGTCGAGAAACAGTTAGGGAGAGAAATTAAAGCCCTTCGATCAGATCGAGGTGGCGAATATCTCTCTGACGAATTCAGGGACTACTTAAAGGACAATGGGATAGTATCACAATTAGCTCCTCCTGGTATACCACAACTTAACGGTGTTTCAGAGAGGAGGAATAGGACCTTATTAGATATGATCCGGTCGCTTCTCATACACTCAGAGTTACCCACATCTTTTTTGGGTTACGCATTAGAGACTGCGATTTACATGCTGAATCGGGTTCCAACCAAATCGGTTCCGAATACTCCATATGAACTTTGGACCGGAAAGAAACCAAGTGTCAGACACTTGAAGATTTGGGGTTGTCCAGCACATGTTAAAAGAACGAGTGCAGACAAGTTGGAATCTAAGACCAGCCGTTGCCTATTTGTAGGCTACCCTAAAGGCCCTGTAGGTTACCTTTTCTATGACCCATGTGAGCAGAAAGTGTTCTGCAGTCGAAATGCACAATTCTTGGAAACCGACTATATCCTGGACACCCATCGTCAGGAAGTTGTTCTTGATGAGGAGAACTCAGGAGCAGTGGGAGATGTCCCACAAGTTCCAGGTAATGACCAACTTAGAAGATCCACTCGGGCATCCAGGCCACCAGTCCGTTATGGTTATGATCAAGATAGTTACCTGGTGGAAACCTTGACTAGTGAGGAGGATCCCGTGACTTACGCGGAAGCTATGTTGGACATAGATTCCCAGAAGTGGGTGGAGGCCATGAGAGCAGAGATGGACTCAATGGAGGCCAATGGAGTCTGGACTCTAGTAGATCCACCCTCCAGGGTAAAAGCAATCGGTTGCAAATGGATTTACAAGAGGAAGAAGGGCCCCGATGGCAGGATTGAGACCTTCAAGGCTCGTCTAGTGGCGAAAGGGTACACTCAGAAAGAAGGCATCGATTATGAGGAAACCTTTTCGCCTGTGGCCATGCTTAAATCCATTAGGATCCTGCTAGCTGTAGCAGCATACCATGATTATGAGATTTGGCAGATGGATGTCAAAACTGCATTCCTGAATGGAGATCTTACAGAAGATATCTATATGCAGCAGCCGCAAGGCTTCATTGCTGCAGGTCAGGAAAACATGGTATGTAAACTTAATAGATCCATTTATGGACTTAAGCAAGCTTCTAGAAGTTGGAACATCCGTTTTGACTCTGCTGTCAAATCGTTTGACTTCGAGCAGAATCCGGATGAACCCTGTGTCTACAGGAAGTTCAGTGGAGATAAGGTTACCTTCTTGGTTCTATATGTAGATGACATTCTACTCATTGGGAATGATGTAGGAGTGTTAACTACGGTGAAAGTATGGCTTTCACAGCAATTCTCCATGAAAGATCTGGGAGAAGCCTCCTATATACTGGGTCTTCGACTCTATAGAGATAGATCGAAGCGATAATAGGATTATCCCAATCTGCTTACATTGATAAAATAGTCAAAAGATACAGCATGGAAAACTCCAAGAAAGGAAATGTTCCTTTCAGGCACGGAGTCACTCTCTCCAAGAAGATGTCTCCCAAGACTTCTGAGGAGATTGATGGCATGAAAGACGTTCCCTATGCCTCTGCCGTAGGGAGCATCATGTATGCCATGCTGTGCACTCGTCCTGACATTGCTCAGGCAGTGAGTGTAGTAAGCAGATTTCAGGCCAACCTAGGGCAGGAGCATTGGACTGCTGTGAAAAACATACTTAAGTACCTTTGAAGGACAAAAGAGTTTTGTCTGGTGTTCGACGGTAGCTCACTACAGATCCAAGGGTTTACAGATGCCGATTTCCAGTCAGACCCAGATGATAGAAAGTTTACAACTGGATATGTTTTCACGATTGGATCGTGTGCTGTTTGCTGGAAAAGCAGCAAACAGGGGTCCACTGCAGACTCCACGACCGAGGCCGAATACATTGCCGCAAGTGAGGCTGCCAAAGAAGCTGTGTGGATGAAGAAGTTCGTTCACGAGTTGGGAGTTGTTCCGTCCAGCACATCACCCATCCCATTGTTGTGTGACAACAATGGAGCCATTGCTCAGGCTAAGGAGCCACGAGCCCACTCGAAGTTGAAGCACATCGAGAGGAAGTACCACGTACTGCGGGAGATTGTTGGTAGAGGGGACGTCCTGATTTAGAATGTAGCATCAGCGGAAAATGTAGCAGACCCATTGACAAAGCCACTATCACAGAAAGTGTTTGAGAAACACGTGGAAAGCACGGGACTCCGGCTAGTACCTGATTGGACCTAAGTGCAAGTGGGAGCTGTTAGACAGTTTTGTATGCCCTTAGCTTCAATCAGAATGATGTACTTTATGAGTTTATTGTAAATGAATAAAGATACATATTTGATTCATGTTCCCTTGGTATGTTTCTGTGTAATACCCTTAAACTGAACACTTAATGAGACTCGTGTTAGTTTAGAATGTTCACAGCCAGTGGGTCGGTCTGGGGAGACCTATCCTGACAAGGCTGACACTGTGGTGCCACCAAGTCGGTTGGGGTGGCTTGTCTCAGCTGCCAGGGTGAGACCCTAGGCACATACAGTGTAGGATTAATTGAATCTTTGAACTGGACCAGATTTCCAGTATTGCCCTGGACCTTGGAGATTGATGGGCAAAACTGGAAAGTTACACCCGACCCCTAGACTCGATTATGATACTACACTAGGTGTTGGATTGGGCTATCTTTGATGTACCAATCAGTGAGATCCTTAGCGGGGGTCAAAACCTGGGTATGTTGGGACAGTCCGAGAATTCATCTGAGTGGGTGATCATAGTGACAGGATCAGCCCCTTTGTCGGACAAAGGTAATGATCAGGGATGCACTCTCACTGATGGAAACCAAGACTGCCGGCAGCCGATTTCAATTGTTGAGATTTGTTTTTTGCAAAGTATATTTTATATGAGATATAAAAGTATATATATTATGGTTTCTAAAAGGTTTGCAAAAGGTTTTAATTCCCGGGATCCATATGAGTGGAGAGTGCAACACTGTTCCTTGCAGCCGAGGGAGAGGTCCTCTCTTGTCGGGCAGTGTATGATCATTATGGGCTGAGAGGTTAAGTGTAAGACCATTGAGGATAACACTTGATGGGCTAATCTTGCATTTGCCCACAGTCCCTGGGTGTTACAAGGTGGCTTGGCCCAGGGACCACTTAGTGTAAGTGTTGGGCCCATAGAGCCCATTTGATGGGTTTCAGGGGGTACACTGTCTTCAGCAGTGCATTCGGCCAGGCCTTGTAACAAAGGCTGGGCTGAACCCATGTGGCTGATGTGTAGATCAATGCTTGGGTCCCACGCCATACAAGGAAGCCCAACTGGGCAACAGTTTGGAAGGCTTTTTGAGTACATAACCTTAAATGGGCCTTAAGCCCATTTTGAACTTGGCTGATTTGATCAGTCATTTAAAGGGGACGAATTCTGAAGTGGGTCAGTTAAAAGGATTGGGCTTAGACCCTATCCACTCAGAGAGTCCAAGATCTAAATGAGATTTAGATCTGGAAACCTCCTAATTAGATTAGGAGATACCTGATCTGATCTGCAGATAAGATAAGGATTATCCCTTATCACTTAGGGACTTCTAACCCAAATATGATTTGGATTAGCAACTCCTAATCTGATTAGGAGCTGATCCCTTTGAGATTATAAAAGGGGAAGGGGGCGGCAGCCTTTTACATGATCAATAGCATTCTTCTCTTTGAAGAAAGAGAGATTGAGAGATTTCTTGGTTACTGCGAATTCTCTCCTGCCGCCACCTTCCTGCCATTGCCATTCTTTCAGTTCGATCTCCAGTTCTTGGGAGCAATCAAGATTTGATCTTGATCTCAATCTTTTGGGAAAAGATTGGTTGGAGCTGTACTCACAAGCCGTCTAGTTGATTCTTGCGAAGGGTCAAGTTCTTTTGAAGAACATTGTTGATTCTGCTCCATCCTTCACTGCGCCATCTTCAGTGGGAGCAGATTTTGGATCCTTCCTTGGGCATGAACACCTCCATTGGGAGATAGTATTTCTCCGTATCAGGTATAATCCTCTCCCACTCCTTTTGGTTCAGATCTGGTTCAGTTTATGGTTCATGATTGATCCTTGAAAATATGATTTTCTAAATAGGGAATACGATTCCCAGTTGAAGGGAGAGATAAATTTTTGAAAATTTCCCCTTATTCCGCAATCTTTGGGTGTCCATAGGATGAATCTCTCATCCCTTCACCGCTTGAGGGATCATCCCGGTGACCAGGGCCCAGCCGACCCCTTTCTTGTTGATGGAATCACCATCCTTTATATTCCATTGGGGCCGAAATGTACGACATGCTACCAGCTATGCGTCGTGCCACGACTTACACGACGTGTGAGGTCCCGAGTGACGGGACCCCCCAACAGCACCCTCGGTCGGGCACCCCCTTGGCATGCTTCTGTCTTTATTGCTGACCTTGGCTAGACTATCCTTGCTAGCCAACCTCTTGCCATTTGGGGGCTAAGGTGGATCGGTTGGCCTCTTTTGGCTAGTTTGCCTCGACTGGCCTCTTTCCTTTGTCAGCACCAGCACCGGCCTGCGTGGGCGGTTGAGGCACCTTCTCGGCTGGTGCCCCACCCTTCAGTACTTGTCTCTAGGACGGGTCATCGCCCGACATCTTCTTTAATGACTTGGCCTTCTCTAGTTGCATTTCCTTGGCATTCAGAAGCATCTTTGTAGAGGCATAACAAGCATGTTAGTCCTTACGAATAAAACAACAAACCGACGTGTTAAGCCGACAAGAGGAGTTCTCCTACCTAGGTAGGTGGGGCTAAGGCCAGCCTACACCAAAGTTTCCTCCTCCACTAGGGGTTCGGCATGGATCTTCCCTGACACCCGGATAAGAGTAATGACCTTGGCCTCCTTGCCCCAAAGATAAGGGGATGCCCTCTCGACTACCAGGTTAAGCCTCCCCTAGTCTGACCTGAACGACACTAACCTTCAGGGCAAGATATGAAGAATTACTTCTTCTTCCAATTATCTATAGATGATGGGTTGTTGACCACTTTACCATGGCGGGCTTCGAAAAAGTGTATATCCGCTTCCTTGGTGTGCTACCTCGGGACAATTATGCCATAGAAGATTTTCTCGGTTAGCTGGACACCTTAGAGTAGAGCCATCACCAACACAACAACTATGGTTCAGACAACATTGGGGGACAGCTGGCTTAGGGTGATATCGTACCACCTCAGCAGCTCAGGGATGAGGGGAGGAAGCAGGAACCTAAGGCAAAACTACAGGTACTGCTCGTGAACACACACCTTACCCTCCTCTGGCAGCCACGGACGATCACCGGTGTTGGGAACCCTAAGCCTATATCCCTTTCGGATGTGATACTGCTTAGCAAGAGCCTTCACTTGCTCTATTCTAAGGATGCTATCTAACTCAGAGCGTACAAGGTGCTCCATTACTACTCCTAGGCTGCGTACTCGGCCACCAGCTTCGGACTAAGCTCGGGGGCTTCTTCACCCTCCACCATGATGGGCGACCCCAAGGCCCCCCTCGGCCTCCCTTGGCCTCATTGGCCTAGCACTTTAATGGGGAGACTCATCACCCCGTTGGCTGCACTCAATGCCTACTGAGGCAGTCCTTTCCCTCAACACTTGGATCTTGGGCCTCAGAGAAGGGACCTCAGACTCGCTGGCATAGATTTCTCTATTGCTAGCCAAGATGGTTGTATGAGACGAGCTCACTCTCGAGAGGTCAGGGAGGTCCTAGCACTAGGGACCAGAGTCAAAATAAGACATGACTACTGGTTGAAGTTTCTACCTAACGGACAAGGTCTTGGAAAGTCTAAGGGAGAGCAAAGTTGAAGGCCGAGGTCTCTATTGGTTCAAGCTCTTTAAGGAAAATGGTGAAGTTTGTCTCGACTAAGTGCCCTATTTAAAGGAAAATGGATGGCTCAAATCATCTCTGGTCCAACGGCCATGGAGTGACCACGTTAACAGTCCGAACTGATGCTTGACACGAGTTCTTGCCTCTAGAAGACAAAACAACCCTGAGTGAGTCAGTTAGTTCCCTCACTGAGTCAAACAGTTCATCTGATGATCCTGAGCCAAAAGCAACTCGACCCGAACGACCCGATGTTCATCTCGCGTACGGACACAACACAACCATTCATCTCATGTACGGTCACAACCCAATGCACGTCTCTAGCACGGTCCTGACTCATTGATGTCAAGATCCATAGCGCGCATGGTCAGCACTCAGCACCGAGACTCGTCTCTTGTACGGCCCTAACTTGTTGACGTCAACACCCATCTCGCACACGGCCACGGCATGCCCACTAGTCACCCGTACCCCATATGGTAATCCTAGTCGAGGTCGACACTTGGCCCATGCACAGACTCATCAGCACACCTGTGAAGCACACAACTAGGGGGCACATATGTCTCGTACCCGTATCAAGCATGGTATTGAGCTTTCAGAAGCTGAGGCCAACGCCTCTGCATACTCGACCCTCCACAACTCTCCCAAGAGGCAGAGTCCAAGAAGCAGCTGCCATCAAGATGACTAAGGGAAGCCCTCAAAGGCCAAAGGTCGACACCTTTGCACCCCTGAAATAAGGCTCTCAGGGACAAAGCCAAAGCCGCGGCCAAGGCGTACCCACAAAAGCAGTTGCCACTAAGATAAGAGATGCCCTCCGAAGTCGAGGCCAATATCATCTTCAATAGAGTCAAAGCCAGAGTCAACGTCTCCACACTTCTAAGTCGGGCTATGTCCAACATCTCTGAAGCCGAGGCTGAGGTCCTTGCCAAAGAAAGCCACTTAGCACCTCCTAGCAAGGATGATACACTCTCTTCGGTCAAAGCTGAGGTCTTCACATAGGTCTCCACCATGGCCTCGAGAGTGGGGGGGGGGGGCAAATGATGTAGGCACACATGGCGGGTGGCGTGCTGTCGTAGGCACCCAAAAATAAACCTCTACTCGTAAAGATGGAATGTAACAGTGCGAGTAGGGATCATTCCCACAGAGAGTATCTAACCCAAATTATGTGCTACGTGAATCAAAGATGGAGGGGGTGTATGTAACGAAAATCAGAATCAAAATAAGGAAAACCAGAATTAATAAAGAACACAATTTAAAGGAGAATTTAGGTAACTTCGAGTGCTGAAATTAATCAAGGAACAAATCTTGGTCCAGGATAACATCCACCATCAGAATTACGCTATTGCTCATCGATGCAAAGATAAATCAATTGAGACTTTGAATATTCATCATAGGAATTAATTTTCTACATCTTCCTACTATCAGTTAATCGGAAAACAAGCGATCCTCTTAACCCTTACTACTGAACAACCCCTAAACAAGTGTTAAAGATTTAATCCAGCAATAGCATTAAACATTAGAGATCGATGAAGCTAAACAACACAAGCACAAGCAGTTGCATTTAATTTAGTCGATTGTTCTTCCTAAGATCTAACAATTTCTGACGCAGCAAATCATTAAACCCTAGTTGCTTCGCAAATTAGAGGGATCAAACAATTACGGATTTGATATCTAATCTAGCAATAGATTGTAACGGATAATAAACTAGTAGGTCTTCCTAGCAATCAAATGAAACAATCATAGATATAAACATAGAAGAACATTTGATATCCAAAGCAAGAATTAAACAATAAAAACCAAATTAGATCTCACAGTTTGGTGGAATTCTGAGGCTTCTGCTTCCTTCGACCAAGTACAAGTGTTTTAGCCACACATGGTCATGGTGAAAACTCCAAGAAAATCAGAGAATCAAGAAGAAAGGGACGGAGAGAAGAGAAGAGAAGAGAAGAGAGGTTTGGCTGCTCCCAATTTGCTTGTTGATTTCTTGTCTCCAAGGTTCAGTGGTCCTTGGGTGCTAGTCTGCCCCCTTTATATAGTCTTAGGAGGGAGCTGTTTCCTGCTCCTCTAAGGAGTTCTTTATTCATTAGGAGTTTAGTTCTCTAATAGATAATGCCTAGATTAGATCTAATCTACTCCTATCTCATAACTAGTAATCTTAATCTCTTTTATCCTTCTAGAAATACAATAGAAAATTGAATCTCATAGGATTCTTTGATGTTTCTTATTCTTGCATTCGTATTGGGCTTCTTCAACGAATTGGGCTGCTGCAAGGCTTCTTTGTGAACTGGGCTTCTCTGCGAATTGGGCTTTTGCTGCGAACTGGGCTTCTCTACGAATTGGCTTAGGCTTCGGCATCGATTTTGACCTCGATGCAGTCTGGATCTATCAAAACTCAAAACATAAAAGTTGTATAGTTTTTCCTTATATTTCCAATGCATCTTGAATCATCTAAATTGGAGTACGGATGGGAGAGTTATGCCCAGATTACTGAACGGCGCTGAAACTGTGCAAAATTACCCGATTAGCCTTGTTTTTCACCCTACACCTTCTTTCATGCCCTAAATCGAAATACAAGAATAGTGACTCCAATTTGGTACTAAATAAGTGTAAAAGACTGAATATTAATGGATAAAAATATGATAATTTTTATTCTCATCAGTAGGTCCAATGGCATGCGTGCACATGACAAACTTAGGATAGTGACGCGTGGCACAAGGCAGATCGCATCCTGATCGTCCGCTCGTAACTAACTCCAGGCGAGTTCAGCTATAAATAAGTGGCATCACAATGAGGTAAGACATCTTGGCATTTATTGTTCTAAGCTCTCTAGCTTCCCGGTGACATCATCTGAGCTACTATACTCAGGCCTCATCCGTCCTCTCTACCACTCCTTTACTAATTTGACCATCGGAGTCTCCGCCCCTGGGATAATACCTGGGGCCTATGACGTGTTTCTTCCTCCACAGGTCAGACTTACAAGCCCTTGGCTCTATCAGCCCTTGAACACATCAACAAACCCTCGACTAATGGAAGTAAATTTACATTATTACCCTCGGCCCATTACAGGCAGCACACGCCCCTATAGTGGGTGTTTTGAGGGAGCCTTAAACCGACATTTCTAAACCAGTTTGAAAAAAAAAAATCAACTGAAAAAAAAAGCCAAGCTTGACACAGGCCAACGTGTCCCAATCAACGTATCAGCCTGTATCAATATTTTGAACCTTCCCCCTTGTGTATCCTTGTGTTATATCTCGTTTCATTTTCATATATTTGTTTGGTTCATGAACTATAACGGTGGCTTTTTTGTACATGAACCAATCATAAGGGCACATTCATTTTTCATGAAGTGGATGGGGGGAGAAAGTTGATACCCATGTTCGGATTCAAAAAAAAAAAGTGGGGCCCATGGTTAATTTCATTTTCGCATGTATCACTTACTCGGGTAACTAGTACTCTTAGACTTGATCCGTTGATCAGGTAAGTTGATTTCTTGAGTGGAGGATAAATAGAAAAGAGATGAAGATGTCAAAATTTTCCCCAAACACAAGTTTTTGCCGATTCTACTTCTACTGTTCCTTCTCCCAAAAATCACCGTTGCAATTTTGCTGAAGAGTTCTCTTCCATCATCTTCATCATTCTTGCCACCATTGATCCTCTGACTTGCCGTCGCTGCTCCACCTAGTCACCATTGTTGCTCCGCCTAGTTGCCATCATTGTTCATGTTTTTTCCTCCAATAAGAATTGTTGTTCCTCCTCTCTCATTCCTCTATGATGCACATGATGCATCTTATTTTTTTCTCATCATTTCTCGTCTTATTGTTTCGTTGGTTTTTTTTTATTTCGATTTTTTGTTTCCAGAATTCTTGGATCTAGTATATAATTTTTTCGTGCACTTTATACTTTTAGAAGTCATTTTAAAGAACACTGATACTTGATTTTTTTGTTTGTGATGTGTCTGTATTGTAAATCTACTTGGTGAATCACTGTGAGAGTTTGCATAAATTTTGGATTTATAGATAACATTAGCATCTCGTATTAGAACAGATCTGGCCTCGTACTAAACAGTCTCAACATAAATAAAGGGTTGGCATTCACAATGGGAATAATTTTTACTCCAGTCCGAGTCGTTTTAAAACACTACATTTGGTAAGAAAATTGGGTTTCTTACTCATGATTTCCACGACATGAGTATATAGCGTCTATTTAGCATCGATATCGTTGCTCCAGTAAATGGTGACACATCAGAGTCACGTTAGAATAACGGTGCTCCAGGAAATGCCTATTTGTTTGAAAAATGGTGCTCCAAACCACGCTTTGGAAATTGAGAAAGTGTGGCTTGAAGCAATGCCAAACTTGGCATTTCTTGGAGCTGCAGCTCGTTGCTGCCAATATGAACATGAGGTGGTAGTGATAGGGACATGGCATGCCACTGGTAATAAGTACTAGTGCTGAAAATGTTTCCTGGAGCATTAATACCAAATAGAAAACATTGTTGTTGTTAGAGAGTGTATGCCCTTAGCTCCAATCAGCATGGTGTACATTATGACATTTATTGTAAATGAATAAAGTATGAATTTGATTCATGTTATTATGGTGTGCTTCTGTGTAATACCCTTAAACTGGACACATATGAGACTCAAGTTAGTTTAGAATCTTCACAGCTGTTGGATAAATCTGGGGAGATTTATCCTGCCAAGGCTGACACTGATGTACCATCAAGTTGGTTGGGGTGGCTTGTCTCAGCTGCCAAGGTGAGACCTGAGGTACATGCAGTGTGGGTTTTCTTGAAACCTTGAACCGAACCAAAATTCCAGTATTTCCCTGGACCTTGGAGATAGATGGGCAAAACTAGAATGTTACACCTGACCCCTAGACTTGATTATGATACTGCACTAGGTGTCGGATTGGGCTGTCTTTGATATGCCAATCAGTGAGATCCTTAGAGGGGGTGAAAACTTGGGTATGTTGGGACAATCCAAGAATTCATCTGAGTGGGTGATCTTAGTGATAGGATCAGCCCCTTTGTCGAACAAAGTGAATGATCGGGGATGCACTCTCTCTGATGGAAACCTAAACTACCGGTAGTTGATTTCAACTGTTGAAACTTGTTTTTGCAAAATATATTTATATAAAGATATACATATATATATATGGTTTCAAAATGTTTGCAAAATGTTTTAATTCCTGCGATCCATATGAGTGGAGAATGCAGCACTGCACCTTGCAGCCGAGGGAGAGGTCCTCTCTTGTCGGGCAGTGTTTGATCATTATGGGCTGAGAGGTTAAGTGTAAGACCATTGAGGGTTATACCTGATGGGCTAATCTTGCATCTACCCATAGTCCTTGGGCCTTCATAAGATGGTTGGACCCAAGAAGCATTTAGTGGAAATGTTGGGCCCATTAAGAGCCCATAGTGTTGGACTCAGGGGTTCACTGTATTTAGCAGTGAATTCGGCCAGGCCTTGTAATAGAGGCTAGGCTGAACCCATGTGGCTGATGTGTAGGTCAAAGAGAGCCAAGCTAGCTAGCATTAAAGAGGAAGTGAGCCTGAAAGCTTAATGGGCCGAAAATCCCATTTCGAACTGGGTTAATTAAATTAATTAAATAGAGGCAGATCTAGGATTTGGATCAGCAGATAAGATAAGGGATTATCCTTATCCACTTAAAGAGTCCAGATCCAAATAAAGATTTGGATCAAGGAACTTCTAATTTGATTAGGAAGGCTGATCTTTATCTACAAATGAGATAAGGGATTATCCTTATCACTTAAAGAGTCCAGATACAAATACAGATTTGGATCAGGAAACTCTTAATGAGATTAAGAAGTTGTCTCTTTAAGGATATAAATAAGAGAGTAGGGCGGACATGAAAAACACACTCACTCAATACAGAGAGAAGACAACTCAGTTAGACTGATCTTGCCTTCAGTTCTTTTTCTTCCTGTTCTTACCACCCTACCATGTTCGATCCCCAGTTCTTGGATTTGATCAAGATTTGATCTTGATATTGTTTCTTTATAGAAGAAATAATTTAGAAGTTGTGCTCACTATCCCATTCGATTCTTGCTGAAGAATCTCAAATTCTTGGTGAAGAACTACCTGATGATCCTACCTCATCCTAAGTTGTGTCATCTTCAGTGGAAGAAGGATTTGGTACACTCTTTGGGCATGAACACCTACGTTGGGAGGAGCATTCTTGCATGGATTCTGTATCAGGTATATCCCTCCCGAATTTTGGTTTCAGATTTGGTCCAGTTTGGTTACAAGAACGAACCTTGAAAATGTAGTTTTCTAAATTGGGAATAGGATTCCCAGATGGGAGTAAAGAAATTTTTTAAAATTTCGCCCAACCTTCCTACAGGGTTCGGCCATCCATATAATGGATCTCCCATCCCTTCAGTTGTATCAGAGTCGGGTTCAAGTCTTGAACCAAATTAGAGAAGATTTGAATCTGCGCAAATGGGCACAAGGCATTTTACCCAATTTGCGTAGTTAGTGTTTTTTCTGGGAATTGGTTCCCAGATTATGGGCGGATGATCTGGAAAATAAATCTTTAGTATTCTATATTTATAGAATTATTCTGTGAATGTTTCTTATATATTTGGGCTGCACATGTGATGGAGATCGAATCTTTTTGGTGCCAAGAATGGCACTCCCTGCGATTTCTTTTCTATTTAATTTGGTCTGTATAATAATTTTTTTTTAAATTGTATAGGAATTCGATGTGATTTATAATAGAAAAATTAGGCTTTTCTATTTTATTTCCATCTAGAGATTGCTGGAGTGCGCAACAGAGGAGAAGAAAATTTCGTAGAAACAAGTTTTGCGATCTACGATTTTGCAAATATCAATTCTGCAATCTGTGATTAACTATTCTTTGCAAGTTTGCAGGATATCCAAGAAAATCACAGTGCAGCCCTCTGATTTTAATTTCTCGATAATTTGATTATCTTGAATTAATTTATTTTCAGATCATTATTCTTGAATTAAATCTTGAATTGGACACCAAAACTTGGGCCGATTTACACCAGATTTGGTCCAAACTGGTTGGACAGAATTGTTGGTTCGATGGGGTTGGCTTTTCTAACTCTAATTTGATTTAGGCCAGAGGGTTAATGGCCCACTTCAAGTTTTAATTCGGCCCACCTCTGTAAAAACCTAACTTTAATATGATAAAACTAAATCAGCCCTGATTTAGCTACATGGGCCGAACTGCCTTTTGCAATACAACTCATGTACGTAGATAATATTATATGATAACATTATGGGCTCTGTTGGGCTGATACTTATTTAATCTAATTAATTAAGGGTTTTGCAGATATTTTAATTGATTTGATCAATTTGTTTCATGCATGTGATGTATGCATGTATGATGTGCTACGTACATGGGCCATAAGTACTTGGCCCATGATTATTTCGATAGTGGCTCTTTCGCATACAATGGCTGAATGCACATCATTGCCATGGTGTCCGTAAGATCATTGGATGATCTCCCCATTTGGTGGGCCCCGCATCAGCTTCCTCCCGAAGAGGAACCGTGCGGAACTCTAGCCGTTTAGGGCCCATTTAAATCTAGTTTTGAGAAGGTCAGTGGGAGTCACTTTGGTTTGACCTTAATAAAACTAGGGTGTAATATTTCGTTCCCTCCACTGAAATATGAGTGCATGTGATAGGCAGATTCATATGATGAACTCTCTAAAGGCCTTCCATCATTAGCATGAAGATGGGTCCTTCAGTAATGAGGAGATGCACCATAAATTGGGCTATCCATTTGCTGTTGGATTTGTTGGATTATTTCATAAGATGATAGGGGCATCATAGACCGATGTGGGAGGGGCCTATCCTAAAATGGAAGAATCTCTCATGGTACCTTGGCATTCACGAGTATGATGGGTAAGCACTCACTAGACAGAAAGGTTTAACCTAAAATGGCAATGAACCTTGTATGATAGAGGCCAAAGGGAAAGCTTATGAGATGAGTGGATGTGATCTTTCATAGAAGGTGGTGGGGTTATGCAGCTGAAACAGTTGGTTCCATGCACTCTATGTGGTTTCCCACATTTCCAGAGACATAGTTCACAGTCTCCATCACTGAGATAGGAGGGAAATCTCAAAGATGAAAAAATGGAAATGGAACCTAGATTAAAAGCCATATCTATGTAGATAACATGAATCAAATCAGGTTGTGGACTAATATTTGCTTTGCCTTTTATCAGAAATGGCAAACAGACAATTCGCCAAACTGTTGGACGATAATAAGCTTAAGGGCCCAAATTATGCTGACTGGTATCGTAACCTTATGCTGGTTCTGACATCCGAAAAATTGGACAAAGTTGCTAAGAACTCTACTCTGAATCGTTCGGGTGATAGGGCTTATAAGGCCCGCATGAGGGAATATCAAGAATGGGAAGAGAAAAACTCTCTTGCCTGGTGCTATATCGTAGCCTCCTTAGACAATCAGATACAGTGACAATTCGATCAGATCGAAGTGTCCAAGGATATCTTGGATAGTCTAAGGACAATGTATGAAGAGCAGAATCGTTCAACTCGTCAGAAGGTCCTAAAGCAGTTTATGACCGCACAAATGTCCATGAACCAGCTAGTTCATGACCATTGTCTTAAGATGATGGGATATATCAATGAACTAGAGGCTCTTGGATCTTGGCCGGATTATGTCACCAAAGTTGATGCCATCCTAAACTCTTTGCCTCCTTCATTCAATCAGTTAATAATGAATTACAATAAGAACAAGCTAAATGTTAGCCTTCAGGAACTCAACAATATGTTGTAGAGGGCCGAACAACTAATAAAGAAGGATGAGCCCATTGCCATGCTTGTTGAAGGTGGAAAATCGGGCAAGAAGAAGAGAAAGGCAAAGAAGAAACCTTAGAAGAAAATTAGCAAGCCTAAAAAGCAGAGGGATAAGGCATCAGATGCCTGCCACTTCTGCAAACAGACCGGTCACTGGAAGAGGAATTGTCCTCAGTACCTGGAGACCAAGAAACAAGGTAATTTCAAAACCTTTGTCATAGAAACCAATATGTTGGTGACTTCTGCTTCCTTGTGTATTGACTCTGGGGCTTCTACTCATGCATGTAACACATTGTAGGGGTTCAGGACAAGCAGAAGACTGAGTGACGGTGAAGTGATTCTTTACTTGGGGACTTCTGCAAGCGTTGCAGCTACAGCCATAGGAACTGTAGAATTGTATTTCAGAGAAGGAATAACTACATTAAAAGATTGTCTTTATGTGCCCAATTTGAGAAAAAAATTGATTTTTGTTTCAAAACTGTGTGCGGATGGTTATTCTGTTCTCTTTGGTAATATGATTTTTATCAAAAGGAATAACAAATTCCTCGCATATGGAGAACTTGAGAATGGCCTCTATGTTCTCCATCCTTCTCTGGAAACAAATATAACCGAAACTACGTCGGATAATAACCCCAAGAAAAGAACCCGTGATAAATTTAATCCCACATGCCTGTGGCATTACCGACTAGGCCACATTAACATAGATCGTATCAAAAGGTTGGTAAAGGATGATCCTTTAGATTTTCTAACTGTAGAAGATCTCCCAACCTATGAACCTTGCCTTCAAGGTAAGATGACGAAACAACCATTTAACGATAAGTCTGAAAGATCAACAGGCACGCTTGACCTTATACATGCTGATATATGTGGTCCCATGAATGTTAGGACACTTTACCAGTACGTTTATTTCATAACATTTACTGATGATCACTCTCAATATGCTTATGTGTACCTAATGAGACACAAGTCTGAATCCTTTGAAAAGTTCAAAGAGTTCAGGCAAGAGGTCAAGAAACAGTTGAGGAGACACACTAAGGCCCTTTGATTAGATCGAGGAGGCGAGTATCACTTTGATGAATTCAGGGACTACTTGAAGGAAAATGGGATACTATCACAACTAGCTGCTCCTGCTACACCATAGTTAAACGATGTATCAGAGAGGAGGAATTGGACTTTATTGGATATGGTCCGATCACTTCTCGTACACTCAGAATTATCCACATCCTTTTGGGGTTACGCATTGGAGACTGCGATATACGTGCTGAACCAGGTTCCAACCCAATCCGTTCCAAAGTCTCCGTATGCGCTTTAGACCAGTAAGAAACCAAGTGTGAGAAACTTGAAGATTTGGGGTTGTCCGACACATGTTAAAAGAACAAGTGCTGACAAATTGGAATCTAAAAACAGTCATTGCCTATTTGTAGGTTACCCAAAAGGCTCGGTAGGGTATTTATTCTATGACCCAGGAGAGCAAAAGGTGTTTTGTAGTCAAAATTCTCATTTCTTAGAGGAAGATTACATCCTGAACAATCAGCCTCAGGAAGTTGTTCTTGATGAGGAGAGCTCAGGAGTAGTGGGAGATGTCCCACAAGCACCAGTTAATAACCAACCTAGGAGATCTACCTGGCATCCAAGCCTCCATTTCGTTATGACTATGACGAGTGAGGAGGATTCCGTGACTTATACAGAAGCTATGTTGGACATAGATTCCTTGAAGTGGGTAGATGCCATGAGTGCTGAGATGGACTCAATGGAAACCAATGGAGTCTAGACTCTAGTAGATTCACCCCCTGGGGTAAAAGCAATTGGATGCAAATGGATTTATAAGAGGAAGAAGGGCCCCGATGGTAAGGTTGAGACCTACAAGGCTCATCTTGTGGCGAAAGGGTACACTCAGAAAGAAGGAATCGATTATAAGGAAACCTTTTCGCCCGTGGCCATGCTTAAATCAATTAGGACCCTGCTAGTTGTAGCAACATACCATGACTACGAGGTTTGGCAAATGGATGTCAAAACTGTGTTCCTGAATGGAGGTCTTACTGAAGATATCTATGTGTAGCAACCGCAAGGTTTTATAGCTGCAGGTTAGGAACACATGGTATGTATACTTAATCGATCCATATATGGACTTAAGCAAGCTTCTAGGAGCTAGAACATTTGGTTTAATTCTATTGTCAAGCAGTTTGACTTTGAGCAAAATCCGGATGAGCCTTGTGTTTACAGGAAGACCAGTGGGGATAAGATTACGTTCTTGGTTCTGTATGTAGACGATATTCTACTCATTGGGAATGATGTAGGAATGTTTACTATCGTGACAGTATGGTTGTCGTAGCAATTCTCCATGAAAGATATTGGAGAAGCCTCTTATATCTTGGGACTTCGACTCTATAGAGATAGATCGAAGAGGATAATAGGATTATCCCAATCTACTTATATTGACAAGATAGTAAAGAGATACAGTATGGAGAACTCCAAGAAAGGAAATGTTCCTTTCAGGCATGGAGTCACTCTCTCCAAGGGTATGTCTCCCAAGAAACCTGAGGAGATTGATGGCATGAAGGAAGTTCCCTATGCCTCTGTCGTAGGGAGCATCATGTATGTCATGCTGTGCACTCGGCCAGACATTGCTCGGGCTATGAGTGTGGTAAGTAGATACCAATCTAACCTAGGACAAGAGCATTGGACCGTTGTGAAATACATACTGAAATACCTTCGAAGGACAAAAGAGTTTTGTCTAGTATTCGATGGTAGTTCACTACAGATCCTTGGGTATACCGATGCTGATTTTCAGTCAGACCCAGATGACAGAAAGTCTACATCTGGATGCATCTTTGTGATGGGGTCCTATGCAGTTAGCTGGAAGAGCAGCAAACAAGTGTCCACTGCAGATTCAACAACCAAGGCCGAGTACATTGCCACAAGTGAAGCTACCAAGGAAACCGTATGGATGAAGAAGTTCATTTATGAATTAGGAGTAGTTCCATCCAGCACATCACCCATTCCACTGTTGTGTGACAACACTGGAGCCATTGCTCAGGCTAAGGAGCCACGAGCCCACTCGAAGTCAAAGCACATCGAGAGGAAGCACCATGTACTATGGGAGATAGTTGGAAGAGGGGTGACCGGATCATTGTGGCATTAGCAAGTGCACTAGCCGTTCAAGTAGTAAAGTAGTGAATAAAGTATCGTTCCCATGAGGATTTAGGAAACAATTACCAATACTAAATTGGGCACTACTTATCTGATCAACAACAAATCAAAACTTTATTCAAGAGCTAAAAATCCTAAACTAAAATCTATCTAAATTATTGTCTCAATTGCCTTCAATTCAGGTTAGAAGAGTAAGCAGTTAATGTCAATCTCAGAATTCAACAATCAATCAAATTGAACCAGTCGAATAGATCATGATTGAGCCTTGGTTTGGTGAAACCCCAAGGTCATGAACAGTCTCTCTCAAGCACATGTTCATCCTATGCATGAGTGACGGTTCTTCTATCTCTAGCAAGAATCTAATCCCCATGCATGCATTTCTTCAAACACTTCTAAGGCATCAATTCAAATCTGAATTGATCACCAACTGAATTGTGCAAGTTATCTCTAACCTTGCATCCAATTCAGTTCTTGAATAATAGATCTGAATTCCTAGAGTCTTTCTCAAGCACTCTAAGAATTCCAAGCTTAGATCTATTCGACCAATATGAAAAATTGCAGATCTGAATTCTCTTTCAAGCAATTCAGATCTTGCAATCTCAGATCTGAGAAATCATATATGAGTTTTGAAAGTTTAATTGGCTGAATTGATTTACAATTAACCCTTATTCAAGAAACTTTAAGAACGATTCACACCCATTCGAATGAATTAAAAAGAAATTGATTGCTGATCTGAAATTTTACAAACTTACTTATATCAAGAAAGAATGAAAGAGGGAGAAAGAAAAAGATTACAACAAGGAAGTTAAATTCGAATCAAAGGAAAATGAAACTAGAATGGAATTATTACAATAGATCTCTGAATCAAGATCCCCCAATTTCGAACTCACCTTATCTTCTTAATAGCTTGACTTGAACTCCTTCAGCCCTTCTTCTTCTCCTCCTTGCGCGTAGCCCTTCTTCTCTTCTCTTCTCTTCAAGGTGTTCGAACCTCTAGGAGTGGGAGAGCCTTAATCTCAAGCAAATGAACACTTCTCCTCTCTCTAGAGGCCTCCTTATATAGATTTTCAAGGGGGCTCTTGCCCCTTCTTGAAGCCTCTAGAATGGGGTGTATTACACCCCCTTTTTGAACTTTCTAGAGTTCTCTTGAAAGCCTTCTAAGAGCTGTCGCCCCTAGCTCTTTGGGCTGTTATTTGGGCTGCACTTAGGCTCCCTCTTAGCACATGATAGACACACTCTAGGCTACTCTTTTGGGCTGAGAATGGGCCTTCTCTACTGGGCCGAATTTTACTCTTAGGTAGGCTTTATTTTCTTGGGTTTTTTCAAGGAATCAACTTGTACTTTTTGGGCCGAAGTGTGCTCTCTTGCTTCCATAACCGTGCTGGGCTGAATTTGGTATTTTTGGACGTTCTTTTCTTACCTTTTGCTTCTTGGATTAATTACCCCTGAAATCTTTTCTTAGCATTAACCTAAATTATGTTAAAATTAGATAAAATCGGCATAATAATCCATGCAAAGACCTCCTAAATTATAGATAAATTGTATGTTCATCAAATACCCCCACACTTAAGCTTTTGCTTGTCCTCAAGCAAAGACATCAGCCATAAACTGAACATTCCCCCCCTCTATTCTCACCATTTACCAGGTGAATTTTTAGGATAGAAATGCATTGAGTAGTCGGGGAACTTTTGTAAGTGTTCATCTCTTATTCTTGTAAACTACCATTTAACACATGTATAAGATCCAAGGAAAGGAGAATATGAATTTTTTCAAACTCCAGCTTTCACTCCCAATCAATATATAAATCAGCTCCTTAATTGTCAAAGTTAATAATCAAATTGCACTAAGTTTCACATCTGTAACTATATCTTAATGAGAGTTCAATTTTAGTATTGCCCCTTTGAACCTTAGTTGTCACCATAATTACTTATTTCTAGGACTGAGTGCATTTTATGCTTCGTCTCACCCTTTTTTTCTTCTTTTAGTGTGAGTGCATCTTATGCTCCATCTCACATTGGTCACATGCTTGAGGTAGATGACAAGACTCCTATTCTGAGCTGCTAGTTTTACTATTCAGCTCAAAATAGCGGAGTCAATTTGGGCTTTGTCCTTATTGAATCTCATGTATCAGCAATTCAAATGTGCACTAGTTTTCTTGACCATTAACAATGAAATCAAGTGCTTGCATACACATGAAGGTAGTTAAGGCTAGTTATGTTGAAAGACATATTCAACTCCCCTTTTTTCTCATGCATATACTAAGTTGGGTAATTAACAAGAATAAAAACTTAACAAATACATTGGTCTCCCTTAACTCATTGTATTCCTTCTTAAAAATCACCCAATAAATAGCAATGAACTTGAAGGGTTCCAGTCTACTTGGATATGTCATTGCCTGCATATGTGTGTTGGGGTGAATGAGGTGCATGGTTTCAGCCCCCACACCCTAGCCTCAGGCTCACTCCCCCACACTTAAGATGAACATTGTCCTCAATGTTCCTAGTGTTAGGGAGTAACAATAAAACCAGCAAGAGCATCATCAAGTAATAAGAGGTGTTTAGAGGACTTCCCTGAAGATCATTCTTAAATTCTGCAATATGCTGTCAGTGGGAAGTTTCTTCTACTGAAAATCATCGTATACTAGAAGGAGAGAGATCAGAAGTTGTATTCCAACTAACATTCTAAAATAAATTTATCTAAAGTGAAATGCTATAAATGAGAAAGGCAAAAATCTAAATAATTTAATCAATGAGTACTCCTAATCTAGCAGCAATTTACAAGGTAAAGACTGATATACAACAGAATTTTACAAGACTAAGAAGTCTGAATTTTGTCTAACAAGAAAAATTTCAAGAACAATATCAAAAGCCAAATATAAATATCTCTTGGAATCTGATATGCAAGTGATATACAAGTGATTTACAAGATTAAAACTAGCCTAGCAGTCTAAGAGTTCTGATGTATACAGATATGTATACAAGATTAAAACTGAAAGCAGCAACTACCAGATGCTAGGACAGTGGATCTAAAAAAAAATATGCTGCACTCAAGGATACATCAATTAGGGCTGGGATCAGATCTGTTATACTGTAGGGCTGATATCAGATCTTAACTGAAATCTTAAAATATATGAAGAGGACCTGAAATAAACTGTAACCAGACCTGAGTTAGGCTTGGTTGAAGGGTTTTAAGCTCTGCAATTGAAGTCTAAACCTGTATAGCTCATGCATATCAAACAATTGCTAAGACCTGAAATCAGGTCTGCAATGTTTGGTATTGTTAACTGCTGCAATTCAGATATGATGTTAGCAGTTTTGCATAACAAAACTCAGTCCAAATATAATTCAGATCGGATCTCATATCAGTCCAAATTAGAAAATAGAGCTGGCCATCAAAAATTTTAAATTTAGTAATGGACAACCAAGCATGTGTGGCTCATATTAAGTGATTGCAGAAACCTGAAATCAAGTTTGCAACTTTATACTATAAGAAGCCTTGATTCAGATCTGAATGCCAGTAAATTACAATCCAAAATATGAAGCTTTTTTGGATCTTTCAGGCCTCAAAAACATCAGTCCCAACCAATCAAAGCATCAGTCTTCAGAAATTTCAGATTGGGTGCAAGTCATCTAAAACAAAACATCAGTCCACCAAGATTTCAGATCTCATACTGCCTCAGATTCTCATGCACTTCAGATCTGATTTTACCATTCATGGCCCACATTATCATCAATGAGGCAAGTCTGATGCATCAAATTGTGAATTGGGTGCTGTTACTACCCGAATTCACATCAAAATAGAGTAGGTTCAGGTCTGCAACTGACTAGCAGATCTGCAACCAACTGAACTCAGATCTGACCCCAAGTCTGAGTTCACATCAAAATTTCTTTCATTCTTTGTTACATTTTCAGCCATGAGACAAGTCTGATGTATCAAAATATCAGTCAGAATTGAGTAGGTTCAGGTCTGAACTCAGATCAGAACCTAGCAGATCTGCAAACCTGCAATCAGCAGAATTCAGATCTGAACCCAAGTCTGAGTTCAGATCTTCACATGCCATTCTTTCATTCATTTTTTTTCTTTTTCTTTTTAGAATGGAAGAAAGCTAAAACAGAATACAGCAAGGCAACCAAAATCTTTTTGGATGAGTGTAGGTCCGATTGCTGAATGCAATTCAGATCTGAACTCATTTTGAAATTAGATCTACATAAGCTACATTAAAACTGAAACTAAGGATGGAACAATCAAGTAAGAAGAAACATGGCTCCATCAATGCAGCCCTTGCATTCACTTATTGGAATGTAGTACACACGGCTGCTTACATCCACTCAGATCTGCTAAACTGTAGGCTGCTATCGGAGCTGAATTCTTAAGGTATATTCAGAGGACCTAAAATGAGCTGTAACCAGACCTGAGTCAGGCTTGGTTTCAGGGTTTTAAGCTATGCAAGTGTATGGCTTCAAAATCTTGAAGAACTTCTATGACCTGAAATCAGGTCTGATGTGCATATAACCTATATATGCTGTTGCTATTTGGATTAATGACAGTAGTTCAGTTCACATTTAACTCAGTCAATATCTTGGTTCAGAATTCTTACAAGTCCATACAAATGCACATCAGCCAACATCATCCATATCAACCCATAGCTTTCAAGTTTAAGTAAAACAAGCCATTCATTCCACACAACTTTTGAATTCAGGTCTGCATTATTGCTACTACTGAAATATAGCAAGTTGCAGAGCAGAATTGAATCTAAATTTTGATCAGACCTTATGTTCATTCACAATAGAAATCAAAGCTAGCAATCATAGAAGAATTTTTTTTTTTGAAAATTTGCAAGGAACATCCAAGAATGTGCGGGTGTTTGAAAGCACAAACTTGTCCTCAAATCAGGTCTGCTAAAGCAGCCCTGCTACAAGTCTGAATTCTAATAGAAACACTTAGAAAGTGCTGCTTTTCATTAGATATCTGAGGCATCACAAATTTTCAATCCAAACATACATCCCCTCATCTACATTAGCTCAGTTACAAGTGAATAGAGCAGAGAAAACAATTCATCAAAAATTCAAAGTATTTGTTCAGTCCTCAACTGCAGTTCGGATTTGTATCAGTTCAGATCTGAATTTCCTCAAGCCTTTGCTATCCAACTATTTTTGGGATCGGGCAGATGTATCCTAGGGTGAAGTGGGGAGATGATGGCACCCAATTCACCTCAAACTTGTATCAGTTCAGGTCTGAGTTCAATCTGAACTCAGACCTGAACTGTTGCAAATCTGCTATAGCAGAACTCAGATCTGAAATCTAATTCGAATCCTCACTTTCCCTTCTTTTGTTTATATGATTTTTTTTTTCTTTTCATTTTCTATATTTTTGTAATGAAAGAAAAAAAATAAAGGACTGAAACACACTAAACCTTTTCGGCTGAGTGCTGCAGGTCTGAGTTTTGCTGATCTGAGTGCTGAATGCAACTCAGATTTGCAACACTCATGTTTTTGTGAATTTTTTTTCTTTTCTTTTAGAAGGTAATAACTTCAAGATAGAAAGGGAATCAGGTCTACCTTTATTAAATGAAACTGAAACAAGAAAAAGAAAGTAATCTACTAAAGAAAGAAGAAACATAACTACAATAGTACAGCAGTTGCATTCAAAGCTAAAATGTAAAATTAAGCAAATTAAACCAACTATGAATGCAATGCAAAATGAGACCAGATTAAGAATGCTCAATGTTTCATAATATTGTTTCCCTAAATCCCCAGCAACGGCGCAAAAAACTTGATCGGATCATTGTGGCATTAGCAAGTGCACTAGCCGTTCAAGTAGTAAAGTACTGAACAAAGTATCGTTCCCACGAGGATTCAGGAAACAATTACCAATACTAAATTGGGCACTTCTTATCTAAACAACATTAAATCAAAACTTTATTCAGCAATCAATCAAATTGAACCATTCGAATAGATCATGATTGAGCCTTGGTTTGGTGAAACCCCAAGGTCATGAACAGTTTCTCTCGAGCGCATGTTCATCCTATGCATGAGTGACGGTTCTTCTATCTCTAGCAAAAATCTAATCCCCATGCATGCATTTTTTCAAACACTTCTAAGGCATTAATTCAAATCTGAATTGATCACCAATTGAATTGTGCAAGTTATCTCTAACCTTGCATCCAATTCAGTTCTTGAATAGTAGATCTGAATTCCAAGAGTCTTTCTCAAGCACTCTAAGAATTCCAAGCTTAGATCTATTCGGCCAATCTGAAAAATTGCAGATCTGAATTCTCTTTCAAGCAATTCAGATATTGCAATCTCAGATCTGGGAAATCAGATCTGAGTTTTGAAAGTGTAATTGACTGAATTGATCTACAATTAACCCTTATTCAAAAAATTTCAAAAATAATTCACACCTATTCGAATGAATCAAAAAGAAATTGATTGCTGATCTGAAATTTTACAAACTTACTTACATCAACAAAGAATGGAAGATGGAGAAAGAAAAAGATTACAACAAGGAAGCTGAATTCGAATCAAAGGAAAATGAAACTAGAATGGAATTATTACAATAGATCTCTGAATCAAAAACCCCCAATTTTGAACTCACCTTCTCTTCTTGCTAGCTTGACTTGAACTCCTTCAGCCCTTCTTCTTCTCCTCCTTGCGCGTAGCCCTTTTTCTCTTCTCTTCTCTTCAAGGTGTTCGAACCTCTAGGAGTGGAAGAGCCTAAATCTCAAGCAAATGAACACCTCTCCCTCTCTAGAGGCCTCCTTATATAGATTTTCAAGGGGGCTCTTGCCCCTTCTTGAAGCCTCTAGAATGGGGTGTATTACACCCCCTTCTTGAACTTTCTAGAGTTCTCTTGAAAGCCTTTTAAGAGTTGCCGCTCCTAGCTCTTTGGGCTGCTATTTGGGCTGCACTTAGGCTCCCTCTTATCCCATGATAGCTACACTCTAGGCTGCTCTTTTGGGCTGAGAATGGGCCTTCTCTGTTGGGCCAAATTTTACTCTTTGCTAGGCTTTATTTTCTTGGGTTTTTTCAAGGAATCAACTTGTACTTCTTGGGCCGAAGTGTGCTCTCTTGCTTCCATAATCGGGTTGGGCTGAATTTGGTATTTTTGGACCTTCTTTTCTAACCTTTTGTCTTCTTTTTCTTGGATTAATTACCCCTGAAATTTTTTCTTAGCATTAAGTTAAATTAGGGCAAAATTAAACAAAATCAGCATAATAATCCATGCAAAGACCTCATAAATTATAAATAAATTGTATGTTCATCAAGGGAACGTCCTGATTCAGAATGTTGCATCAGCGAAAAATGTAGCAAACCCATTGACTAAGCCATTAACATAGAAAGTGTTTGAGAAACACGTGGAAAGTATGGGACTCCAGCTTATACCCAATTGGATCTAAGTGCAAGTGGGAGTTGTTAGACAGTGTATGCCCTTAGCTCCAATCAGCATGATGTACATTATGACATTTATTGTAAATGAATAAAGTACATACTTGATTCATGTTATTATGGTGTGTTTCTGTGTAATACCCTTAAACTGGACACATATGAGACTCGTGTTAGTTTAGAATCTTCACAGCCATTGGATAAATCTGGGGAGATTTATCCTGCCAAGGCTGACACTGATGAACCACCAAGTTGGTTGGGGTGGCTTGTCTCAGTTGCCAGGGTGAGACCTGAGGTACATGTAGTGTGGGTTTTCTTGAAACCCTAAACCAGACCAAAATTTCAATATTTTCCTAGACCTTGGAGATACATGGGCAAAATTGGAATGTTACACCTAACCCATAGACTCTATTATGATACTGCACTAGGTGTCGGATTGGGCTATCTTTGATATGCCAGTCTGTGAGATCCTTAGAGGGGATCAAAACCTGGGTATGTTGGGACAATCCGAGAATTCATCTGAGTGGGTGATCATAGTGATAGGATCAGCCCCTTTGTCAGACAAAGTGAATGATCGGAGATGCACTCTCTTTGATGGAAACCTAAACTATTGACAGTTGATTTCAACTGTTGAAATTTGTTTTTGCAAAATATGTTTATATAGATATATATATATATATATTATGGTTTCAAAATGTTTGCAAAAGGTTTTAATTCCTGGGATCCATGTGAGTGGAGAATGCATCACTATACCTTGCAGCCAAGGGAGAGATCCTCTCTTGTCGGGCAGTGTTTGATCATTATGGGCTAAGAGGTTAAGTGTAAGACCATTGAGGGTTATACCTGATGGGCTAATCTTGCATCTGCCCACAGTCGTTGGGCTTTCATAAGATGGTTGGACCCAAGGACCATTTAGTGGAACTATTGGGCCCATTAAGAGCCCATAGTGATGGACTCAGGGGTTCACTGTATTCAACAGAGAATTCGGCCAAGCATTGTAGCAAAGGCTAGGCTGAACCCACGTGGCTGATGTGTAGGTCAATGATAGGGTCCCATGTCATACAAAGAGAGCCAAGCTAGCCAGCATTAAAGAGGAAGTGAGCCTAAAAGTTTTATCGGCCTAAAAGCCCATTTCGAACTGGGTTAATTAAATTAATTAAATAGGGGCAGATCTGGGATTTGGATCAGCAGATAAGATAAGGGATTATCCTTATCCACTTAAAGAGTTTAGATCCAAATAAAGATTTGGATCAAGGAACTCCTAATTTGATTAGGATGGCTGATCTTTATCTGCAGATAAGATAAGGGATTATCCTTATCACTTAAAGAGTCCATATCCAAATAAAGATTTAGATCATGAAACTTCTAATGAGATTAGGAAGTTGTCTCTTTAAGGCTATAAATAAGAGAGCAGGGCAGACCTGGAAAACACACTCACTCAATAAAGAGAGAAGACAACTCAGTTAGATTGATCTTGCCTTCAATTCTTTTTCTTCCTGCTCTTGCCGCCCTACCCTGTTCAATCTCCAGTTCTTGGATTTGATCAATATTTGATCTTGATATTGTTTCTTGCTAGAAGAAACAATTTAGAAGCTATACTCACTATCCCATTCGATTCTTGCTGAAGAATTTCAAGTTCTTTGTGAAGAACTATCTGTTGATCCTGCCTCATCCTAAACTGTGTCATATTCAGTAGATGAAGGATTTGGTACACTCTTTGGGCGTGAACACCTAAATTAGGAGGAGCATTCTTGCATGGATTCCGTATCAGGTATATCCCAACCTAGTTTTGATTTCAGATTTGGTCCAGTTTGGTTACAAGAACTGATGGTGCGCAATTCGACCGATCTTAGCTGTCAACGATCTTGCCTCAGGCTAGAGCAAAAGGTGCCTGAAACGGAGGAGAAAGCGAGTAATCTCCGGGGAAGAACCCAGTGAGAATGCTCCGAAGCTCAAGTTAGTATTTCCTCAAAGGCAAGATAAAAACCAGATGGCGCAAAGTTATCACATACCTCTCTTCTTGGGGGGAAGGGGGCCTTTTATAACCACTTCGCGCACTCACTCCCAATCTTCTGTCAGGTAGGGTATGATTACCTCTGCGCTCCTACCAGTTCGGGTGTCATCACCTCTGCTGGGGCAGAACCGCCACTGCTCTCTTTGTCGGAGCCGTCTCTGTAACTAGAGATGGCGGTGGCAGGTGGCGGTGGCAGGTGGCCGTTGAAGTGCGGTTGTCAAGCATCAGATCCCAAGTCAGTCAGGTGTGCCGCCTCAGGATACGGACTCCTTCGGTGTCAGGTACGGTACGGTTGTTCAGTTCGGCGTCCTGGGGGCGAAGTGCTGGAGTGGTGTGCGAGGTGAAGTCTTGAGTTCGGATAGAGGTGTGGCCCGAACTGCCATGGGGCGGGCCAGTTCGGGTTGTTGCCCTTTTTGTTCGTAAGGCTCGGGGTCAAAGGGAGAGCTCGGGCTCCTTGTGGGGAGTTCAAACCGTGGGTTCCTCCTTTCGGAGCTCGCGCCTTGGGCGTACTGTTGTGCCGAGCTGTTGCCTTTGCCACGTGTTGAGTGGTTACAAGGTCGGGCCAAATCTTCCTTCATCAATTGCCCCCCACTCCTCGCGCAAAGGGACTTGCCCTGGCGTGGGGACTTCACGAGGTGGCGGGTGGATTTGATCCCGTACTTCGAACTAGTTTGACTGATAGCGTGAAGTGCGCGTTCGTCAGGATTTTTCTGGGTTTCTCGAGTGCCAAAAAGTCGGGAAAGGCGCCAATCTGTCTATAAATGCTGACAGACGTGACAACGCGCGTTTATTTCAAAATTTAAAAAATGCGCCGCTAGGAGACGTGACAACGGGCGTCATTTCAAATTTGAAAAAATGCGCCGCTGCCGCCTTTAACGCAGGGAGACATGCGCTGGCGCTCTTTTAGTTTCAAAAGACGTGCGGCCAGTCACGTCTCGGTCTCAAGAGATGTGCGGTCAGCGCGACTGCGGGCCGTTGGATTTGCTTTGATCAGAGCCGTTGATTTTGGGTTACTGTGGGTATAAATAGTGGGAGACCCCAGTCATTTTGTCATTCTCCTGCGTTTTGCTTCTTGAGCTCGCGTCCAAGTTTCAGCTCGCGTTCAAGTTCCCGTAGTTCATTTGCTTTTTCCGGGTGAGTACTTTCCTGGAATCCTTCTCCTCCCGATGTCTAGCTCGGATAGCTCAGATAGTTCTTCGAGGGGGTCAGATGCAGGTTATACGCACCGAGCTGCATCCCCCAACAGCCCTAGTGAACTCGAAGTAGAGCTCGAGGAAGAGTTCGAACCCGTAGGCCAAGTCGCCTTGGGTAGTTTGGCGTCCTCATTTCGTCGAGGTCGGACGTTAGACAAGTTTGGGCCCTCGACCATGACGCCTGAGGGGCTTCACTCCCTTATTACCCAGTTCAACTTGCCTAGGGAGTATACCTACTTTATACCCTCGGGCAGTTTCCCTTGGGAACACGGTCCTGATGAGATCGTGATATTCCGGGAGCAGCTCATTGCTGGGTTGCGCCTGCCTTTCCACCCCCTCATTGTCGAGGTTATGAACCACTTCGGCATTACTGTCGGCCAGCTTCACTCGAATTATATTCGTAACTTGGTGGGGACAATCTCCCTATTTTGCGAACAGATCTTGCCTTTAGACCTGGAGATCTTTTCTTCCATTCTAATGCTTAAGAAGCAAGCGGGTCCCCTTCCCGGGCGTAGGCGGACGTATTACCTATCTCCTCGCCCGGGGTTTAAGCTTTTACACGATCTTCCCAACAAGGTCTCGGCGTGGAAATGGGACTACTTCGAGGTGCGAAGTGCATTGGGGTGGCCGTTCCAAACAGGGTGGGGGATGGCTGCCCCTGATGCCGGTGTTACGCTTGATAGGGATACGGCGAAGGGCCTCCGGGAATGGGCACGGCTTGGGCTAAAATGCCACCATTATCTGATGGAGGCCAAGCTCATCGAGGCCGGTCTGAGTTCGGGTAGGTTCCTTACTCAGAGGCTTGCCTTTTGTTTTGCTTTGTTCTTTCATTTTCCTGATGCCGAGCACCTTTTGCAGGTGCGATGGACGCAGAGAAGACTCGTGGTGGGAACCTGTTTCACGTCATGAAGAAGAGGAAGCGAGTCGCCAAACGAACTCGTGCCGAGCTGCCCCGAGATGCAGAGCCTGAGGTACCGAACTACCCATCAGTGGATCCGCCCAGGGAGCCCAAGATGGCCCCTCCAGTACAAGAAGCGGCAGAGGCCCCTTACGTTGAGGCTACTTATATGAGGGCTCCTGCTTACTCTGAGTCTGCTTATACACGAGTTGGGCCTTCAGGCTCGGGAGGCCAAGGCGAGTTCAGGAGCATGCTGTCATCGAACCACGCTCTTCAGAAAAGTTGGGAGGCCATTTACCCTGAGGAGGTCGCGGCATGGACCGAGCTTCCTTTGAACCAGGTAGCTTGTCGTGCTGCCACTCATGCCATGGTGGTAATTCAGCGATTTCTTGTCGGGCTCTTTGCTATTATCTTTCTTACTATCGTTCTTTTGATCATTTGTTATTTTTCCTTTTGGTAGGTGAATTCTTCTATCCATGCCTTGGTAGCCCAAGTGGAAAGGAGCTCGAGGTGGGCGTGAGCTGTCGAAGAGGCTTCCCGCGCTGCCGAGGCAGCTTCTCGAGCTGCTGAGGCGGCTTCTCGCGCTGCACAGGCCAAGCTGGCGAGGTCTCAAAGAGATACCGAGGCCATGGGAGTGGTGGTGAAGCATATGGCAGACCTGAGGCTGGATTTACAGCATTAGGTTGAATACCTTCAAGAGGATATTAGGGAGAGGACAGAGATCTTTTCTCAAGGCATCGAGGATGCCAAGAAGAAGGCCGTCGATGAATATATCACCTCGTCGCGCTTTGATGACCTGATGGTGGGGCTTTAAACTGAGCCAGTGGATGATCCAGAATACGTACCCCGAGCTCGATATTAGCGCCATAACCACTTCGCACATTACTTAAGAGATGGCCAATGCTACAGACGGTGAACCGGACTCTTAGGATGAGGCAGGACCTTCGGGTATCGTTGAAGTGCCTTCTGATGGTGAAGAAGTACCTCTGGGCCTGTGAGCTCGATATATATATATATTATTATTATTATTTTTTATTTTTTATTTTTGGAAATGTACACAAAGTATTTTGCAATGGAATGAATTTCTTTTGGTTAAGTGTTGGTCACTCTCTCTCCCGAACTGACCGTATTGTCGAACTGACCATATGCCCAATTTGTTTTGCCCGGGTTACTACACTCGTGCGGCCTGTTTTGCCTTTGTTTGCCTATGCCGAGGTCCTTGTTAGCTCGGCATTCTAGCCTTAAGGCTCTGGTAGCGACGTAGTCCACTTCGCTTGGTGATCTATAGATAGTATCATCTCAAGTTAATGGCATTCCATGCTCAGGGTACTTGTTTGCCCTCTAAAGTTTCGAGCTCGTATGCCCCCCCGAGTGCTCTCTTTAATCGGTAGGGCCCTTCCCAATTCGGTCCAAGTTTGCCCATGCCGGGTTTGGGTGCCATGATCTTACAGAGAACCAGGTCACCGACGCGGAAGTTCTGCTTCTTTACTCTGGCATTGTAGTACCAAGCTACTCTTTGCTGGTAAGCTGCGGTCCGGATGTACGCGAGGTCTCTTACCTCGTCCAGTAGGTCGAGGTTGGTACGTAACTCGTCTCCGTTTGTCTGATCGTCATATGCTTCTAGTCGTAGTGTAGGTATTTTGATCTCCGCCAGGATTACCGCTTCAGTGCCGTAGGTGAGGTTAAAGGGGGTTTCTCCTGTGGCAGTTTTTTCCGTTGTTCGGTGAGCCCATAGAACACTTGGTAACTCGTCCACCCACAACCCTTTAGCTCGGTCTAGTCACGCTTTCAGTCCGCGGAGCATAGCTCTGTTCATTACTTTTGTTTGACCGTTTGCCTACGGGTGCGCGACCAATGTGAAGTTCTGCCGAATTCCCATATCTTGGCACCATTCCTGAAACTTGATATCCTCGAACTGCTTGCCATTGTCGGAGATCAGTACCCGAGGTAACCCAAAGCGACATACTATGTTCTTCCAAAAGAAGTTTTGTAGGTTTCGGGCTGTAACTGTTGCAAGAGGTTCAACTTCTATCCACTTTGTGAAGTAATCTACCACCACCACTAGGAACTTCCACCCACCTGTTGCTAGCGGGAATGCCCCCAGGGGGTCGATGCCCCATTGCGCAAAGGGCCATGGGCTGGTGAGATACTTGAGGTTAGAGGCAGGATGATGGTGGATATTGGCATGCTTCTGACATTTGTCGCATTTTTTGATGAGCTCAACGGCCTCTGCCTTCATCGTTGGCCAGTAGTACCCTTGTCGAAGTGCCTTTTGGGAGAGGGCTCTGCCCCCCAAGTGTCCGCCGCACAGACCTTCATGAGTGTTGCAGAGTACGAGCTCGACTTCGGCAGGTCGCAAGCAACGCAGGTAGGGGAGCGTGTAGGACCGTTACAGTCGTTCGTCTATTATGACATATTTGGCTGCCTGGCGCTGCACCCTCCTAGCTGCATTGTGGTCCGCAGGGAGGGTTCCATCTAGCAAGAAGCTCGCAAGTGGGTCGATCCAGCTCGGCTCTACTTCAAGGATGGGAGCGACCTCCTCTGCCCCACTGAGAATGCTAGGCCGAGGTAAGTCCTCTATGTACACGGTTCTCATGGCATTGTGACTGATGCTGGCTAACTGGGACAGAGCGTCGGTCTCAGTGTTCTCTGACCTCGGGATTTTCCTGATGAAGTGTGACTGCAAGTTGAGCAGAGCCTCCTTTACTTTTTCCTAGTAGGCGATCATAGTTAGGTCGCGTGCTTCGTATTCACCCATAACCTGGTTGACAACAAGCTGGGAATTGCTGCAGATAACTATGTGTTTTGCTCTTACCTTTTGCGCTAGGTTCAGCCCGGCTATCAATGCCTCATACTCCGCCTCGTTGTTGGATGCCGCAAACTCAAAGCGTAGTGCATATTCCAATTTCGTGCCACCCAGGCCGCGCAGGACTATTCCAGCTCCGCTGCCCTGTTGGTTCGAGGAGCCATCTACGTGATGGATCCGGGGCTCCTCATCCCAGTTCGCATTTGGCCTAACTAGGAGAGATGCCACCCTAGCTGCTACTTCACGGGGTTCAGACTCTATTGGCTTGGGAGCTCTGGGCTCACCCAAACTGGGGATCTCGGGCTCAACCAGCCTAGGGACTTTGAGGCTGAACGTGCACTCTGCGATAAAATCTGCTAAGGCTTGGGCCTTAATAGCAATTTGTGGCTTATACTGGAGGTCATACTCGCTGAGCTCCATGGCCCACTTCGTCAGCCGACCAAAAACCTCGGGCTTGAGTAAGACTTGCCTCAGAGGTTTGTCAGTCAAGACGATGATAGTGTGAGCCTGGAAATATGGGTGGAGTTTCCGAGCTGCAATTACCAGTGCGTATGCCAGCTTTTCTATCTGCGGGTATCTCGTCTCTACTCCCTGCAGAATTTTTCTAACATAATAGATGGGTCGTTGGACCCGATCTACTTCTTTTATTAGTACCGAACTGACCACCTCATCGCTTGCCAAGAGGTACAGTTCTAAGACCTCGCCCTTCTCGGGCCTGGTTAAGATCGGCACACTAGCGAGGTAGTTTTTTAGCTCGTCGAACGCGAGCTGGCAGTCTTGGGTCCATTCGAACCCTTTGCCTTTGATTGCTTTAAAGAAAGGCAGACAACGGTCTGCCGACTTGGACATGAAGCGGCTCAGAGCGGCTATGCGGCCGTTTAGCCTCTGAACCTCTTTTACTTTTCGGGGTGGTCTCATATCTAGGATGGTCTTTATCTTGTCCGGGTTGGCCTCAATACCACGCCGGTTGACGATGTACCCTAGGAACTTACCCGAGGTGACACCGAAGACACACTTGTTTGGGTTCAGTTTCATGCTAAATTAACACAGAATTTGGAAGATAGAATCTAAGTCTTGTATTAATTCCTATGAAAACTGTGTCTTAACGACCATGTCGTCTACTTAACATTCTATTTTTGTGCCAATTAAGGGCTGAAACAGCTTATTCACAAGTCTTTGGAAGGTCGCCACAGCATTCTTCAGTCCGAAGGGCATGACCTTGTAGCAGTACAGGCCGAACTCAGTATTGAAGGTGGTTTTTTCCTCATCGGACTGGTCCATCCTGATTTGGTTGTAGCCCGAGTAGGCGTCCAAGGACCATGCAAAAATATCGGGCATATCGGGTAGTATTAAGTTTGTGAGTTATAAGGTTGGGGTCAATACCGGGCATATCGGCCGAGGACCATGCAAAAATATCTAAATTTTGAAGTAAGAAACTCAATAGTTCGGTTCGTAGAGGTTCATGGACGGAAGCACCGATCTGTAGCGTTCGAGCCGGGTCCGTAGCTGATGTTGGGATTGTGACCGTTTCCTCTGTGGGCGAAGCTCATTCTGAAGGGATGAGAGATCCATCCTATGGACACCCAAAGATTATGGAATAAGGGGCGAATTTCAAAAATTTTATCTCTCCCTTCAACTGGGAATCGTATTCCCTATTTAGAAAATCATATTTTCAAGGATCAATCTTGAACCATAAACTGAACCAGATCTGAACCAAAAGGAGTGGGAGAGGATTATACCTGATACGGAGAAATACTATCTCCCAATGGAGGTGTTCACGCCCAAGGAAGGATCCAAAATCTGCTCCCACTGAAGATGGCGCAGTGAAGGATGGAGCAGAATCAGCAATGTTCTTCAAAAGAACTTGACCCTTCGCAAGAATCAACTAGACGGCTTGTGAGTACAGCTCCAACCAATCTTTTCCCAAAAGATTGAAATCAAGATCCAATCTTGATTGCTTCCAAGAACTGGAGATCGAACTGAAGGAATGGCAATGGCAGGAAGGTAGCGGCAGAAGAGAATTCGCAGTATGCAGGAAATCTCTTAATCTCTCTTTCTTAAAGAGAAGAATGCTATTGATGTTATTGTGTTTTTCAAGGCTGCCGCCCCCTTCCCCTTTTATAATCTTAAAGGGTTCAGCTCCTAATCAGATTAGGAGTTGCTAATCCAAATCATATTTGGGTTAGAAGTCCCTTAGTGATAAGGGATAATCCTTATCTTATCTGCAGATCAGATCAGCTGTCTCCTAATCTAATTAGGAGGTTTCCAGATCTAAATCTTATTTAGATCTTGGACTCTCTGAGTGGATAGGGTCTAAGCCCAATCGTTTTAGCTGACCCACTTCAGAATTCGCCCCCTTTAAATGACTGATCAAATCAGCCAGTTCGAAATGGGCTTAAGGCCCATTTAAGGTTATGTACTCAAAAAGCCTTCCAAACTGCTGCCCAGTTGGGCTTCCTTGTATGGCGTGGGACCCAAGCATTGATCTACACATCAGCCACATGGGTTCAGCCCAGCCTTTGTTACAAGGCCTGGCCGAATGCATTGCTGAAGACAGTGTACCCCCTAAAACCCATCAAATGAGCTCTATGGGCCCAACACTTACAATAAGTGGTCCCTGGACCAAGCCACCTTGTAACACCCAGGGACTGTGGGCAGATGCAAGATTAGCCCATCAGGTGTTATCCTCAATGGTCTTACACTTAACCTCTCAGCCCATAATGATCATACACTGCCCGACAAGAGAGAACCTCTCCCTCGGCTGCAAGGAACAGTGTTGCACTCTCCACTTATATGGATCCCGGGAATTAAAACCTTCTTGCAAACAATTTAGAAACCATACATATATACGTTTATATCTTATATAAAATATATTTTGCAAAACAAATCTCAACGGTTGAAATCGGCTGCCGGCAGTCTTGGTTTCCATCAGTGAGAGTGCATCCCCGATCATTACCTTTGTCCGACAAAGGGGCTGATCCTGTCACTATGATCACCCACTCAGATGAATTCTCGGACTGTCCCAACATACCCAGGTTTTGACCCCCGCTAAGGATCTCACTGATTGGTACATCAAAGACAGCCCAATCCGACACCTAGTGTAGTATCATAATCGAGTCTAGGGGTCGGGTGTAACTTTCCAGTTTTGCCCATCAATCTCCAAGGTCCAGGGCAATACTGGAAATTTGGTCCAGTTCAAAGATTCAATTAATCCTACACTGTATGTGCCTAGGGTCTCACCTTGGTAGCTGAGATAGGCCACCCCAACCGACTTGGTGGCACCACAGTGTCAGCCTTGTCAAGATAGGTCTCCCCAGACCGACCCACTGGCTGTGAACATTCTAAACTGACACGAGTCTCATTAAGTGTCAAGTTTAAGGGTATTACACAGAAACATACCAAGGGAACATGAATCAAATATGTAGCTTTATTCATTTACAATAAACTCATAAAGTACATCATTCTGATTGAAGCTAAGAGCATACAAAACTGTCTAACACATTCCTCGCCTTGCTCCGTAGGCCGCTCCAGTTCGAGGTCATCGACAGCCTTGGTTTTTCTCTTCAGGGCGGCAACATAACACTTGCGGGACTCAAGCTGGTCGCCCCGCGCTACCCCCACACCGAAGTCTGTAGGGAACTTCATTGCCAAGTAGTAGGTGGAGACCACTGCCCGTAGAACATGCGTGATTGGCCGCCCTATTATGGTATTGTATGGGGAGGGGGTCGCGACCTCCAGGAAATCGTGGTTGAGTCTGACCGCACAAGGTCATGTGCCGACTTCCACAGGTATTGTTATTTTCCCGAGGGGCCTGACTTCCTCTCCGCTGAAGCCCACCAAAGGAGTGTTCGCGGGCTTCAACTCGCTTCTCTGCAACTGAAGCTGGTCAAATGCCGACTTGAAGAGAATGTCCGTCGAGCTGCCTGAATCCACAAGTACACGCCTGACTTCGAAGTCGCTGATCCTTAGTTTTATGACAAGTGCATCATCGTGGGGGTAGTGGACCCCTCGCGCATCGTCTTTCGTGAAGAAAATCGGTTCCTCCATCTTCGGTCTCTTCGAAGGGTTCTGTTCTTCTCGGGCAGCTTCGCGAACTAACGCCCGGGCCGCTACCGAAGTACAACCTGCTACCACTGAACCTCCCACTATCACGTGGATGGTTCCCCGAACTGGCCTCTCTTCCGGAGGCTGTCTTTGTGACGGTTCGGCTGGCCTACTACTGGATTCGGGGGCATCCCTTCCGTGCTCCCCTTGCCGACCTATCTTATTATTATTATTATTATTATTATTATTATTATTATTATTATTATTATTATTATTATGCTGTACAAAATTTCTCAAGTACCCACGACGGATGAGTCCCTCTATCTCGTCCCGGAGATTATTACACTGTTCGGTACTATGACCGTGATCTCTATGGAAACTACAGTACAAGTTTTTATTTCTCTCGTTTGGGTTCCCTTTTAGGCGAGGTGGCCATTTTACGTATGGGGCGTCTTTGATCATCATCAAGATCTCGGTCCGCCTCGTGTTTAAGGGTGTGTAGTCCGTTCGAGCTGCTAAGGGAGCTCGGAACGGCTGGCTCGGCTTCGTCTCCCGAGCTGGGTTTTTTCTTCTGTCAACTGGGTTGGAGGACTCGCCTTCCCTCTTCCTTTTCTCGATCCCGCTTTCGGTCCTTTGGTTGATCTCTTCCTCTGTTCTCATGAACTTATCCGCGAGCTTGAGGAATTCAGCTACGGTCACGGGTTGGCTAGCTACCATGTGCCATTTGAACTCCTTGTGTGTTACTCCTCTCTTGGCCACCGCGAGCCGCACCGCGGGGTCCAGTCGCGGTATCTGCAAGCACGCATCATTGAACCGCTTGATGTAGCCCCAGATGGACTCTCCTTCCCTCTGGACTACTCCGAAGATGCTTTCCTCGGTTCTAGGGCACCGCTTGCTGGTAACGAAGTGTGCGGTGAAGACCTACATGAACTGGGTCCAGCTTCTTATTGACCCGGGGCCAGGTTCCTGTACTAGGTGCGGGCCACCCCCTGAAGGTGGTGGTGAAGGCCACACACATGCATGATTCATTGGCCCTAGCTAGGTGCATTTGGGACTAGAAGGCATCGACGTGGTCGTTGGGGTCGAAGGACCCATCATACTTGTCTAAAGGGGGGAGCTTGAAGTCTCTGGGCATGGGGACTGCAAGGAGTTCTGATGAAAGGGGGGAAGGAACTGAGAAAATAGGGGCAGCTTTTACCTCGTCCGAGCTTGTCTCTTCTTTACCTCTAAGCTCAGGCAGGACACGGGTGGCAGTTCGACGACTTCGCCGGCGTCTTCGTTGCTGAGTGGGCCTGGTACTAGCACTACTGACCTCTGTGTTGCCGAGCTCGATGGGTCCGGACTGTTGGTAGTCCGCCGCTAGGATGCTGAATCGGTTCTCTGTCCGTGGGAGCTCAGACTTGGAGTGCCGAGGTACTGACTTGGCGGGCGAGGTTCCCGACCCGCCGGCGAGCTGCGAGGCAGGGGTGATTTTTCTTTCCCCTCGGCCCGGGGATGAGGCCTGGCTCTTGGGGGGGTTCTGAAGTTGGGAGGCTTCTCCTCGGTGATGGCGTCCACCCTGAGGGGAGGGCTTAACCGGCTTTGAAGCAGGGTGCTGAGGTGGAAGCTATGGTTGGTTCAGAGGCAGTTGGGGGAACTACTGCTGATAGTGATACTGAGAGATGTGGTGCAGTACTTGGGGTTGCTGGAGCTGATGCTGCTGGAACTGTTGCATTTGGGCTTGCATTGCCCGCATGCATTGCATCAAGTCATCAAACTGGTTCTGGCTGGTTGCCAGGGGAACAACAGTTGGTTCAGTAAAGGTTGTCTCGATAGGGAGAGAAGGAAGGGGGATGTTCACGGCGGGAAGGTTCACTGGCGCCACTGTTCATGGCGCATTCAGGCTGTGGATCCCATCCACCGAAAGGGGAATGGTGAACTGTCCGATGCACACCATGGGGACTTGAAGTTGTTCCCCGGTGGCATTCATCTCCGTGCCACGTCCGGCATTGCTGGAAGAAGCCATGAGTGTTGGGGTTTCTTGGAAAAAAGGGGTTATGAGAGTTTTAGAGGGAGGCTTTTAGAAGCGTTTCCCACAGACGGAGCCAATTGATGGTGCACAATCCAGTCGGTCCTACCTGTCAACGATCTTGCCTCGGGCTGGAGCAAAAGGTGCCTGAAATGGAGGAGAAAGCGAGTAATCTCTGGGGAAGAACCCGGTGAGAATGCTCCAAAGCTCAAGTTAGTATTTCCTCAAAGGCAAGATAAAAACCAGATGGCGCAAAGTTATTACATACCTCTCTTCTTGGGGGGAAGGGGGCCTTTTATAACCACTTCGCGCACTCACTCCCAAGCTTCTATCAGGTCGGGTATGATTACCTTTGCGCTCCTGCAGTTCGGGTGTCATCACCTCTACTGGGGCAGAACCGCCACTGCTCTCTTTGTCGGAGCCATCTCTGTAACTGGAGATGGCGGTGGCAGGTGGCCATTGAAGTGCGGCTGTCAAGCGTTAGATCCCAAGTTAGTTAGGTGCACCACCTCAGGATACGGGCTCCTTCAGTGTCAGGTACGGTACGGTTGTTCAGTTCGACGTCCTGGGGCGAAGTGCTGGAGTGGTGTGCGAGGTGAAGTCTTGAGTTCAGATAGAGGTGTGGCCCGAACTGCCATGGGGCGGGCCAGTTTGGGTTGTTGCCCTTTGTGTTCGTAAGGCTCGGGGTCAAAGGGAGAGCTCAGGCTCCTTGTGGGGAGTTTGGACCGCGGGTTCCTCTTTTCGGAGCTCGCGCCTTAGGCGTACTGTTGTGCCGAGCTGTTGCCTTTGCCACGTGTTGAGTGGTTACGAGGTCGGGCCAAATCTTCCTTCATCAAGAACGAACCTCGAAAATGCAGTTTTCTAAATTGGGAATAGGATTCCCAGATGGGAGTAAAGATATTTTTTCGAAATTTTGCCCAACCTTCCTACAAGGTTCGGCCATCCATATAATGGATCTCCTATCCCTTTAGTTGTTGCTCCAGAAAATGTTACTTGATAGTGGCAGCAACATTTCCAAACAAAAAAGACACCATTTTCTCAGAAAATGGTGCTTCCATTCCTTTATTTTTGTTGAGTACTGGATTGTCATCATAGCTAGGTCCCGGTAGGCAGTTAGTGGTTTATTGAGAATTCATCCATTGAAGGATCATTCTAGTCTTCTTTGTCGTTCTTTATTAGACTATGTACCAAATAAACAACTCAATACATTTAATTCAAGGGCATTAACTAAAGTGGGCAACCATTGAGGTGCCCATTTTAATGATTTCATTTCATTAATCGAAATGAGATTTTTTTTTTATGATATTGGTATCATTAATCCAATTGAGACCAAGATCTTGTAATTTTCTTGTGTGTTGGAAGAGCCATGGCCATTTTACTAGTAGGGTGTCAATCTATTAAGGCTATGATTGGTTTGAAGGAAAAAATAGGGAAAAGAAAGGAAAGGTAGGGAAACCTATACGAGATTTGTCAAGGTTTCCCTAATTTTCCTTTCCTTTCTGTACTTTTTCCTTCAAACCAAACATAATCTTCTACATGGAAAATTGGGTTGGGACTGAAAATGGCCCAGCAAATTTCTATTGCTATGCCCTATTAATGGTGCAGATTTGAGCCTAAAAACTGTTGCCCTTTATTCAAAGTAAGCCCTCTTTTCTTGTAAATTTAATATCAAAATTTTAAAACTTTAAGTGGCCAATTACTTGTGAAAGCCATTAATAAATGGTATACCACAAGTTCATGTGGGATATAGGTAGGGGTGGATTCGAGCTGAGCCAAGCCGAATATCTAGCTATTTGAGCTCGGCTCGCCAAGGTAGTACAAGGCTCGAGCTCGGTTCAATCTAGAACCTTGAGCTCGACTTGAGAAAAATGTTTTATAAAAATAAAAAAAAACTACATATAAAAAATATTTTTTATTTGATATTTAAAAAATTAAGAATTATAATAATTAGTTATTATTATATATAAAAATAAAAATATTATATATATAAATTTATTATTATACATATTATTTTCTATAATTTTATATTTTATTAATATTATTATTATTATATGTATGTATATATGTATGTAGCTATTCGAGCCAGCTCGTGAGCCTCAGGAGCCTACATTTATTAGGCTCGAGCTCAGCTTGATTAATAAACAAGCATGTAAATTAGGCTCGAGTTTGACTCGAATCTCGGTTGAAACCAAACTGAGCCAAACTTTTCACGGGCCAAGCTCAAATAACTTATGAAGAACTCGGCTCGTGGCCACTCCTAGATAGAGGGAATACACAAGAACCAATCCATAAGATCCCTTTCCAGGTAGACTGTTAGGATTGGTACTCCGTTGCTAACTAGCATTGCCATTTACTACTGTTGCACATGGTCATTAATGGAGCCACCCTACAGCTTTCTTAAATGCATTCAGTTTGATGTTACAGACTTTAGTGTTAAAACCCAACCATCCCAATTTTCATACCTGCTATGAGCAAAAAGAAGGCTGAACGAACAAGGTGGAAACCCAAAGGTGAACTAGGCTGAATGATGAACAAGATTGTAGAGCCTGTTCAACCAGTCAAGCACCCTTTACAATTTTCAATTTTGTTGAAATATTTGAAATTTCAAGATTTCATTTTGATTTAAACTACCACTAAAGTGAAATGTAGGTAAATCATCCACCCAAATATCTTTCATGTAGAACCTGTTTCATTAATTAGTTGATTGTCATATTTCCACTTGGCGGAGTTCCCTAATGCAACATCTATACTTCCAACAATCTATTTCATTCATTGTTCTTTAACAACCCCAACACCACCCCACCACCGCTATGGATTCTCCTTGAATTTGAGGAATTTGGCCATTCTTATCCATTGTATAACAGCTTGAAGTTCAGCTCTTGTGGTTAGGAATGGCAACGGGGCGGGGTGGGGACAGGGAGCATCTTCTTCCATTCCCTCCCTGTCTCTGTCCCCGCTAATATGGACAAGGTTATTCCCATCCCCATCCTCATGGGATTCTTATCTCCACGGGGATCCCCATTTTCCGTGATTTTTTATAATGTTAATCATTTTGCTTTTGTTTTTTATTTTATTTAACAAAATAAAAGTAAATTAATTAAAATTTATAATCCTATTAGAAAAGATTCAAACATATTCAACCATATTTTTAAAAATATTAATATATAGATGTATGTGTATATATATACATATATACATATATATTAGTGGGAATCCCACGGGATGGGGATCGGGGTCCCGCGGGGTGGGGAGTGCTCTCTCCGTCCCTGCCCCGTCCTTGCTAATGGGGATGAAAATTTCCCCATCCCTATCTCCACAGCGGGAAATCATCCCCATCCCCCCCCCCCCCCCATTCGGGGCAGATCCCCACAAGGATCAAAAAAATGGGGAGAATTGTCATCCCTACTTGTGGTGCCCAACAGGCCCTAGAAGGAAAGTTGGCATCTTACCTAGGTTATTTCCAAAAGCTCTCTCAATTCCCAACTCACCCAGAAGGAAAGGATATGTCTCTTAGAATCTCTAAATTTCTTACAAAATCAATCCTTATTGTGCCCATTCAAGTCCAATATTACTAGTGCTAAATCCATGAGAAGCAACCCAACATCCATGCAAATTCTTGACTGATGTTGAAGCATTGAAGATTCTCTTCTTTTCCTTCCATAGACCCAAAATTATTTAATGTGCATCAGGGTAGACTTAAGCCATATTTTCACACTTCTCAGCCCAAAATTTTACCCTAATACCAAGTAATAGTTCCATACCTGACTTGTTGTTTGATTTCACCAGTTTTGTAATCCTTGATCTCCAAAACATTTTTTTACTAGGTAGTATTTCAAGTGTTGTTGGTAAGTGGTAACCTGAGTTCGCTTCCAGACATTTTTCTATTTCGAAATTAGCTTTTAAGGGAGACACCAACAACCATGGGAAATCTCTACAACTTGAAAAAAAAAAGATCTTGCAACTAACAAAATTCAAGAAGAATTATCTAGGTTTTTGGGAAGTTGATCTGGGTGCATATTCTAAATAGTTGTTTGGAAGGGTTGGAGTTGAGAAATAACCAGCTTTCAGGCTAATTGCCTAATCAACTGGGACAACTTTAAAATCTGTTTGGCCTTATTTTTGGCTCCAATTCATCATTTTCTAGTCCAATTCATGAGTTTTTCTTATATTATGAATTATTAGCCAAGGGAAACGGCCCTTGTTAATTGTTTTATTCATAGTTCTCTAACTGTCATTGATCCGAATGGTTATACCGTTCAGCCTGTGAATCGTCTAGGCAATCAATTCCGTTTTATCCCAAACCCGGTCTTGACAAAAAACCGTTGAATCGGTCAACGACCCGTTGATCTAGGTGGTCAAATCGTCGACCTGTCAATCCGTTTAATGGTTTTTGGCAATTTTTATTTTTAATTATTTTTTTAATTTTTATTGTTAGAATGGACTGTCCATTCGAACCAAATGATCGAATCGTCGACCTAGAAATCAGTGGCCAGAATGGATACGTTTCCGGATCATTTTTTAAAAACATAGTTTTATTATATCATATATAAAAAAGAATATTTTTGGACATGTATTCCTAGAATGGATGATAAATAAATTTGGAAAGATTATATTATTGAAACAAAAAGCAAAAAAACATCATTTTCGAATCAAGGATG